>NC_134397.1:215197818-215516311 GCF_050003625.1 Haematobia irritans | reverse complement strand
TAGTACATATAGTGACAATCAGAAATATTACTTTAAATTAATTAAAAGTTTAATTTAATTAATCTTCGTTTCAAAAACTGAAAACTAGATGACTTAGTTAGAAAGTTAGACGACATAATTCATGTAACTTAAATGAATTAAAGCCTTTTCTTATGTTTTTGTTTGAATAAATCTTTTAATTTGTTCCTAAATCTTTTTTTCAGCTGTTTTATGGGTGACGATTTTTTTGGGACGAATTGACGATTTTGATGAACTATATTTTAAAACTTGACGATTTTCAGTCCAAAGCAGTTGGCACCACTGTTTATAACCACCATTGAAGATTTATTTTTCCGTTCTTCTGTTGATGCTCTGTAAATCCTCTGATTTATTCACCACCAAGGCCGTATTCAGGGGGGGGATGAGGGGGATCAAACCACCCCCCCCCCTGAAATGAATGAATATTTTTATATAAACAAATATATATTTTTAGCTGCATAGAAAAATCTTATCGAAGATGTTGAAGAAAAGCTGGAGGTTCTATTTTGAAAAACGCTTACCTATAAAACTTGCACAAATCATAGAATACTAGTTGAAAAGCCCGTCAAACGACGGTCGAAAAAAAAACAAATTGTTTTTGTTCTCGCACCACAAATTTCATTTTTGGAAAATGTCTTTCTGATTTTTATTTGTGTTTGTTGTTCTTTTTGTGAACATGACTCGCTTTGTTTGGCCATAGCAACAACAACGAAACAGCCAAACACACATGTGTAAATGAAATGGCGCAAAACCAGCGAAAAGAACCTGCCTAATTCAGCGATGGAAGCACTTGGAGAGTGCAATAAAGAGATATTTCCAAACGTGCATATTCTTTTAAAAATTTTGGTCACTTTGCCAGTTACTCAGGGATGGAAAATACAATTTTTAAGAAAGTACAAAAAAGGAATTTTTTGAGAGGTACTTTTTACTAAATTTCAACAAAAATTTCACTGGAAAATTATTGTCAAGAGACTAAATTTTAAAGAAAATAAAATTTTGACAAAATTTTCTATATAAATAAAATTTTGCAAAAATTTTCTATAGAAATAAAATTTTGCAAAAAAAAATCTGTAGAAAAAAAATGTTGCAAAATGTTTTCTATAGAAATAAAATTTTGCAAAAATTTCCTATAGAAATAAAATTTGTACAAAATTTTCAATTGAAATAAAATTTTGACAAAATTTTCTATAAAAATAAAATTTTGCAAAAATTCTATATAGAAATAAAATTTTGACAACTTTTTCTACCGAAATAAAAAATCGATAATATAGAATCGCATTTTTTTTCGACTAAAACTTTCTTTCTTTCTTGAAGTTCAATAAAATCCCGTTTTTGACTATGTCTTTTACAAAATCGAGATTTTCTTCCCACATGAACATGTCTGTTTTGCCATATTTGTAAAAGACTATTAGCAAATAAGGTTGATAAAGACTTTCTCAAAATATTAAAATATTTTGTCAAAGCTATTGTACCATAAATCTGATATCGACTCAAAAATGTCTACACAAAAGGTACTAAATCATTCGCGGGGGTACTACGGTACTGACCGGGGTGAAAACGTATTGAAAAAAGTACTATAGTACTGCATTTTCCATCCCTGCAGTTACTACGTACTCATCCGAAATTTCATTTTCAACAATGAAGAGATTAAAGACGTATCTTAGAAATTCGACTAGCGAGAGTAGACTCAATGGATTGGCTTTAATGTCGGTCCATCGCCGAATAAATTTGCCGACTGAAGAAGTCATTGATTTATATGCTGCCCAAAAAGCCCGTCGGCTCAATTTAATATTATAAAAATATTGTATACATACCTACATACATACCGGGATCGCGCTTTGGCCGTCGTATTTTGTTTATCATCGCGATTTGGAGTGACTACCTTCTTGTAAGTCGATAGTCCTGCTCGTTTTTTGGCTCGATGCACGGTTGTAGACGATACACCCAGCTTATTTGCGGCATCTCGGAGAGAGAGGTTAGGGTTTCGCTTGAAACTACAGGCAACTCTCTTTGTCGTCTCAGCGGCTTCCGGTTTTCGATTTCCCCCCGATCCAGACTTCCTGGCTGTCGACAAACGTTCCCCAAACACTTTAATTACATTTGTAACGGTTGATTTGGCAACTTTTAGCGATTTTGCCAGCTTTGCGTGCGAGTAGCTCGGATTTTCGCGATGCGCGAGCAAAATTTTGATACGCTGCTCTTCTTGCTTGGACGGCATTTTGACAACTGAAGAGTGAATTCCAAAATCAAAATAGGAGCAACATTCTACACACACACACCTTCAAAATGGTGTTCAGTTTTTTTAAATGCAAAATTGAAAGAAATACGTCAAATTTATATTGACCAAATTTTGACCGTATCACCCTTTATGGGAGCTATGTCTAAATCTGAACCGACTTCTTCCAAAATCAATAGGGTTCTATTCTGAGCCAAGACACATACTTGTGCCAAATTTGAAGTCGATTGGACTAAAACTGCGACCTAAACTTTGATTACAAAAATGTGTTCACAGACAGACGGACATGGCTATATCGACTCAGGCGCCCACCCTGAGCATTTTTGCCAAAGACACCGTGTGTCTACCTCGTCTCCTTCTGGGTGTTGCAAACATATGCATTAACTTATAATACCCTGTTCCACAGTGTGGCGCAGGGTATAATTATCTGTATCGATAAAAGCAGATACAAAATACTTGTAGAAGCCCTATGCTCCCAAGAGGAACAATAAAGGAATAAAAAACCAGTAAGGAAAGTCTAAAGTCGGGCGGGGCTGACTATATTATACCCTGCACCACTTTGTAGATCTAAATTTTCGCTACCATATCACATCCGTCAAATGTGTTGGGGGCTATATATAAAGGTTTGTCCCAAATACATACATTTAAATATCACTCGATCTGGAAGAATTTGATAGACTTCTACAAAATCTATAGACTCAAAATTTAAGTCGGTTAATGCACTAGGGTTGAACACAATGTTAGTAAAAAAATATGGGAAACGTTTAAATCTGAAGCAATTTTAAGGAAACTTCGAAAAAGTTTATTTATGATTTATCGCTCGATATATATGTATTAGAAGTTTAGGAAAATTAGAGTCATTTTTACAACTTTTCGACTAAGGAATGGCGATTTTACAAGGAAAATGTTGGTATTTTGACCATTTTTGTCGAAATCAGAAAAACATATATATGGGAGCTATATGTAAATCTGAACCGATTTCAACCAAATTTGGCACGCATAGCTACAATGCTAATTCTACTCCCTGTGCAAAATTTCAACTAAATCGGAGTTAAAAATTGGCCTCTGTGGTCATATGAGTGTAAATCGGGCGAAAGCTATATATGGGAGATATATCTAAATCTGAACCGATTTCAACCAAATTTGGCACGCATAGCTACAATGCTAATTCTACTCCCTGTGAAAAATTTCAACTAAATCGGAGCACAAAATTGGCCTCTGTGGTCATATGAGTGTAAATCGGGCGAAAGCTATATATGGGAGATATATCCAAATCTGAACCGATTTCAACCAAATTTGGCACGCATAGTTTCAATGCTAATTCTACTCCCTGTGCAAAATTTCAACTAAATCGGAGTTAAAAAGTGGCCTCTGTGGTCATATGGGTGTAAATCGGGCGAAAGCTATATATGGGAGATATATCCAAATCTGAACCGATTTCAACCAAATTTGGCACGCATAGCTACAATGCTAATTCTACTCCCTGTGAAAAATTTCAACTAAATCGGAGCACAAAATTGGCCTCTGTGGTCATATGAGTGTAAATCGGGCGAAAGCTATATATGGGAGATATATCCAAATCTGAACCGATTTCAACCAAATTTGGCACGCATAGCTACAATGCTAATTCTACTCCCTGTGCAAAATTTCAACCAAATCGGAGTTAAAAATTGGCCTCTTTGGGCAAATGAGTGTAAATCGGGCGAAAGCTATATATGAGAGCTATATCTAAATCTGAACCGATTTGGCTGGTATTTTGCAAGTTTTTCGAGACCCATAAAATACTCGGATGTACGGAATTTGAGGAAGATCGGTTGATATACACGCCAATTATGACCAGATCGGTGAAAAATATATATGGCAGCTATATCTAAATCTGAACCGATTTTTTCCCAAATCAATAGGGATCGTCTTTGAGCCGAAACAGGACCCTATACCAAATTTTAGGACAATCGGACTAAAACTGCGAGCTGTACTTTGCACACAAAAATACATCAACAGACAGACAGACGGACAGACAGACGGACAGACAGACGGACAGACAGACAGACGGACATCGCTAAATCGACTCAGAATTTAATTCTAAGCCGATCCGTATACTTAAAGGTTGGTCTATGATTACTCCTTCTTGGCGTTACATACAAATGCACAAACTTATTATACCCTGTACCACAGTAGTGGTGAAGGGTATAAAAATGTCACTTCTGATTTGGGTGACAGCATGCTATGAATAAAAGTGAAGCAACCAAACTAAAAGTTATTCAAAAACTTACTATGTAAAGTAGTGATAACATTTTTCAAGCTTCTTACTATAAACAAATGCACTTTGGACTATACATTTTTTTCTTAAAGTTCGAACATTTTTCACAAAAAGTACGAAAGTTTTTCATAAAAATACGAAATTGTTTCATTAAGTACGTAACAATTTCATGAAAGATATGAACAATTTTCGTAAAAATTACGAAACAATTTCATAAAAAGAACGAACATTTTTCATAAAAAATATGAAATTTTTTCATAAAAAGTATAAAGTTGTTTCTTACGAACTACAAAAAACTTGCAAGAACTTTTCTTCGTAAAAAGAACGAAATATTTCGTACTTTTAATGAAAAGTTTCTTTGGTTGTAAAACAATGACAAATTTCGTACTTTTAACGAAAGTTTTCGTTCTTTTTACGAAGAAAAGTCTTTCGGTGTAGTTAAATCCCAGAATGCGGAAATAAAACCACTTGAAAACCAAACAAGTATATACAGCAGTAAGGTCGGCCGGGCAGAATCTTAAATACCCACCACCATGAATCAAGTATAATAGTTTTCTATGAACATTTCAGGGGGGTTTGATGACAGATATTTTCCAAAGCAGATCAGTTCAACCAGTACGCTTCCCGAAGATCAATCAACTAGATCAACTAGATGAGATTTCGGATTAATAAGAACCCTTTTTGGTTTGAGTTTTAGAGGAAACATAAACATCTCTTGTAAGTGCAACTTATGAAATAACGTCTTGATTTGAAATCAAAAATCTGTAGATTTTTACCTCAATTATTTAAATGATTACGAGAAGTAAAATCTGGAAATGTTACATTCATCTGGAAATTTTACATTCAGTATCAAGCAATTTTCATGATCAGTGCACCTTCTATACCTTCAAGATCTGAAATCGGTCTATATGGAGGCCTTACCAAATGGACCGATAAAAACTATATCATTTACACTTTTTCGTGGGTCTAAAATGCCCATAAGCGTAGGAAGGCCTCTGGGGAGGGAGCTTAGACCCCCCAGAAAAATTTTAGCCCCCCCCCCCCCCAGAATTTGAAACTCTATTTATGATTTTCCATTTTTCAATAAATGTCAATAGTTTTTTTTTAATTTTTTTTAACAACTAAACAAGTATATACAATCGCCCAAAGTTCCGCTAAAGACTTTCATGAACAATCGAATTACTTGGGTTGTGGTAGCAGTTGCCGATGACAATGTTTGAAGTCAGATATTTCTGAAATAAAGCTGTGGTTGACCTTTTGATTGATTTAGTTTAGTCAATTTAATTAAAAAAATAGTAATTGATATTAAAACTATTCTTTCATAAATTGATATCTTAATAATGCTGCGAAAAAGCGTCGCCAAAAAAGTAGTGAAATGTTCTTTTTGGGTGTAGAAGTGGTGCAAAATTGGCGGAGAAGCAATGAATGTAATATGAGCTTGTCATAGGACAAATGTCCACCGTTTCAACAGCCGTTGCAATGAATTTGCATCACTTTTTAAGGTGAGATCCGAATTCAGTGTTTTGAATGTGAATTAAAAAATTTTGTGATATTTTCCCAAATAAATAATTTTTTATTGTTTTTATGATTTTTAATGCATTCTGACGCTTGTTTGGAACGTTTTTCTCCGAATAATTTCCAAAAGTATCGATTTTTCTATAATGGATTTAGCAGTTTTATGGCAAAATTTGAATAATTTGTACCAATTTATTTATTCTTACTCTTTTTTTAAACTATTTAAAAAAATAGAAAACAAAAAATTACACATTAAAATATGAAAAAAATGAAGTAAAAAACTTCCTGTGTAGTTAAAATAATTGAGGACATTTTTGGAAGTGCTTTTAAAGTTGTGCCTTTAGAACAACTCACAATTTTTTTGCTGGGAAAAGTGTGGAACTACTTTTAGTTGCTTTATTATAAATTAATTGTCGAGTTATTTTGATGTCTAATTTTTTATTCAATTTTATGAAATAAAACATTAATTGAACCTATAAGTTCAGTCTATAAATTTTTAGCTAGGGGGGCTATAGCCCCCCCTAGGAAAATTGCCTAGCTACGCTAATGAAAATGCCACCATATTTTGTATTGTTGTTTTTGGTTTCAGCTTAAAAGCATGCATTGACTAAACTACAAGTGTAGCTTAACAAACAGAGGAAAAGTGTGCTTGTCAAATTTATTTGGGCAAAGCCCTATAGACTGCAAGGTGCACCCAGAGAAGGAATATGATCACCTCAACCATGTTTCTAGAGCATAATGTTATTTTTCGACGAAGAACATGTAACATGTTTGCGGCAACCATGTTATTTTCTCAAAAGGCATATGTCTGATTTCGGCAACCATGTATATGTTTGCCGAGAAAATAACATTTTTGCGACAAAAATGTTCCATGGTCATCGTCCAAAAATAACATTTTGCTCTTAAAACCTGTCTGGGGTGATCATATTCCTTCTCTGCGTGTGGTTGGATGTACAGCTGTTTCGGAATTACCACATTCCTCATCAGCATCCTCTACTTGCAGCAAAACTATCAATCAATTATCAGAATAAATTCGGGTAATTCACTCAACCCAAAGTGAACTACACTTGAACCTTCCGAAAAAAGGTTTGTAAGTCGGCTACAAACCCTAGGAGTTAAATCGGAAGATCGGGGGGCTATGCCAAAAAACATGGTTGGATTCACACAATATGCAGCACATCTAAGTGTAGTTCTAGAATCTAGACCCCAAATCCGAGGGCCGTGGGCTATATCAAAGACTGTATCGATACACAATACCTCTTTATGGTCCTAGAATACCTCTAGATTTCCAACTTGAGGCAAATTGGATAAAAACTACGGATTCTACAAGCCCAAGAAGTAAAATTTGGAGATCGGTCTGTATGGGGGCTATATCAAAACATGGACCGATACTCACCATTTTCTGTGCACCTCTTTATGGTCCTAAAATACATCTAGATTTCCAATTTCAGGCAAATTGGATAAAACCTACGGATTCTATAAGACCACGAAGTAAAATCGGGAGATCGGTCTATATGGGGGCTATACGAAAACATGAACCGATACTCACCATTTTTGGCACACCTCCTCATGGTCCTAAAATACTTCTAGATTTTTAATTTCAGGCAAATTAGGTAAAAACTACTGTTTCTATAAGCCAAAGACCCCCAATCGGGAGGTCGGTTTATATGGGGGCTATATCAAAACCTGGACCGATATTGCCCATCTTCGAACTTGACCTGCTTGCAGGCAAAAGACGAGTTTGCGCCAAATTTCAGCACGATTGCTTCATTATTGAAGACTTTAGCGTGATTGCAACAGACAGCCAGATAGACAGACGGACAGACATGGTCTTCGAATTTCTCCCTGATCAAGAATATATATATTATATAGTCGTAAATCGATATTTCGATGTGTTACAAACGGAATGATAAACTTATTATACCCCCGTAACCATTCTATGGTGGTAGGTATAATAATCCCAAAAAAGAAATTTGGATTTATTTTGATAGTGCTTAAGTTAGTTTTTAGGGCTAATTTTCATGGAGCCCATATTCATAGCGCTGAGTAGATATATCAACTGTCAAACGGGCGGTATAGAAAGGATAGCAACTTGAAGCAAAACATATCACCCACACTGTATGTCAATCTAACGCTCCCAATAAAGAGAACGGCACACACCAAGCCAGCCCGCATGTCATATAGAGACCCTCTGCGCTAGTCATATCTAATAATTTCGATATTAGTACACAGAAAAAATTTTCACGAAAACTTTTCCAATTAAAGCCTTAATTGAGTTTAAAAAAATATTCAATTATACATTTAATTGATTGAACAAATTTTTTAATTGAAACAAAAATCAATCACAAAAATTAATAGTGTCAATTGATGTTTTAATTTGATCAATTAATTTTTTAATTGTATCGATTAATTTTTTAATTCACTTTTAATTAATTTTTTAATTGATGCTCTCATTTCTGTGATTATATAAAAATTAATTTAATCAATTAATTTTGTGATTGAATCAGAAAAACATTTTTTTTGTGTATGAACTTATTTCAAGATCGTTGATTTTAATAATATATTTAAATTTAAAAAAAAATATCTAAACTCTTACACTATTGTTTAACATATAATTCAACTTAACTATTCTTTCTTCATTTTTCCACTATTTTTACCACATAAAAATCTAAAAATCAATTTTAGGGATATTTTCAAAATTTTCATCACTACGTAAAAAATCAAAAATATACAAGCAAACACATCTAAATTGTTAGCTTCCACAAAGGACATAGTCTTCAGCGGACTCTGGAGATGAGGTGCCCCCTTATAGCGTATCAAATATTCAAGCCAGTAGACAGCATTATCCTTGATCTTCAAAGGACGATCACGATATATAGATGAAAATTCCTTTACATTATTGCGATAGGTTTCGTTTTCCAACACTTCCTTTACTGTCTTACGAATGACCTCCTCCGTTAGAGTTTCATCGTGGTCTATGGATAAACCATAACCTTTACGTACTACCTCATCCATATTCATGGGTTGATCACCGAATATGGGTAATCCCACCATTGGAACACCATAGAATTTTGCCTCAGTTATGCCACCTTTACCACCATGGCCAAAGAATAATTTCACATTGGGATGACCTAAGATATCGGCTTGTGGTAACCATTTGCGGTATAGAATATTTGGTGAATTTCCAGGAACCTGAGACTCATCATCACATTTCCAAAGGACTTTTTGGGGTAATTTTGAAAGGACATTGTAGATTTTTTCTAAGGCTTGAGGTTGCAAATGACTGTTTTTCACATTGGTACCCAAACTAAAGAAGATCACTCCATGCTCAGCAGAGTTAATGAAATCGTCAATATCCTGAAAGCAACAAAAACAAAACGAAATGATCAGACCTCCTTATAGTTTGAAAAGTAAATTATGATTATCTTACCTTTGGCAATAGGTTAGGTACTTCATTCAAATGAATACCTCCGATTTCAATGAGACCCGGTACCAGAGGTCTTACAGGTTTTTCGCTAAAATGATGGCTAAACAAAACCATGGCAACTCTTTCTTTGGCTTTCTCATAGCTGGCGTATTTATCAGCAGGGAAGTGTTTTCTGTAATTCAAAATAAAATGAGAAATTGTTAGCACTGAAAAAAAAATATTGACTTAAGATGAAAGATTAGGCAAACAGAATTTTAGGAGACGCTATTTAAACAATGGTACTGGATACCTAAGCCATGACGGATTGTAATGATTGTTATGAAGGTAAATTACTCGTTTATCCGGGACATGTCCCAAAACTGTGCAACACTGGCATCAGCTGTTTAACAACAATCAGAGGAAACAGGTGAAATCTTACATTTTTTTATACCCTCCACCATAGGATGGGGGTATATTAACTTTGCCATTCCGTTAGTAACACATCGAAATATTGCTCCAAGACCCCATAAAGTATATAAAGGATGATACGGTCAAAATTTGGTCAATATAAACTTGACGTATTTCTTTCAATTTTGCATTTAAAAACCTGAACACCCCTCATTTTGAAGGTGTGTGTGTGTAGCATGTTGCTTCTATTTTGATTTTGGAATTCACTCTTCAGTTGTCAAAATGCCGTCCAAGCAAGAAGAGCAGCGTATAAAAATTTTGCTCGCGCATCGCGAAAATCCGAGCTACTCGCACGCAAAGCTGGCAAAATCGCTAAAAGTTGCCAAATCAACCGTTACAAATGTAATTAAAGTGTTTGGGGAACGTTTGTCGACAGCCAGGAAGTCTGGATCGGGGGAAATCGAAAACCGGAAGCCGTTGAGACGACAAAGAGAGTTGCCGGTAGTTTCAAGCGAAACCCTAACCTCTCTCTCCGAGATGCCGCAAATAAGCTGGGTGTATCGTCTACAACCGTGCATCGATCCAAAAAAGGAGCCGGACTATCGACTTGCAAGAAGGTAGTGACTCCAAATCGCGATGATAAACAAAATACGACGGTCAAAGCGCGATCCCGGAGGCTATACACGACGATGCTGACGAAGTTTGACTGCGTGGTAATGGACGACGAAACCTACGTCAAAGCCGACAACAAGCAGCTTTCGGGACAGGAGTTTTATACGGCAAAAGGAAGGGGAAAGATAGCAGATATTTTCAAGCACATAACATTGTCAAAGTTCGCAAAGAAATATCTGGTTTGGCAAGCCATCTGTACCTGTGGCTTGAAAAGCAGCATTTTCAAAGCTTCCGGGACTGCCAACCAAGAAATTTACGTGAAAGAGTGTTTGAATAAACGTCTGCTGCCTTTCCTGAAGAAACGCGGTTGTTCCGTACTGTTTTGGCCGGATTTGGCATCTTGCCATTACGGTAAAAAGGCCATGGAGTGGTACGCCGCCAACAACGTGCAGGTGGTTCCCAAGGACAAGAACCCTCCCAACACGCCAGAGCTCCGCCCAATTGAGAAATACTGGGCTATTGTCAAGCGGAACCTAAAGAGCAACAGTTCAAGGCAAACTGGCTTTCTGCGGCGAATAAGGTGGACAAGGTGGCTGTACAAAATCTGATGGCAGGTGTCAAGCGTGAGGCCCGGCAATTCGGATTTGGAAAAGCGAAAGCCTAACTGAATATTTTTCCTGAATTTTATACTAATTGAACTTGAACAAGTATATACGGCCGTAAGTTCGGCCAGGCCGAATCTTATGTACCCTCCACCATGGATTGCGTAGAAACTTCTACGAAAGACTGTCATCAACAAATTTCAACTCACATGGTTGTGAAATATCATATGCTACCACCACGTACCAAATTTCAACCAGATCGGATGAATTTTGCTTCTCCAAAAGGCACCGGAAGTCAAATCTGGGGATCGGTTTATATGGGAGCTATATATTATTATGGACTAATAGGAACCAATTCTTGCATGGTTGTTGGATACCCTATACTAACATCATGTACCAAATTTCAACCGAATGGGAAGAATTTTGCTCTTCCAAGGTGCTCCGGAGGTAAAATCTGGGGATCGGTTTATATGGGGCCTATATATAATTATGGACCGATATCGACCAATTTTTGCATAGGTATTTGAGGCCATATATTAACATCACGTACCAAATTTCAACTGAATCAGATGAATTTTGGTCTTCTAAGAGGCTCCGGAGGTCAAATCTGGTGATCGGTTTATATGGGGGCTATATATAATTATGGACCGATATGGACCAATTTTTGCATGGTTTTCAGAGACCATATACTAACACAATGTACAAAATTTCAGCCGGATCGGATGAAATTTGCTTCTCTTAGAGGCTCCGCAAGCCAAATCGGGGGATCGGTTTATATGGGGCTATATATAATTATGGACCGACATGGACTAATTTTTGCATGATTGTTAGAGACCATATACTAACACCATGTACCAAATTTCAGCCGGATCGGATGAAATTTGCTTCTCTTAGAGGCTCCGCAAGCCAAATCGGGGGATCGGTTGATATGGGGGCTATATATAATTAGGAACGATGTGAACCAATTTTTGCATGGTTGTTAGAGACCATATACTTACACCATGTACCAAATTTCAGTCGGATCGGATGAAAATTGTTTCTCTTAGAGGCTCCGTAAGCCAAATCGGGGGATCGTTTTATATGGGGGCTATATATAATTATGGACCAATACAGACCAATTTTTGCATGATTGTTAGAGACCATATACTAACACCATGTACCAAATTTCAGCCGGATCGGATGAAATTTGCTTCTCTTAGAGGCCTCGCAAGCCAAATTTGGGGGTCCGTTTATATGGGGGCTATACGAAAAAGTGGACTGATATGGCCCATTTGCAATACCATCCGACCTACATCAATAACAACTACTTGTGCCAAGTTTCAAGTCGATAGCTTGTTTCGTTCGGAAGTTAGCGTGATTTCAACAGACGGACGGGCGGACATGCTCAGATCGACTCAGAATTTCACCACGACCCAGAATATATATACTTTATGGGGTCTTAGAGCAGTATTTCGATGTGTTACAAACGGAATGACAAAGTTAAAATACCCCCCATCCTATGGTGGAGGGTATAAAAACGTCAATTTAAATAAAAATGGAATCCGGCAACATCGACACGATTTGTACCAGAGAGTATTAAGAAAACAAAAGAACGAAGGTTAGGTTAGGTTAGGTTAGGTATAGTGGCAACCCGAGATTTCAGGCTCACTTAGACTATTCAGTCCATTTTGATACCACAGTGGTGAACTTCTATCTTATCACTGAGAGCTGCCCGATTCTATGTTAAGCTCAATGATAAGGGACCTCCTTTTTATAGTCGAGTCCGAACGGCGTTCCACATTGCAGTGAAACCACTTAGAGAAACTTTGAAACACTCAGAAATGTCACCAGCATTACTGAGGTGGAATAATCCACCGCTGAAAAACTTTTTGGTGTTCGGTCGAAGCAGGAATCGAACCCACGACCTTGTGTATGCAAGGCGGGCATGCTAACTATTGCACCACGGTGGCTCCCTAACTGTCAAGCGAAACTGCGACAGTACACAAAAAAAATTCACGAACACTTTTCCAATTAAAATCTTAATTGAGTTTTAGAAAATGTTCAATTAAAATTTTTATTGAAACAAAAAATTTTTTAATTGAAATAAAAATCAATCACACAAATTAATAGTATCAATTAATATTTAATTGGATCAATTAATTTTTTAATTGACTGCCAATTAATTTTTTAATTGATACTATCATTTCTGTGATTGAAGACATTTCAATTAAAAAATTAATTGGATCAATTAATTTCGTGATTGAATCAGAAACATTTTTTTGTGTGTAGGTAGGTGGCAGTCATGAGGAAATTTATCTAATGTCATGCAGTTTTTGTCGGCGCTTCTCTCAAATATCATACAGTTTGCGTCGGCGTCTCCCAGTTCAGTTCTCTGCCGGCCTTATGAAACGTAAGAAAAATAGAATTTAAAACCTACTTTGTAATAACAAATGTTCTTTTATATAAATCGTTTGATTCCATTAATTTTTTGGCAGACAATTTGAAATTATGACTGCCGATGCCTTAATAAAGAATTTATCAAAACAACACTTCGACCGCAACGTCGGTTATACTAAAGCTGCAGTCATTGTGCGACATCTATACTGTTGACATTTGTTGTTTTTGTAGAAGAGAAATGTTCGTCCTCTTGTTTTCTTAATACTCTCTGTTTGTACTGATGAGATGTTCTGTATAGAACACAAGTGCAACGATCTTGCGGATATCTCATACAAATGTTGCATCTAGTACTAAAAGAAAACAGGACTAATATTGACAGATGCAAGTGCTGCCTATGGAAATTTACTTCAAAAGTCGCCCATGCACTTTTATTTTGGCTGAAAATTTTAAATTTCAACTTGACAACACTCTACCATTTTTCAACTCAAAAGACTGATTTGTGAAAAAAGTTTCATGCTAAACGAACATAGCACACAGCAGTAAAGTTTCTAATTGACATATGTAATATATAGGCAAGATGATAGTTATGCCCATATTTAATATGGTTTAAAAGTTCTTTATCTAAGCACACAAAAAATTATTTACTGATTCAATCACGTAATAAATTGATCCAATTAATTTTTTAATTGAAATGTCTTCAATCGCAGAAATAATAGTATCGATTAAAAAAAATAATTAAAAGTCAATTAAAAAACTAATTGATTCTATTAATTTTTATACCCTCCACCATAGGATGGGGGTATATTAACTTTGTCATTCCGTTTGTAACACATCGAAATATTGCTCTAAGACCCCATAAAGTATATATATTCTGGGTCGTAGTGAAATTCTGAGTCGATCTAAGCATGTCCGTCCGTCTGTCCGGCTGTCCGTCCGTCTGTGGAAATCACGCTAACTTCCGAACGAAACTAGCTATCGACTTGAAACTTGGCACAAGTAGTTGTTATTGATGTAGGTCGGATGGTATTGAAAATGGGCCATATCGGCCCACGTTTACGTATAGCCCCCATATAAACCGATCCCCAAATTTGGCTTGCGGAGCCTTCCGGAGCAGCAAAATTCATCCGATCCGGTTGAAATTTGGTACGTGATCTAAGTATACGGTCTCTAACAAGCATGCAAAAATTGGTCCATATCGGTCCATAATTATATATAGCTCCCATATAAACCGATCCCCAGATTTGAACTCTGGAGCCTCTTGGATGAGCAAAATTCATCCGATCCAATTGAAATTTAGTACGTGGTGTTAGTATATGGTCTCTAACAACCATGCAAAAATTGGTCCATATCGGTCCATAATTATATATAGCTCCCATATAAACCGATCCCCAGATTTGACCTCCGGAGCCTCTTGGAGGAGCAAAAGTCATCCGATGCGGTTGAAATTGGGTACATTTCGTTAGTATATGGCCTCTAACAGCCATGTAAAAATTGTCAAATTTTATTACTATAGAAAGTTTTGTCAAAATTGCATTTCTATAGAAAGTTTTGTAAAAAGTTTATTTCTATAGCAATGTTTGTCAACATTTTATTCCCATAGAAAATTTTGTCAAAATTTTATTTCTATAGAAAATTTTGTAAAAAATTTATTTCTGTAGAAAATTTTGTCAACATTTTATTTCTATAGACAATTTTGTAAACATTTTATTTCTATAGAACATTTTGTCAACATTTTATTTCTATAGAAAATGTTGTCAACATTTTATTTCTATAGAAAATTTTGTCAACATTTTACTTCCATAGAAAATTTTGTCAACATTTTATTTCTATAGAAAATTTCCAAGTTTTTATTCCTATAGAAAATTTTGTCAAAATTTTATTTCTATAGAAAATTTTGTCAAACTGAATTATATACGTATTTAATCGGCCTTTTTTTGTTTAATATATACCCCTTATGGACTAACTTACAATTTAGAAGACAGTGTTAAAAAGTTTTACGATACCTTGCCATCGGCAAGTGTTAATTGTAATTGTGGTAATTCGATTGTGGATGACAGCTTTTAGTAGAAGTTCCTACGCAATCCATGGTGGAGGGTACATAAGATTCGGCCTGGCCGAACTTACGGCCGTATATACTTGTTGAGATTGATTTTTGTTTCAATTAAAAAATATTTTTTAAAACTGTATTAAAATTGTAATTGGAAAATTTTTCGTGAAATTTTTCTGTTAAGTATCACTAACCGTACTTCATGAAAATGGCCGTAAATTGGTCTATTAAATTTTTTGGTGTACTCAGATGTTTCTTATTATTATTTTGACTGTTGATAACACTTTATTGATATTAATATATACAAGTATAAGCCACCAGCTGATAACATCTATCTTTGGGTTTCATACGGAAGACATATTACGGACTGGTCAAACAGAATAAACGCAAGTCATTGTTGGACAGATGTTTTATGTACACCTTATAATTTATCTGTTATGAACTTGCTGCTTATCATTAAACTTTTTTTTTATTTAATTGATAACACTAGGCAGTTTTGTCAATTTGATTTATTTCCGGGCACTACTGTGGTACAGGGTATAATCAGTTTGTGCATTTGTATGTAACGCCATGAAGGAAAAGTCTAAGACCCATCGTTTAGTATACCGATGGTCTTAGAATTGAATTCATTCTTCGATTTAGCTATGTCCGTCTGTCTGTCTATCCGTCCGTCCGTCTGTCTTTCTGTCTGTTCATGTATTGTTGTGTGCAAAGTGCAGGTCGCAGTTTAAGTCCGACCGTCCTCAAATTTGGCATAGGGTCCTTTTTCGAGACAAAGACAATCGCTATTGTTTTTGAAAAAAATCGGTTCAGATTTAGATATAGCTGCCATATATATTTATCATCGATCTGGTCATAATTGGCGTGTTTGTCAACCGATGTGCTTCGTACATATTTTATGAGTCTCGAAAAACTTGCAAAATATCAGCCAAATCGGTTCAGATTTAGATATAGCTCCCATATATATCTTTCGCCCGATATGCACTTATATGGTCCCAGAACTAGAGTTTTACCTTAATTTGCTGACAATTTTGTACAAGGAGTACAATTGATCTTGTCGTCAATTGTGACAAATTTAGTAGAAATCGGTTCAGATTTGGATGTATGTTAGCTCCCATATATACCTTTCGTTCGATTTAGACTCATATGACCATAGAGGGCAAAATTTAACACCGATTTACGTAAAATTTTTGCAAAATAAACGGAATTGACATTCTATCGATGCATGTGAAATTTGGTTAAAATCGGTTCAGATTTAGATATAGCTCCCGTATATATCTTTCGTCCGATTTAGACTCATATGACCGTAAAGGTTAAATTCTAACACCGATTCACGCAATATTTTGCACAGAGAGTCGAATTAATATTGTATCAATCCTTGCTAAATTTTGTTGAAATCGGTTCAGATTTAGTTAGGCGCCATAAAAATATATCCACACAAAGAAAATTTGATTAAAACTTTTTTTTACCAGTGTATGCCCTAAGGTGAAACATAATATGTTTGAACAATACAAACAATATTTTGTTTGGACCAGTCCTGAAAATATATATGCTTGAAGCAAAATGTGTTTGGGGTATATGTTACAGAAGCGAATTTTTTTTTTGAGGGTGTAGCTCTCAAAAAATTTGAAGGAGTTGAGATGGTATCAAAAATTGCTGTCTTCATAGTGGTGAAGGGTATAATATAGTCGGCCCCGCCCGACTTTAGACTTTACTAACTTGTTTAAATCTATAAACGGCATAAAAATCATTCCATGGCCTTTTTAGCGAGTTTTTTGCCTTTTTATATCAACCACCATAGAATGGTGAAATATCCATTTCCATTAAGTATATACAGTGGAAATTCTCAAACTTTGTGAACTGGACACCTCTCAAAAGTGGACAATTTTCGTCAGACTTTGTCATATTGTGGACAAAATTTAGGCGACTGCGAATGTGCACTCCTCAGAGGTTTCAGTGTATATACTTGATCACACACAAAAGAATAATTTTTGTCTTCAATCACAAAATTAATTGATCCAAATAATTTTTAATTCAACCACTGAAGTGATAGTATGAATCACCAAAGTCAATTAAAAACATAATTGATCCAATTAAAAAATTAATTGGTACAATAAATTTTTGTGATTGATTTTTGTTTTGGTTTCAACTAATGAATCAATTAAATTTTTAATTTAATATTTTTTAAAACTCAAATTTTAACAGAAAATTTTTTTTATATTTTTTCTGTGCAGTGAGAAATTCTAAGACAATATTGATACGTGTCCGTCTACCGTCTACCTGTATGTTTTAATCACGATACAGTCTTCTATAATTCCACTATCATCCCGAAATTTGGCACAGATTCGTTTTTTGTCCGCACGCAAGTCAAATGCGAAGATATATATATAGGCCCAGGTTTTGATATAGCCCCCATATAAATTGATCTCCCGATTTGACTCTTTGGCATATACACACTGAAATTGTTATACAATTTGCTTAAAATTAAAAATTTTGAGGTATGTTAGGTCCACCATACAGCAATGGTTAGCATGTCCGCATTGCATTGGTTCAATATCAGTTTCCTTTCATGGTTTAATTTTTCTCAGTAATTTTTTTGATATTTCTGAGTATTTCGAAGTATTTGGGCTTCTAGATTTTTATTCGATTTGCCTTAAATTTGGAAATCTAGAAGCATTTTAGGACCACAAAAAGGTGTGTGTCCAATATGGTGTGTATCAGTCCATGTTTTGGTATAACCCCCATCAGGGTTGCCATTTTGGTCCGATCAGACCAAAATTGGTCCAAAAATTTATTAAATTTTACATTAGGTCCGATGGTCGGACCAAATGGAATTTGGTTGATCTTGGTCCATTTTCGTCAAATCGGTATTTTTTTCCAAAATTTTTAAAACTTTGACAACATTTTCTGTAGAAATAAACTTTGATCAAAAATTTCTATAGATATAAAATTTTAATAAAATAAAATGTTGTATAACATTTTGCCAACATTTTGTACAGAAATAAAATAAAAAAAAAGTTGTATAACATAGATACAAAATTATGCAAAACTTTTTTAAATGAAAAAAATTTTGTAACAAATTTATATAGAAATAAAATATAAATAAAATAAGAAATAAAATTTTGCAAAATTCTCTATAGAAATAAAATTTTGACAAAATTTTCTATAGAAATACAATTTTGGCAAAATTTTCTAAAGAAATAAAATTTTGCAAAATTCTCTATAGAAATAAAATTTTGATAAAATTTTCTATAGAGATAAAATGTTGACAAAATTTTCTATAGAAATAAAATTTTGTCAAAATTTTCTATAGAAATAAAAATTTTCTAAAGAAACCAAATTTTCTATGGAAATAAAATTATGACAAAATTTTTTATAGAGATAACATTTTGACAAAATTTTCTATATAAATAAAATATTGACAAATTTTCCAGAGAAATAAAATTTTGACAAAATTTTCTATAGAAATAAAAATTTTCTATAGAAACCAAATTTTCTATGAAAATAAAATTTTGACAAAATTTTTTATAGAGATAAAATTTTGACAAAATTTTCTATAGAAATAAATTTTTAACAAAATTTTCTATAGAGATAAAATTTTGACAAAAATTTTCTATGAAAATAACATTTTGACAAAATTTTCTATATAAATAAATTTTTAACAAAATTTTCTATATAAATAAATTTTTAACTAAATTTTCTATAGAGATAGAATTTTGACAAAATTTTCTATAGAAATAAAAATTTTCTATAGAAACCAAATTTTCTATGGAAATAAAATTTTGACCAAATTTTCTATAGAAAAAAATTTTAACAAAATTTTCTATAGAATTAAAATTTTGCAAAATTTTCTATAGAGATAAAATTTTGCAAAATTTCTATAGAAATAAAATTTTCTATAGAATTAAAATTTTGACAAAATTTTTTATAGAAATAAATTTTTAACAAAATTTTCTATAGAAATAAATTTTTAACAAAATTTTTTATAGAGATACAATTTTGACAAAATTTTCTATAGAAATAAAATTTTTACAAAATTGTCTATAGAAATAAAATTTTGACAAAATTTTCTATAGAGATAAAATTTTGACAAAATTTTCTATAGAAATAAATTTTTAACAAAATTTTCTACAGAGATAAAATTTTGACAAAATTTTCTACAGAGATAAAATTTTGACAAAATTTTCTATGGAAATAAAATTTTGACAAAATTTTCTATAGAAATAAAACTTTGACAAAATTTTCTATACAAATAAAATGTTGACAAAGTTTTCTATATAAATAAATTTTTAACAAAATTTTCTATAGAAATAAAATTTTGACGAAATTTTCTATAGAAATAAATTTTTAACAAAATTTTCTATAGAGATAAAATTTTGACAAAATTTTCTATAGAAATAAAATTTTGACAAAATTTTCTATATAAATAAATTTTTAACAAAATTTTCTATAGAGATAAAATTTTGACAAAATTTTCTATAGAAATAAAAATTTTCTATAGAAACCAAATTTTCTATGGAAATGAAATTTTAACCAAATTTTTTATGGAAAAAAAATTTTAACAAAATTTTCTCTAGAAATAAAATTTTGATAAAATTGTCTATAGAAATAAAATTTTGACAAAATTTTCTACTGAAAAATATTCAATCGAAGTAAAATTTTGAAAAAATTTAAACTTTTAAATTATATTAGTTTAATTTGGAAAAATGGTCCGCTAGTACGAATTTTGGTCCAATTTTAGAAAACTGTTGGTGCAAAAGAAAAATTGATTATGGCAACGCTGGCCCTCATATTGAACGATCTCTCGATTTGACTTCTTGGGGCGTGGATGCCACAGTTTTCATATGATTTGCTTCGTATTTGAAATCTAGAGGTAATTTAAATCAGTTAAGAGCTGTGCACAATTTGTTTTATAAAGGTCCAAATAGGTCCTTTAATTTTACGAGTTTATTTTTCTTTCATTTACTTACTCATAAAAAGGCTTCCCATAATAGTCTCGCAACTTAGCCGTAGCTATATCAAATATAGCATAAATCATATTCATAAAACGTCCCGCAAGACCCTTAATATCAGCAGATAAATTGAATATGCTTGAAGGCGTATAGGAGATTTCCAAGGGATTACCAATTGATGCAATAATACATGCTGTCGGTATATTCGGCCATATCAATGCTATAGGGCAATTGAAATGTTCGGCCAAACCAAACGCATAATCCCCTGCAAAATAACCAAAAATCATTAAATCGAAATGATTTTCAGAATTACGTTGCAATTCTTTCAATTTTGGGTCCTCGAAATATTCAGCGACTTGGATAATTAAATCCTTAAACATTGTTATGAGCGTCTTGAAGCGTTGTGTTAAGCTCTTAGTGCTCATGCCATTCATATAGGGATTCAAATCAAATGAACCTCGATCCAGGTGAATGTGGATCATGCTTGGATGTAGCCATTCCGATTTCAGGGGTAATACCGAGACTACCGTGACATTATGTCCTCGTTCAGCCATAGCTTTAACTACAGCCATATCGATAATTAAATGTGATGAACTGCATGTGGGCAGGAAGGCCAAAATGTTTGATGTTTCTGCAGTTCCGGAGGTCATGGCTAATATGAAAACCATCCACTTGATGGATTTTAATATTAAATTTCTCATTTCACTTAAATTCAATTCGATACTAGACACAATCGTTTAGTTAACCCGTTTGAGCAGAACTAATATGCTAATATTATTCAGGAAGCCTGTTAACTTTCTAGAGTCTTTGTCCTTATCACATTTTATCAATAAGCTTTCATATCAATGAAAGAGTTGTTTGCAATCTTCGTCCATTCGCAATAAACTTAATATGCACATAATCATTGCATGCTATTTTTTAGATATACTCTAAGGTCTTAATATTACCATTGCCTAATTTTGAAAGGAATTAATGCTATATATAGATATATTTCTATAGATTTTTTGCCAAAATTTTATTTCTATCGAAAATTTTTGTAAAAATTTTAATCCTATAGAAAATTTTTGTAAAAATTTTAATCCTATAGAAAATTTTGTAAAATTTTTATTTCTATAAATTTTTTTTTTCAAAATCTTAGTTTTATAGAAAATTTTGTCAAAATTTTATTTCTATAGAAAATTTTGTCAAAATTTTATTTCTATAGAAAATTTTCTCAAAAATTTTGTAAAAATTTTATTTCTATAGAAATTTTTTCAAAATCTTAGTTTTAGAGAAAATTTTGTCAAAATTTTATTTCTATAAAAACTTTTGTCAACCTTTCATTTCTATAGATAATTTTCAAAATTTTATTGCTATAAAAAAATTTGTCAAAATGTTATTTCCATAGAAAATTTTGTCGCCATTTTATTACCATCGAAAATTTTGTCAAAAATTTTATTTCTATAAAATATTTTGTCAAAACTTTACTTTTATAAAAATTTTGCCAAAATTTTCTTTTTATAGAAAATTTTGTCCAAATTTTATATCCATAAAAAATGTTGTCGCCATTTTATTTCCACCGTGGTGCAATTGTTAGCATGCCCGCCTTGCATACACGAGGTCGTGGGTTCGATTCCTGCTTCGACCGAACACCAAAAAGTTTTTCAGCGGTGGACTATTCCACCTCAGTAATGCTGGTGACATTTCTGAGGGTTTTCAAAAACTTCTCTAAGTGGTTTCACTGCAATGTGGAACGCCGTTCGGACTCGGCTATAAAAAGGAGGTCCCTTGTCATTGAGCTTAACATGGAATCGGGCAGCACTCAGTGATGACAGAAGTTCGCCAATGTGGTATCACAATGAACGGAATAGTCTAAGTGAGCCTGATACATCGGGCTGCCACCAAACCTAACCTAACTATTACCATCGAAAATTTTGTCAAAAATTTTATTTCTATAAAAAATTTTGTCAAAACTTTACTTTTATAAAACGGAATAGTCTAAGTGAGCCTGATACATCGGGCTGCCACCAAACCTAACCTAACTATTACCATCGAAAATTTTGTCAAAAATTTTATTTCTATAAAAAATTTTGTCAAAACTTTACTTTTATAAAACTTTTTATTTCAATAGAAAATTTAGCCAAAATTTTATTTTTATAGACAATTTTGTCAAAATTTTATTTCTATAGAAAATTTTGTCAAAATTTTATTTCTATAGAAAATTTTGTCAAAATTTTATTTCTATAGAAACATTTGTCAACATTTTACTTCTATAAAAAATTTTGTCAAAATTTTATTTCTATAGGCAATTTTGTCAAATGTTTTTTTTTTTTAATGGAAAATTTTGACAAAATTTTATTTCTATAGAAAATTTTGTCAAAAATTTTATTTCTATAAAAAATTTTGTCAAAACTTTACTTTTATACATTTTTTTATTTTAATAGAAAATTTAGCAAAAATTTTAATTTTATAGACAATTTTGTCAAAATTTTATTTCTATAGAAAATTTTCTCAAAAGTTTAATTCTATAGAAAATTTTGTCAAAATTTTATTTTTGTGGAAAATTTTGTCAACATTTTATTTCTATAGAAACATTTGTCAACATTTTATTTCTATACAAAATTTTGTCAAAATTTTATTTCTATAGGCAATTTTGTCAAATGTTTTTTTTTCTATAGAAAATTTTGACAAAATTTTACTTCTATAGAAAATTTTGTCAAAATGTAATTTCTATAGAAAATTTTGTCAAAATTTCATTTCTATAGAAAATTTTGCCAAAATTTTATTTCTACAAAAAATTCTGTTAAAATGTTATTTCTACAAAAAATTCTGTTAACATTTTATTTCTACAAAAAATTCTGTTAACATTTTATTTCTATAGAAAATTTTGTTCCTATAGAAAATTTTGTCAAAATTTTATTTGCATAGAAAATGTTATCAAAGTTTTATTTTTATAGAAAACTAACGTAACCCGGCCCGCTTCGCTGCTCCTTCCGAAGCGTATTTGGAGGAACATTTTGCATTAACTTAGTCAACTATATCCTTCGTGCTGAAAACAAATTCGAAAAGATTTCAATTCTTTTAAACAAATCGGACTACTTGATTTTTCGTTTATAGGTACAAATACGGCGGGAGAGGGTGTACCCTTTCCTCCAAATTTTTTTAATAATGTTCTGTATTCAAGTAGTTGGACAATCTTCTATATTTCTTGTGAATTTTAAGTGGGGTTTGTCAAGGAAAGGTATCCTTCTCCTCAACATATCTGAAAATTAAGCACTATATTATAATAACATACAAAGAATTACTGTTTCCCATCCAATAAATCGGAAAAAGCAAAAGTAGTAAAAAATTTTACCACATTAACATTTGCTAAAATGTTGGAAAATGATGCACCCTCTACGTTGGCTGCCAATTTCATGTAAATTTAAGTTCTTTACTAAAAAGAAGTCTGGCAGAAGCCTGTACAAAAATTATAAAATTATGTACCGAGTTCCCATTTACGGACAACCCTCTACTTTCAATTTAAGAAAAAAAAAAACGGACAAAAGGGAACCCTCTCCCCACCTTCGCTCCACTCCGACCTGATATCGGACTATCACGTACCCTATATTAATGTCGCAACTACTCAATGGTCCCTATAAATTCTATCGAAGTAAATCGATAAAGTTTATTTCAATTTTCCCCTTCCCCAACCAGATATCGAAAAATCATATAATAATTTAAAAATTATGTATAAATTTAATCACCTCCTGCCACGTCCCTATAAATTTCAAGTAGATCGGAGATGTTTAAATGTTGCTCTATTGTTTTAAAGGGACGTCACTTTTCCCGATACAATATCGACACGCCTAACCTTCCCTGAAAATTCTTGAAACTTTCCTTCAAGTGTGGGGCAAGGAAGGTTGCCTCTTCGTTAATAACCTTCCCCCACTGCCTTTGTCAATTTCAAGAAAACTTAAATTTTTTTGTAGTTTTAGAGGAGGACCTCCTCTCCGACCAAATATCGAAAAGTGATTAGCGTATCTTTTGTAAACGTCCCAGAAAATGTCAAGCAAATTATAAGCCTAAAGGGGTGGCCTCTCTTCCGTCCAAATATCACAAAATCAGGTATCAACTATTACGGTTGACGGAGGTTACGATCTCTCCCCAGTCCTCTGTAAATTTCAAGTAACTCGGTAAAGTTTAATTGTTTCTCTGTATGTACTTAAGAGAAGCGGATGTCTCCCTATGTCCTTTTATTTTTATTAAAAAATCAGGAACCTGATATAAATTTCGTAACCCATTTTTTCTGTAAAATTTCAGTCGGCGGAGTTTAGTTTTGTTTGTACTTTCAAAAAAAAAATTTGGGCAAAGGGGTGGTCCCCCTCCCCGACCAAATATCGAAAAATAATGTAGCGGATTTTTGTCTACATGCCAACCCCAACATTCAATGAAAATTTCAAGCAAATCGCATAATTTTGTTCCAAGTTTCAAAAAGTAGGGCAAGGGGGAGGTCCACATCCCTATCCACATTTGAAATCATCGGGTACCCCATATTAATTCCATAATCTTACCGCATGTTCTCTGTAAATTTCAGATAATTTAGAGAATTTTAGTTTTTTCACTGTACTTTAAAAAAAGACGAACAAAGGGGAGGTCCCCCTCCGCCACCAAATATCGAAATATAAAGTAGCGGATCTTTGTCTAGATACCAAACCCAACCTTCAATGAAAATTTCAGGCAAATCGGTCAACTTTGGCCCAATTTTCAAAAAGTCCGACAAAGGGGGGGTCCCCCTCCGCGCCCAGGTGTCAAAAAATAAGGTACCCTAGTTTCACCACATGAACGCCCCCTACGATCTCTGAAAGTTTCAAGTAAATCGGTTCAGCCGTTTCGGAGCCAACTCGGTACATACAAACAAACAAACAAACAAACAAATAAACAAACATAGATTGAATTTTATATATATAGATTTTGTCAAAATTTTATTTTTATAGAAATTTTTTTCAAAATTTTATTTCTATATAAAATTTTGTCAATATTTTATTTCTGTAGAAAATTTTGTTAAAATTTTATTTCTATAGAAAATTTTGTCAACATTTTATTTCTATAAAAAATTTTGTCAACATTTTATTTCTATGGGAAATCCGTTTGACACCGCGTGTGTGTTGATTCATTTTCATAGACGGATCTTTTTGAAATCTTTACACCGTTCATGATCTTTTCTATGGGTATATTTTCATATTGCCCATATATTTTTTTACTGGGTTATTTCGATTCAGATAACGAATATTTTCATTAATAATACAAAATTGTGTTTTACTATTTTGTTAATATTTTTTCCTCAATGTACTTACTCATATAAAGTTTTTCCATAATAGTCTCGCATCTTAGCCATAATTATATCAAGAATGCCATAAATCATATTGATAAAACGGCTCATGAATCCATTAAGATCAGCAGATACATTCAATACGCTTGAAGGCGTATAGGACATTTCCAAGGGATTACCAATTAGTTCCAAAATACTTACTATCGGTATATTGGGCCATATCAATGCAACGGGGCAATTGAAATGTTCGGCCAAACCAAAGGAATAATCCGCTCCAAAATAACCAAACATCATTAAATCGAAATGATTTCCAGAATTATTTTGTAATTCTTTCATTTTTGGATCCTCAAAACATTCGGCCACTTGAAAAATTAAATCCTTATACATTGTTATGATCGCCTTGAAACGTCGTGTTAAGTCTTTAGTTTTCATGCCATTCATAAAGGGATTCATATCATATAAACCTCGTTCAAGTTGAATATGGGTCATGCTTGGATGTAACCATTCCGATTTTAAGGGTAAAACCGAGACTACCGTGACATTATGTCCACGTTCAGCCATAGTTTTAGCTACTGCCATTTCGATAATTATATGTGATGAACTAGCAGAGGGTAAGAAGACCAAAATATTCGATGTTTCTGCAGTTCTAGAGGTCATGGCTAATATGAAAACCATCCATTTGATGGAATTTAGTATTAAATTTCTCATTTCACTTAAATTCAATTCGATACAAGACACAATCGTTTAGTTAACCCGTTTGAGCAGAACTAATATGCTAATTATTCAGGAAGACTCTTAACTTTCTAGAGTTTTTGTCCTTATCACATTTTATCAATAAGCTTTCATATCTATGAAAGATTTGTTTGCAATCTTCGTCCATTCGTAATAAACTCAATATGCACATAATCATTGCATGACATTTTTTAGATATACTCTAAGGTCTTAGTATTACCATTGCCTAATTTTAGAAGAAATTAAACACTTGAACGTTGTCGACTATATGATTCCCTATTAAAACTGAACAGGCAGTTTAAAAATCATATTTGGTTATTTAACTGCAGTCACTTAGGGCTATATAAAAATATTTATCTATATATATAGAAAAACTTTGTCAACATTTTATTTCTATAAAAAATTTGTCAAAATTTTATTTCCATAGAAAATTTTGTCAAAATTTTATTTCTATAGAAAAATTTGTCAAAATGGTATGTTATTTCTATAGAAAATTTTATCAATAGTTTATGTTTATAACAAATTTTGTCAAAAATTTATTTTTATAGAAAGTTTTGTCAAAAATTTATTTCTATAGAGAATATTGTGAAAATTTTATTTCTATAGAAAATTTTGTCAAAATTTTATTTCTATAGAAAATTTTGCCAAAATTTTATTCTATAGAAAATTTTGTCAAAATTTTATTTCTATAGAAAATTTTATCAAAATTTTATTTCTATAGAAAATTTTGTCAAAAGTTGGTTTTTATAAAAAAAAATTGTCAAAACTTTATTTCTATAGAAAGTTTTGTCAAAAGTTTATTTCTATAGAAAATGTTGTCAAATTTTTATTTTTATAGAAAATTTTGTCAAAATTTTATGTCTATAGAAAATTTGGTCAAAATATTATTTCTATAGAAAATTTTGTAAAAATTTTATATCTATAGAAAATGTTGTCAAAATTTTATTTCTATAGAAAATTTTGTCAAAACTTTATTTCTATAGAAAGTTTTGTCAAAAGTTTATTTCTTTTATTTTGTCAAAAATTTATTTTTATAGAAAGTTTTGTCAAAAATTTTTTTCTATAGAAAATTATGTCAAAATTTTATTTCTACAGAAAATTTTGTCACAATGGTATGTTATTTCTATAGAAAATTTTATCAATAGTTTATTTTTATAAAAAATTTTGTCAAAAATTTATTTTTATACAAAGTTTTGTCAAAAATTTATTTATATAGAGAATATTGTGAAAATTTTATTTCTATAGAAAATTTTGTCAAAATTATATTTCTATAGAAAATTTTGCCAAAATTTTATTTCTATAGAAAATTTTATCAAAATTTTATTTCTATAGAAAATTTTGTCAAAATTTTATTTTTCTAAAAAATTTTGTCAAAACTTTATTTCTATAGAAAATTTTGTCAAAGGTTTATTTCTATAGAAAATTTTGTCAAATTTTTATTTCTATAAAAAATTTTGTCAACATTTTATTTCTATAGAAAATTTTGTCAAAATATTATTTCTATAAAAAATTTTGTCAAAATTTTATATCTATAGAAAATTTTGTCAAAATTTTATTTCTATAGAAAATTTTGCCAAAATTTTATTTCTATAGAAAATTTTATCAAAATTTTATTTCTATAGAAAATTTTGTCAAAAGTTTGTTTTTATAAAAAAAAATTGTCAAAACTTTATTTCTATAGAAAGTTTTGTCAAAAGTTTATTTCTATAGAAATTTTTGTCAAATTTTTATTTTTATAGAAAATTTTGTCAAAATTTTATGTCTATAGAAAATTTGGTCAAAATATTATTTCTATAGAAAATTTTGTCAAAATTTTATATCTATAGAAAATGTTGTCAAAATTTTATTTCTATAGAAATTTTTGTCAAAATTTTATTTCTATAAAAAATTTTGTCAAAACTTTATTTCTATAGAAAGTTTTGTCAAAAGTTTATTCCTATAGAAAGTTTTGTCAAAAGTTTATTTCTTTTATTTTGTCAAAAATTTATTTTTATAGAAAGTTTTGTCAAAAATTTTTTTCTATAGAAAATTATGTCAAAATTTTATTTCTACAGAAAATTTTGTCACAATGGTATGTTATTTCTATAGAAAATTTTATCAATAGTTTATTTTTATAACAAATTTTGTCAAAAATTTATTTTTATACAAAGTTTTGTCAAAAATTTATTTTTATAGAGAATATTGTGAAAATTTTATTTCTATAGAAAATTTTGTCAAATTATATTTCTATAGAAAATTTTGTCAAAATTTTATTTCTAAAGAAAATTTTATCAAAATTTTATTTCTATAGAAAATTTTGTCAAAAGTTTATTTTTCTAAAAAATTTTGTCAAAACTTTATTTCTATAGAAAATTTTGTCAAAGGTTTATTTCTATAGAAAATTTTGTCAAATTTTTATTTCTATAGAAAATTTTGTCAAAATTTTATTTCTATAGAAAATTTTGTCAAAATATTATTTCTATAGAAAATTTTGTCAAAATTTTATATCTATAGAAAATTTTGTCAAAATTTTATTTCTATAGAAAATTGTGCCAAAATTTTATTTATTTTATATAAAAAAATATTTCTATAGAAAATTTTGTAAAAATGTTATTTCTGTACAAAATTTTGTCTAAATTTTATTTCTATAGAAAATTTTGTCAAAATGTTATTTCTATAGAAAATTTTGGCAAAATTTTATTTCTATAGAAAATTTTGTCAAAATTTTATTCCTATAGAAAATTTTGTCAAAAAGTTATTTCTGTAAAAAATTTTTTGAAAATTTTGTCAAAAATTTATTTCTATAGAGAATTTTATCAACATTTTTTTTTTCTTTGGATAATTTTTGTCAAAATTTTATTTCTATAGAAAATTTTGACAAAAGTTTATTTTTATAAAAAAAATTGTCAAACATTTATTTCTATAGAAAATTTCGTCAAAAATTCATTTCACTGTTGTTGTTTTGATTTCAGCTTCAAACCATGCATTGACTAAACTACAAGTGTAGCTTAACCAACAGAAATGATTTCCAGAATTATTTTGTAATTCTTTCATTTTTGGATCCTCAAAACATTCGGCCACTTGAAAAATTAAATCCTTATACATTGTTATGATCGTCTTGAAACGTCGTGTTAAGTCTTTAGTTTTCATGCCATTCATAAAGGGATTCATATCATATAAACCTCGTTCAAGTTGAATATGGGTCATGCTTGGATGTAACCATTCCGATTTTAAGGGTAAAACCGAGACTACCGTGACATTATGTCCACGTTCAGCCATAGTTTTAGCTACTGCCATTTCAAGTGTAGCTTAACCAACAGAGGAAAATAATTTTTGTCAAATTTATTTGGTTTATTTGGTTATTATTTGCAAGATGGTTGGGTGGACGCACGTTTCGGAATTACCACATTCCTCATCAGCTTCCTCTACTTGCAGCTAAACTATCAACCAATTATCAGAATAAATTCAGGCAGTTCACTAAACCCACACTTGAATCTTCCGAAAAAAAGGTTTTACATGATAACCGGCTTATGCCGAAATAAATTCGTACAAACATATCTCTTTTCCTTTGCCAACGTCAAATTATCGATTTGAGTGCAGTTGGCAGGGTTTATTTTGAGCGTGCTTCCTCTTTTTTTCATTCGTTTTGTTTTGTTATCGTTGGTTTTTTCTCCCTTTAATAAAAAAACAACAATAACAAAACAAAACGAATGAAAAAAAAATTATTTCTATAGAAAATTTTGTCCAAATGTTATTTCTATAGAAAATTTTATTTCTATGGAAAATTTTTTCACAATTTTATTTTTATAGAAATTTTTTTCAAAATTGTATTTCTATAGAAAATTTTGTCGCAATTTTATGTCTATAGAAATTTTTGTTAAAATTTTATTTCTATAGAAAATTTTGTTAAAATTTTATTTTTATAGGAAATTTTGTCAAAATTGTATTTCTATAAAATATTTTGTCAAAATTTATTTTTATAAAAAATTTTGTCAAAAATTTGTTTCTATAGAAAGTTTGTCAAAAGTTTATTTCTATAGCAAATGTTGCCAAAAATTTTATTTCTATAGAAAATTTTGTCAAAATGTTATTTCTATAGAAAATATTGTCAAAATTTTATTTCTATAGAAAATATTGTCAAAAGTTTATTTTTATAAAAAATTTTGTCAAAAATTTATTTCTATAGAAAGTTTTGTCAAAAATTTATTTTTATAAAAAAAAATTGTCAAACATTTATTCTATAGAAAGTTTCGTCAAAAACTTATTTGATTGTTGTTGTTTTTGATTTCAGCTTCAAACCATGCATTGACTAAACTACAAGTTTAGCTTAACCAACAGAGGAAAAGAATTTTTGTCAAAATTGATTTGGGCAAAGCCCTATAGACTGCAAGATGGTTGGATGGACGCACGTTTGGGAATTACCACATTCCTCATCAGCATCCTCTACTTGCAGCAAAACTGTCAACCAATTATCAGAATAAATTCAGGCAGTTCACAAAATCCGAAATAAATTCGTACAAACATATCTCCTTTCCTTTGCCACCGTCAAATCATCGATTTGAGTGCAGTTTATTTTAAGCGTGCTTCCCCTTTTCTCATTCGTTTTGTTTTGTCATTGTTGGTTTTTTTCCATTTAATAAAAAAAACAACAATAACACAACAAAACGAATGAAAAAAAATATTTCTATAGAAAATTTTGTCAAAAGGTTATTTCTATAGAAAATTTTGTCACAATTTTATGTTTATAGGAAATTTTGTCAAAATTGTATTTCTATAGAAATTTTTGTCAAACTTTTATTTCTACAAAAAATTTTGTCAAAATTTTATTTCCATTGAAAAATTTATCAAAACTTAATTTCCACAGAAAATTTTGTCAAAATTTTTTTCTTTAAAAAATTTTGTCAAAATTTTATTTCTGTAGAAAATTTTGTCAAAATTTTATTTCTGTAGAAAATTTTACAAAATTATATTTCTATAGAAAATATTGTCAAAAGTTTATTTTTATAAAAAAATTTTTCAAACATTTATTTCTATAGAAAATTTTGTCAAAATTTTATTTCTATGGAAAATTTTGTCAAAATTTTATTTCTATAGAAGATTTTGTCAAAATTTTATTTCTATAGAAAATTTTGTAAAAATTTTATTTCTATAGAAAATTTTGTAAAAATTTTATTTCTATAGAAAATTTTTTGAAAATTTTATTTCTATAGAACATTTTATCAAAATTTTATTTCTATTGAAAATTTTGTCAAAATTTTATTTCTATAGAAAATTTTGTCAAAAGTTTATTTTTATAAAAAAAATTGTCAAAAATTTATTTCTATAGAAAATTTTGTCAAAAATTTATTTCTATAGAGAATTTTGTCAAAATTTTATTTCTATAGAAAAATTTGGCAACATTTTATTTCTATAGAAAATTTTTTCAAAAGTTTATTTTTATAAAAAATGTTGTCAAAAATTTATTTCTATAGAGAATTTTGTCAACATTTTTTTCTTTGGATAATTTTTGTCTAAATTTTATTTCTATAGAAAATTTTGTCAAAAGTTTATTTTTATTAAAAAGTTTGTCAAAAAATTATTTTTATACAAAGTTTTGTCACTACTTTATTTTTATAGAAAATGTTGTCAAAATTTTATTTCTATAGAAAAATTTGGCAACATTTTATTTCTATAGAAAATTTTTTCAAAAGTTTATTTTTATAAAAAATGGTGTCAAAAATTTATTTCTATAAAGAATTTTGTCAACATTTTGTTCTTTGGATAATTTTTGTCTAAATTTTATTTCTATAGAAAATTTTGTCAAAAGTTTATTTTTATTAAAAAGTTTGTCAAAAAATTATTTTTATACAAAGTTTTGTCACTACTTTATTTTTATAGAAAATGTTGTCAAAATTTTATTTCTATAGAAATTTTCGTCAAAATTTTATATATAAAAAAAATTTTCGTCAATATTTTATCTATAAAAAATTTTTTGTCAAAATTTTATTTCTATAGAAAATTTGTCAAACTTTTATTTCTATAGAAAATTTTGTCAAAATTTTATTTCTATAGAAAATTTTGTCAAATTTTTTTTTCTATAAATATTTTTGTAAAAATTTTATTTCTATAGAAAATTTTGTCAACATTTTATGTCTATGGCAAATGTTGTCATTATTTTATTTTTATGAGAAATCCGTTTGACACCGCATGTGTGATGGTTCGTTTTCATGGACGGATAGTTTTGAAATCTGAACGCCCTTAATGATATGATATATATATATTTTCATGTTGCACATAACTTTTTTACTGGGATATTTCGATTCAGTTATCGAACATTTTAATTAATAATACGAAATGGTGTTTTACTCTTTCGTTAATAACACAGGGGAGCAGTTGTTCTGCTGATTAAGAACTGAATATTGTTTTTAAGGTTATTTGGGACGCTGAATCCAAATCTGTACTTGGTTTCCTATCAGCTAGATTTTTCGAGATATACCGTTATGTTCAAACTTAAAAAAAAAATTAAATTAATTTTTTTTTTTTTAATTTATTTTTTTTTTTCAAAACTTAAACGATATCTCTAACACTACTTGGAAAATTGAAAAGCAATGTAAAGACGGCTTAGAGAGAATATTGTTAGGGGTTTTCTGATAGTTTTTTTATTATTTTAATATGTTGAACCGTTTTCAAGTTATTCCACTATATGTAGCGGAAGTGCCTTAATTTTGAACATAACGGTATATCTCGAAAAATCGAGCTGATAGAAAAAAACCAAGTGCAGATTTCGATTCAGCGACCTCAAATTACTAAAAAAATTGCTATAAACTTCAAATCAACACAAAAACAGTTCAATTTTATTGCGCTGTGTAATATTTCCTCACTGTACTTACTCATATAAGGGTTTTCCATAATAGTCTCGCATCTTAGCCATAATTATATCAAAAATGCCATAAACCATATTGATAAAACGGCCCATGAAACCATTAAGATCAGCAGATACATTCAACATGGTTGAATGCGTATAGGACATTTCCACGGGATTACCAATTAATCCCAAAATATATGCTATCGGTATATTGGGCCATATCAATGCAACGGGGCAATTGAAATGTTCGGCCAAACCAAAGGAATAATCCGCTCCAAAATAACCAAACATCATTAAATCGAAATGATTTCCAGAATTATTTTGTAATTCTTTCATTTTTGGATCCTCAAAACATTCGGCCACTTGAAAAACTAAATCCTTAAACATTGTCATGATCGTCTTGAAACGTCGTATAAAGTTCTTAGTTCTCATGCCATTCATGAAAGGATTCATATCAAATAAACCTCGATCAAGTTGAATATAGGTTATGCTTGGATGTAGCCATTCCGATTTCAGGGGTAATACCGAGACTACCGTGACATTATGTCCTCGTTCAGCCATAGCTTTAACTGCGGCCATTTCGATAATTAAATGTGATGAACTAGCTGAGGGTAGGAAAGCCAAAATATTCGACGTTTCCGCAGTTCTGGAAGTCATGGCTAATATGAAAACCATCCATTTGAGGGAATTTAATATTAAATTTCTCATTTCACTTTATTCGTTCCGATACTAGACACAATCGTTTAGTTTAACCGTTTGAGTAGAACTACTATGCAAATACTAATCTGGAAGCCCGTCAGCTTTCTAGAGTTCTTGTCCTAATCTTGTTTTATCGATAAGATTTCATATCAATTGGATGCAATCTGCCATTCGAAAGAAATTTTGGGATTTACTATTAACATTATCATTGTATAATATTTTTCAATTTTCTCTAAGACCTTAAACTTACCATTGGCTAATTTCAAACGAAATGTGATATTAAAGAAACAGATGGGACATAAACTTAACAGGCAGACCAAAAATCATATTTGGCTCTAAAGCATTTTTTAGGTCTGTGATAGTTTCTTCTTACTCTTAATAATATGAACATCGTATGGCGTTAACAGAGCTTTTACAGATTTCAAATCTATTTTTATACCCACCACCATAGGATGGGGGGTATATTAACTTTGTCATTCCGTTTGTAACACATCGAAATATTGCTCTAAGACCCCATAAAGTATATATATTCTGGGTCGTGGTGAAATTCTGAGTCGATCTGAGCATGTCCGTCTGTCCGTCCGTCTGTTGAAATCACGCTAACTTCCGAACGAAACAAGCTATCGACTTGAAACTTGGCACAAGTAGTTGTTATTGATGTAGGTCGGATGGTATTGCAAATGGGCCATATCGGTCCACTTTTACGTATAGCCCCCATATAAACGAACCCCAAAATGTGGCTTGCGAGGCCTCTAAGAGAAGCAAATTTCATCCGATCCGGCTGAAATTTGGTACATGGTGTTGGTATATGGTTTCTAACAACCATGCAAAAATTGGTCCACATCGGACCATAATTATATATAGCCCCCATATAAACCGATCCCCCGATTTGGCTTGCGAGGCCTCTAAGAGAAGCAAATTTCATCCTATTCGGCTGAAATTTTGTACATGGTGTTAGTATATGGTCTCTAACAACCATGCAAAAATTGGTCGACATCGGTCCATAATTATATATAGCCCCCATATAAACCGATCCCCCGATTTGGCTTGCGAGGCCGCTAAGAGAAGCAAATTTCATCCGATCCGGCTGAAATTTTGTACGTGATGTTAGTATATGTACGTGATGTTAGTATTGGTCCACATCGGTTCATAATTATATATAGTCCCCATATAAACCGATCACCAGATTTGACCTCCGGAACCTCTTGGAAGACCAAAATTCATCTGATTCAGTTGAAATTTGGTATGTGGTGTTAATATATGGCTTCAAACTCCCATGCAAAAATTGGTCGATATCGGTCCATAATTATATATAGGCCCCATATAAACCGATCCCCAGATTTGACCTCCAGAGCCCCTTGGAAGAGCAAAATTCTTGCCATTCGGTTGAAATTTGGTACGTGATGTTAGTATATGGTATCCAAACACCATGCAGGAATTGGTTCCTATCAGTCCATAATTATATATAGCTCCCATATAAACCGATCCCCAGATTTGACCTCCGGTGCCTTTTGGAGAAGCAAAATTCATCCGATCTGCTTGAAATTTGGTACGTGGTGGTAGTATATGATATTTAACAACCATGCCAAAAGTGGTCCATATCAGTCCATAATCGTACATAGCCCCATATAAACCGATCCCGAGATTTGGTTTTGGAACCTCTTGGAGGAGCAAATTTCATCCGAGTGAGTTGAAATTTGGTACATTGTGCTAGTATATGGTCGTTAACAACCATGCCTAACTAGGTCCATATCGGTCTATAGTTATATATGGCCCTCAGATAAATCGATCCCCAATCACACAAAAATTGGTCCATATCAAGTTCATAATTGTATATAGCCCCCATATAAGCGACCCCCATATTTCAATTCTGGCTCTCTACGTACCGTGCAAACAGTCCATATCGATTCGTAATTATTTGTACACTTAACTATACATAAATTTTTTGTCTAATATATACCATGTATGGACTAAATCACAGTCTTTCGTAGAAGTTTCTACGCAATCCATGGTGGTGGGTACATAAGATTCGGCCTGGCCGAACTTGCGTCCGTATGTACTTGTTTTTTTCTTCAAAATACGAAGAAGTCTTATATCGTAGAACAAAAATCATTATGTGTAATATGTATTCTGTAATTCATTGAAATTACTTATTTTCATAATAAAAATGTTACTTTGTTTCAATGAAAAAGTCGCTGGTTCAATTTTAGTGAAATTTTCTTTGTGTGTAAGCCAAAGGGTGTGAGTTAAAATACAACAGGGTGCAAAACACGGTTGCCACATTTGGTAGAATTCTGCCAAAAATGTTAGATTATTTACTATTTGGTAGATTGGTAGAAGTTTTGATGTTTTGGTAAATTTTGCTAAATATAACTCTTCAACTAAGAGAAACATAAATTTTCTATAGAAATAAAATTTTAGAAAAAAAAATCTATAGAAATAAAATTTTAACAAAATTTTCTATAGAAATAAAATTTAGACAAATTTTTTTATAGAAATAAAATTTTGACAAAATTTTCTATAGAAATAAAATTTTGAGAAAATTTTCTATAGAAATACAATTTTGAGAAAATTTTTTATAGAAATAAATTGTTGATAAAATTTTCTATAGAAATAAAATTTTGACAAAATATTCTATAGAGATAAAGTTTTGACAAAATGTTTAAACTTTGAATAAAATTTTGACAACATTTTCTATAGTAATAAAATTTTGAATAAAATTTTGAGAACATTTTCCATAGAAATAAAATTATGACAAAAGTTTCTATAGAAATAAAATTTTGACAACATTTTCTATAGAAATAAAATTTTGACAAAATTTTTTTTATAGAAATAAATTGTTGACAAAATTTTCTATAGAAATAAAATTTTGACAAAATTGTTTTTTTATAGAAATAAATTGTTGACAAAATTTTCTATAGAAATAAAATTTTGACAAAATATTCTATAGAGAGAAGTTTTGACAAAATTTTTAAATTTTGAATAAAATTTTGATAACATTTTCGGCGACCGGACATATCCCCAACGGACATTTCGCCCAAAATGATTTTTGGGCGTTATGACCTCCATTGGGGCGGTCACATCGCCCAATTTTAGTTTGGGCTTTATGTCCTCCCTAATCGCGGTCATAAGCCCCATAAAAAATGTGGGTGTTATGACCGTTTGAATATAATTGAATATAAACAATAGTTTAAAATAACAAAATATATATTTTTTTTTAATCATTCAAAAGCTATATGTGATTACTTCATCTATCCAGTAATTTTTTTTTAATATTTAATAGATAGATATGCCTCTTATTGACAAATATCGAATCCTTCTTTTATTGTATATGCTGGAAGAAGATGTAAAACTAACATATCTTGGCTTCATCGTTTGTTTTAATTGTTTTTGACTGGAACAGAATGTTTGACCATTTTTCGTCTCAACTGAAAATTGGAACGAGATGAGATGATCGATTTGCTGCTGATGGGTACTTGAAATAAATCGCGCGCGCGATTTTTTCACGTAAAATTTTTTACAGAAATAAAATTTTGACAAAATTTTCTATAGAAATAAAATTATGACAAAAGTTTCTATAGAAATAAAATTTTGACAAAATTTTCTATAGAAATAAAATTTTGACAAAATTTTCTATAGGAATAAAATATAGAAATAAACTTTTGACATAATTTTTTATAGACATAACATTTTGAGAAAATTTTCCATAGAAATAAAATTTTGACAAAAGTTCCTATAGAAATAAAATGTTGACAAAATTTTCTATAAGAATAATATTTTGATAAAATTTTCCATTGAATCTATATACATATATAGAATCTATATACAAAATTCAAAGTATGTTTGTTTGTTTGTATGTTCCGGGTAGGCTCGGAAACGGCTGAACCGATTTACTTGAAACTTTCAGAGATCGTAGGGGGCGCTCATGTGGTGAAAATAGGGTACCTCATTTTTTGACACGTGGTCGCGAAGGGGGACCTTCCCTTTGTCGGACTTTTTGAAAATTGGACCATAGTTGACCGATTTGCATGAAATGTTCATTGATGGTTGGGGTTGGCATCTAGCCAAATATCCGCTATATATTTATATTTCGATATTTGGCGGCGGAGGGGGACCTCCCCTTTGTTAGACTTTTTTTTTAAGTACAGTGAAAAAACTAAATTCTCTAAATTATCTCAGATTTACAGAGAACATGCGGTGAGGTTATGAAATTAATATGGAGTACCTGATGGGTATGTGGATATGTGGACGGGGAAGAGGACCTCCCTCTTGCCTTACTTTTTGAAACTTGGAACAAAATTATGCGATTTGCTTGAAATTTTCATTGAAGGTTGGGGTTGGCATCTAGGCAAAGATTCGCTACATTATTTTTCTATATTTGGTTGCGGAGGGGGACCTCCTCTTTGCCCGACTTTTTTTTAAAGAACAGTAGAAATAAAACTAAACTCCCCTGACTGAATTTTACGGAAAAAATGGGTGAGGTTATGAAATTTTTATCAGGTTCCTGAGTTTTTCATATTTGGTCGAGGAAAAATAAAAGGGCATATGGAGACATCCGCTTCTCTTAAGTACATACAGAGAAACAATTAAACTTTACCAAGTTACTTGAAATTTACAGAGGACTGGGGAGAGGTTACGATATTAATATTTGATACCTGATTTTGTGATATTTGGACGGAAGAAGGGCCGCCCATAGCCCAGCTTTCGGAAATTTGGTCTTATAATTTGCTTGACAGTCATATACTTCGGTGTTTGTCGATATTGTATCAGAGAAAGTGACGTCCCTTTAAAACAATAGAGCAAAATTTAAACTTCTCCGATCTACATGAAATTTAGAGGGAGGAGGTGATTAAATTAATACATGATTTTTCTATATCTGGTTGGGGAAGGGGAAAAATGAAATAAACTTTGTCGATTTACTTCGATAGAATTTATAGGGACTATTGAGAAGTTTGTGAAATTAATATAGGGTCCGTGATAGTCCGATATCAGGTCGGAGTGGAGCGAAGGTGGGGAAAGGTTCCCTCTTGTCCGTTTTTTATACCCTCCACCATAGGATGGGGGTATATTAACTTTGTCATTCCGTTGTAACACATAGAAATATTGCTCTAAGACCCCATAAAGTATATATATTCTGGGTCGTGGTGAAATTCTGAGTCGATCTGAGCATGTCCGTCCGTCCGTCCGTCCGTCCGTCTGTTGAAATCACGCTAACTTCCGAACGAAACAAGCTATCGACTTGAAACTTGGCACAAGTAGTTGTTACTGATGTAGGTCGGATGGTATTGCAAATGGGCCATATCGGTCCACTTTTACGTATAGCCCCCATATAAACGGACCCCAAAATTTGGATTGCGAGGCCTCTAAGAGAAGCAAATTTCATCCGATCCGGCTGAAATTTGGTACATGGTGTTAGTATAAGGCCTCTAACAACCATGCAAAAATTGGTCCACATCGGTCCATAATTATATATAGCCCCCATATAAACCGATCCCCTGATTTGGTTTGCGGAGCCTCTAAGAGAAGCAAATTTCATCCGATCCGGCTGAAATTTGGTACATGGTGTAAGTATATGGTCTCAAACAACTATAAAAAAATTGGTCCACATCGGTCAATAATTATATATAGCCCCCATATAAACCGATCCCCCGATTTGGTTTTCGGAGCCTCTAAGAGAAGCAAGTTTCGTCCGATCCGGCTGAAATTTGGTGCATGGTGTTGGTATATGGTCTCTAATGACCATACAAAATTGGTTCACATCGCTCCATAATTATATATAGCCCACATATAAACCGATCACCAGATTTGACCTCCGGAGCCTCCTGGAAGACCTAAATTCATCTGATTCAGTTGAAATTTGGAACGTGGTGTTCTTATATGGCCTCATATACCCATGCAAAAATTGGTCGAAATCGGTTCATAATTATATATAGCCCCCATATAAACCAGTCCCCAGATTTGAACTCCGGAGCCCCTTGGAAGAGCAAAATCCATCCGATTCGGTTGAAATTTGGTACGTGATGTTAGTATATGGTATCCAACAACCATGCAGGAATTGGTTTATATCAGTCCATAATTATATATAGCCCCCATATAAACCGATCCCCAGATTTGATCTCCGGTGCCTTTTGGAGAAGCAAACTTCATCCGATCTGGTTGAAATTTGGTACGTGGTGGTAGTATATGATATTTAACAACCATGCCAAAAGTGGTCCATATCAGTACATAATCATATATAGCCCCCATATAAACCGATCCCGAGATTTAGTTTTGGAGCCTCTTGGAGGAGCAAATTTCATCCGAGTCAGTTGAAATTTGGTACATTGTGCTAGTATTTGGCCGTTAACAACGATGCCTAACTTGGTCCATATCGGTCTATAGTTATATATAGCCCTCAGATAACTCGATCCCCAATCACACAAAAATTGGTCCATATCAAGTTCATAATTGTATACAGCCCCCATATAAGCGACCTCCATATATCAATTCTGGCTCTCTACCACGTTATTAAAGTTATGAACTTCATTTGAGATGTAGAGTTTAAGTCAAGGTATGTACTTTTAGTAAAAATTAACATTGATTGTAAATATTGTTTGGTTATTTAAGAAAAATGTGTGACAAAAAGCATATTTGTTCTTTGTTTAATTTAATGTATGTCCCATGTTGACTGGGGTAGAATTTACTAATTTGGAACGTATTGATACTGCGTTAGAAATGTTGAGATGTTGTCTTTCCTGCAAACATAAATTTTTCTGCTTATAAGTGCTAATGAAGGTTTGGGAGCCACCGTGATGCTATGGTTAGCATGCCCGCCTTGCATACACAATGTCGTGGGTTCGATTCCTGCTACGACCGAACACCAAAAAGTTTTTCAGCGGTGGATTATCCCACCTCAGTAATTCTGGTGACATTTCTGAGGGTTTCAAAGCTTCTCTAAGTGGTTTCACTGGAATGTGGAACGCCGTTCGGACTCGGCTATAAAAAGGAGGTCCCTTGTCAGTGAGCTTAACATGGAATCGGGCAGCACTCAGTGATAAGAGAGAATTTCACCACTGTGGTATCATAATGGACTGAATAGTCTAAGTGAGCCAGATACATCGGTCTGCCACATAACCTAACCTAACCAAACATACCCCATTATAATTATGGTGTTACAATCGCAACGCAGAAATTATTAATTATTGGATAGAAAACAACTCCAAGTGCTGTAATAATAATGCAAAAACATTAAAAAGAGATAACTCACCACGACAACTTGAAGAAAAAAGTAAAATAATTGAGCAGGGAATTAGAATGAAGTAGCATTACTTTGTTTAGTTGAAACATCTGGAGAAAACAATTTGGGTAAATCTGCAATATCTACCATATCATTAATAACAGGTTGGCTGATAAGTGCCCGGTCTAACAAAGAAAAACACATTGTTTTTTTTTGTCAAAATTCGTTTTTATTATTCAAAATAGTTCCTTTTAAGAGCAATACAACGACTATAACGACCTTCCAATTTTTTCATACAATTTTGGTAGTACTCCTTCGGTTTTGCCTCAAAATAGGCCTCAGTTTCGGCGATCACCTCTCCATTGCAGCCAAATTTTTTCCCTGCGAGCATCCTTTTGAGGTCTGAGAATAAGAAAAGTCGCGGGGGGCCAGATCTGGACAATACGATGGGTGGGGAAGCAATTCGAAGCCCAATTCATGAATTTTTGCCATCGTTCTCAATGACTTGTGGCGCGGTGCGTTGTCTTGGTGGAACAAGACTTTTTTCTTCTTCATATGGGTCCATTTTGCCACGATTTCGACCTTCAAACGCTCCAATAACGCCATATAATAGTCACTGTTGATGGTTTTTCCCTTCTCAAGATAATCGATAAAAATTATTCCATGCGCATCCCAAAAAACAGAGGCCATTACTTTGCCAGCGGACTTTTGAGTATTTCCACGCTTCAGAGACGGTTCACCGGTCGCTGTCCACTCAGCCGACTGTCGATTGGACTCAGGAGTGTAGTGATGGAGCCATTTTTCATCCATTGTCACATATCGACGGAAAAACTCGGGTGTATTACGAGTTAACAGCTGCAAACACCGCTCAGAATCATGAACACGTTGTTGTTTTGGGTCAAATGTGAGCTCGTGCGGCACCCATTTTGCACAGAGCTTCCGCATATCCAAATATTGATGAATGATATGACCAACACGTTCCTTTGATATCTTTAAGGCCTCTGCTATCTCGATCAACTTCATTTTACGGTCAATCAAAATCATTTTGTGGATTTGTTTGATGTTTTCGTCGGTAACCACCTCTTTCGGGCGTCCACTGCGTTCACCGTCCTCCGTGCTCATTTCACCACGCTTGAATTTTGCATACCAATCAATTATTGTTGATTTTCCTGGGGCAGAGTCCGGAAACTCATTATCCAGCCAAGTTTTTGCTTCCACCGTATTTTTTCCCTTCAGAAAACAGTATTTTATCAAAACACCATTTCCATTTTTTTCACAATAACAAAAGTTGCTTCACAAAAGACGCTCTATCTCACAAACTAATTGACTTACAGACGTCAAATTTTGACACGAATCATTTGAAGGTTGGTACTATATAAAAATAATATGCATTTAATACCAGCGACGCCATCTATGTGTCAGACCGGGGACTTATCAGCCAACCTGTTAATAGGTATATAAAATAAAATGTCGTAGTGGGTGTCTTACTGCAACTGATTTGTCGACATAGGTTCCGTTACAAAATTCGCTAAATGATAAAGCTAATATTTAAATATAGACTTACATATAGCAGAGTGTCAAGGTAGTGAACACTTCAAACGTGTTTCAAGAACAAAATGTTATTTTTGGATTGGGAACGCAAAAATGTTTTTTTTTTCTACAAACACATACAGGGTTGAGAAAATCTGAGTATGTTCCCATTTCTACATAGTGTTGCAGAAAAAATGGTATTCAAAACTTTTAGCTAATATGAGAATGTAAGAGATTGAATTGAACTAAAATTGCTGAAATCATATACACTCTAGGGTAGTGATCAAGATGGAGTAACAGTGAGTATCAGTTCTAATCTAGATTTTCAGTTTCCAATGTTACTACATATTGATATATTTAATTTGGTGTATGATGCTTGAAATACATCTGGTTGGTTGAAATACATCCTCCATTAGAAAGTGGGCGTGACAGTGATTATACTTCATTCGCATTTTCAGTGGTAAATGTACAAAATTTCAAATCTCTAGGCGCTTCCGTTGATTTGATGATGCGTCAAAAACCTGTCATTTGGCCCACTGTGCATTGGCTTAATTATTAACTTAATGTATCTATTTTTATTACAAAGTTAATTGTATAAATAAATTTAGTAATTGAAATTTTTTCAACTTCAATCAACTTTTTATTATTTGGAAATATTTTGGTGATATTTTTTTCATTTTTAATTAAATAAATAATAAACAATCAATGAAATAATTTTAAAAACATATTTCTTCTGTTAATATTAAAATTAAATAAACTTAAAAGTCTCCATTTGTTCCCACCACTGTATCGACTAGTACTTACTCATAAGCAGATTTCTCAAAATATTTACGAATAGCTGTCGCCACATAATCCACGCCCATTTCGATGATATTATTCAAACGATACGAAAATCCTTTATTATGTGGCGATACATTCAACATCGACACTGGAGTATAAGACAACTCTAAAGGATTTCCCATTAAATTCATTATGGATGCCATCGGTATATTTGGCCACAACAAAGCCATTGGACAATCGAAATGTTCAGCCAAACCGAAAAGAAAATCACCAAACAAATATCCATACAATATTAAATCATAGCGATTTCCACTATTGTTTAACAATTCATGCATTTTGGGATCCTCTAGGCTTTCGGCCAATGAAAACGTAGTATCCTTGAAGAATTTCACAATGTCGTTAACTCGACCGAAGCCAGATCGTTTGTTTAGCTTCATAACGGAATTCATATCGAAAAGGCCCTTATCAAGTTTAATATACGTCATAGTCGGATATAACCATTCTGGCTTAAGTGGTAGAAGCGAGACCACTGTTACATTATGATTATGCACAGCCATTTCTCTGACCACGGCCGTTTCAATAATTAAGTGTGATTGACTATAGGAGGGGAGGAAGGCCAGTATATTTGCTCCCTTCGATGCGGTAATAAACAAACATAAGAAAATTATCGAAAATATGCTGCAAGCCATTCTGACGAGTATCGCAAAATTAAATTTTTGGTTTTGTTTTTTATTTAATTAACCCTGCGATATATACGCGCTACAGTATAGATCAGTTATATGCTCACTTTAATACTGAATTGGTTTTAGTATATGGGTCAATACTCTAAATTCTATTGCGATATGGCTAAATTGGCAATCTTTATCGCGATAAAAATTATTGCAATCTTCCAAAAGATTATGTTGTTACAGTGAAACCTCTCAAAAGTGAACACTCGCGGTCGTCTAAATTTTGTCCACATTTCGAAGGTATCCACTTGAAAGAGGTTAAATTTAATGTCATAGCAAATGTCCCACGAAAATTGTCCAATTTTGAGAAGTGCCCGGTTTACATGCACAGCCATTGTGATAGTATAGGAAACATCCCTCGAAAATTGCCCACTATTGAGAAATGTCCGGTTTACAGAGTGTCCAAAATTGAGAGGCTCTACTGTAGTTGATAAGTTGATGGTTGAGAAAAGGGACCGATATGACCGCCTTAGCAGTCAACTCATAGCCAAAAATATTAGAGTGTCCCGTTATCCAAATAATTTTACCTTTAGAGTTCTATTGGTTCCAAATATTTCATACCACACTTTTGCTATATTGTCAAATTAAATGTAACCTCTTATAAGTGGATACCTAGCAAATGTGGACAAAATTTTAGGCTACCGTAAGTGGCAACTACTGAGAGGTTTCACTGTACAGACAGTAGGAGACATATTGTGTCTACACCCTCAAAAAAACTCGCTTCTCTAACATATGTTCCAAACATATTTTGCAGGAAGCGCATATATTATTGGATATTGCCGAAACATTATTATGTTTGTTTTATGTGAACATATTATATGTTTGGATGCATTTTGAGCTCAAAAATATTATATGATCGGAAGAATTTTCTCCCCAAGAAGATTGTGGTCATTCCCTCACATAATTTTCACTTCCACGAAATTGTTTAGTTCTTGGCACCTTTTTCTGTAATACAAATTCAATTTTATAATTTTTTCAAAATTAACCTTTCGCCTGGACGGAAAATCGATCGGGGAACCATGCAATTTGTAAGCCAACACACTACCACTGGGCTACGCAGTTAGCTGTTATAGTCACCAATAGACAATTATCGTTATAAGTTACATTTATATAGCATAGTTTGCAGCGCCCACGAGTCGATGCAAACAAAACATTATTCAACAGAAAATAATATTTGTTGGCCACGTGGAGCAGTGTTTAGCATGTTCGCCTTGCATGCAAAGGGTTCTGGGTTCAATCCCTGCTCCGACCGAACACCACAAAATGATTTTTTATACCCTCCACCATGGGATGGGGTATATTAACTTTGTCATTCCGTTTGTAACACATCGAAATATTGCTCTAAGACCCCATAAAGTATATATATATTCTGGGTCGTGGTGAAATTCTGAGTCGATCTGAGCATGTCCGTCCGTACGTCTGTTGAAATCACGCTAACTTCCGAACGAAACAAGCTATCGACTTGAATCTTGGCACAAGTAGTTGTTATTCATGTAGGTCGGATGGTATTGCAAATGGGCCATATCCGTCAACTTTTACGTATAGCCCCCATATAAACGGACCCAAAATTTTGCTTGCGGGGACTCTAAGAGAAGCAAATTTTATCCGATCCGGCTGAAATTTGGTACATGGTGTCAGCATATGATATCTAAAAACCATGCAAAAATTGGTTCACATCGGTCCATAATTATATATAGCCCCCAAATGAACCGGAGGAGCCACCGTGGTGCAATGGTTAGCATGCCCGCCTTGCATACACAAGGTCGTGGGTTCGATTCCTGATTCGACCGAACACCAAAACGTTTCTCAGCGGTGGTTTATCCCACCTCAGTAATGCTGGTGACATTTCTGAGGGTTTCAAAGCATCTCTAAGTGGTTTCACTGCAATGTGGAACGCCGTTCGGACTCGGCTATAAAAAGGAGGTCCCTTGTCATTGAGCTTAACATGGAATCGGGCAGCACTCAGTGATAAGAGAGAAGTTCACCAATGTGGTATCACAATGGACTGAATAGTCTAAGTGAGCCTGATACATCAGGCTGCCACCTAACCTAACCTAATGAACCGATCCCCCGATTTGGCTTGCGGAGCCTCTAAGAGAAGCAAATTTCATCTGATACATCTTAAATTTGGTAAATGGTGTTAGCATATGGTCTCTAATGACCATGCCAAAAATGGTCGAAATCAGTCCATAATTATATATAGCCCCCATATAAACTGATCCCCAGATATGACCTCCGTAGCCCCTTGGAAGAGCAAAATTCATCCGATTCGGTTGAAGTTTGGTACGTGATGTTAGTATATGGTATCCAACAACCATGCAGGAATTGGTTCATATCAGTCCATAATTATATATAGCCCCCATATAAACCGATCCCAAGATATGACCTCCGGTGCCTTTTGGAGAAGCAAAATTCATCCGATGTGGTTGAAATATGGTACGTGGTGGTAGTATATGATATTTAACAGCTATGCCAAAAGTGGTCCATATCAGTCAATAATCATATATAGCTCCCATAAAAACTGATCCCGAGATTTGGTTTTGGAGCCTCTTGGAGGAGCAAATTTCATCCGAGTCAGTTGAAACATTGTGGTAGTTATGGCCGTTAACAACCATCCATATCGGTCTATAGTTATATATAGCCCTCAGATAAATCGATCCCCATTCCCAAAAAAATTGGTCCATATCAAGTTCATAATTGTATATAGCCCCCCATATAAGCGACCCCCATATTTCAATTCTGACTCCCTACCACGCATGGACAAACTCACAATTTAGAAAACGATGTTAAGAAGTTTTAAGATACCACAACCCAAGTAATTCGATTGTGGATGACAGTCTTTCATAGAAGTTTCTACGCAATCCAAGGTGGAGGGTACATAAGATTCGGCCTGGTCGAACTTACGGCCGTATGTACTTGTTTTCAACTACCTTATATTTGTATTAAAACCAAAAATTTTCATATAATACAAACTTTCAAAGTTTATTGCAGGAAAAGATTGACTGGAATGATCCTGTACCTTTAAATTTGTTAGTAACTTGGAATAAATCTGTTGAAAATTTATCGTTTGTTTCGACTTTGCCAATACTGAGTGGATAGGATTTTCTCCAAGAAAGCACATCCAAATACATGGATTTTTCGACGCCTCGGAGAAGGCTTATTGCGATATTCGTATTCAAGATCTCAGCGGAGCTTTTTCCAGCAGCCACAACAAAAGTAGCCCCTCTGAAGAATGTATCAGTTCCAAAACCCGAACTGTGCAGTGCTGTGTTGATGACGATACTGAGGAAAACCACACGGCGCAATATGATTATGAAAATTTCTTTTGGATTGACTCTTCTATTGTCTTCAACCGAATCGGATGAAATTTGCTTCTCTTAGAGACTCCGCAAGCAAAATCTGGGGATCGGTTTATATAAGGGCTATATATAATTATGGACCGATGTGGACCAATTTTTGCATGGTGGTTAGAGACAATATACCAATGTACCAAATTTCAGCCGAATCGGATGAAATTTGCTTCTCTTTGAGGCTCCACAAGCCAAATCTGGGGATCAGTTTATATGGGGGCTATATATAATTATGGACCGATGTGGACCAAATTTTGTATGGTTGTTAGAGACCATATACAAACACCATGTACCAAATTTCAACCGGATCGGATGAAATATGCTTCTCTTAGAGGCTCCGCAAGCCAAATCAGGGGGTCCGTTTAGATGGGGGCTAGAAGTAAAAGTTGTCCAATATGGGCCACTTGCAATACCATCCGACCTACGTCTATAACAACTACTTGTGCCAAGTTTCAAGTTGATAGCTTGTTTCGTTCGAAAGTTAGCGTGATTTCAGAACGTGAACAGACGGATGGAGATGCTTAGATCGCCTCAGAATTTCACCACGACCCACAATATATATACTTTATGGGGTCTGAGAGCAATATTTCGGTGTGTTGTAAACGGAATGACAAAGGATGGGGGTATATCCTATGGTGGTGGGTGGAGTGTGAAGGCACCCAGCAAAAAAATTTTGAAGTTCTTCCAAAGGCACAACTTTAAAAGCACTTCCAGAAGATGCACTCCTAATGATGTTCTTTATTTTAACTACCCAGGAAGTTTTTATACCCTCCATCATAGGATGGGGGTATATTAACTTTGTCATTCCGTTTGTAACACATCGAAATATTGCTCTAAGACCCCATAAAGTATATATATTCTGGGTCGTGGTGAAATTCTGAGTCGATCTAAGCATGTCCGTCCGTCCGTCCGTCCGTCCGTCCGTCCGTCCGTCCGTCCGTCCGTCCGTCCGTCCGTCTGTTGAAATCACGCTAACTTCCGAACGAAACAAGCTATCGACTTGAAACTTGGCACAAGTAGTTGTTATCGATGTAGGTCGGATGGTATTGAAAATGGGCCATATCGGTCCACTTTTACGTATAGCCCCCATATAAAGGGACCCACAGATTTGGCTTGTGGAGCCTCTTACAGAACCATATTTCATCCGATCCGGCTGAAATTTGGTACATGGTGTTGGTATGTGGTCTCTAACAATCATGCAAAAATTGGTCCACATCGGTCCATAATTATATATAGCCCCCATATAAACCGATCCCCAGATTTGGCTTGTGGAGCCTCTAAGAGAAGCATATTTCATCCGATCCGGCTGAAATTTGGTACATGGTGTTGGTATGTGGTCTCTAACAATCATGCAAAAATTGGTCCACATCGGTCCATAATTATATATAGCCCCCATATAAACCGATCCCCAGATTTGGCTTGCGGAGCCTCAAAGAGAAGCAAATTTCATCCGATCCGGCTGAAATTTGGTACATGATGTTGGTATATGGTCTCTACCAACCATGCAAAAATTGGTCCATATCGGTCCATAATTATATATAGCCCCCATATAAACCGATCCCCAGATTTGGCTTGTGGAGCCTCTAAGAGAAGCATATTTCATCCGATCCGGCTGAAATTTGGTACATGGTGTTGGTATATGGTCTCTAACAATCATTCAAAAATTGGTCCACATCGGTCCTAAATTATATATAGCCCCCATATAAACCGATCCCCAGATTTGGCTTGCGGAGCCTCAAAGAGAAGCAAATTGCATCCGATCCGGCTGAAATTTGGTACATGGTATTGGTATATGGTCTCTAACAACCGTGCAAAAATTGGTCCACATCGGTCCATAATTATATATAGCGCCCATATAAACCGATCCCCAGATTTGGGTTGCGGAGCTTCAAAGAGAAGCAAATTGCATCCGATCCGCCTGAAATTTGGTACATGATATTGTTATATGGTCTCTAACAACCATGCAAAAATTGGTCCACATCGGTTCATAATTATATATAGCCCCCATATAAATTGATCCCCCGATTTGGCTTGCGAAGTCTCCAAGAGAAGCAAATTTCATCCAATCCGGTTGTAATTCTGAACATGGTGTTAGTATATGATCTTTAACAACCGTGCCAGAATTGTTCCATATCGGTCCATAATTATATATAGCCCCCATATAAAACATTCTCCAGATTTGACCTCCGGAGCCTCTTGGAGGAGCAAAATTCATCCGATCCGGTTCAAATTAGGAACGTGGTGTTAGTATATGGTCGCTAATAACCATACCAAAATTGGTCCAATCACACAAAAATTGGTCCATATCGGTTCATAATCATGGTTGCCACTAGAGCCAAAAATAATCAACCAAAATTTTATTTCTATAGAAAATTTTGTCAAAATTTTGAGAAAGATTTTCAAAATTTTATATCTATAGAAAATTTTGTTCAAATTTTATTCGGTTCATAATCATGGTTGTCACTCGAGCCAAAAATAATCTACCAAGATTTTATTTCTATACAATATTTTTTTTCAAACGTTTATTTCTATAGAAAATTTTGTCAAAATTTTTATTTCTGTAGAAAATTTTGTGAAAATTTGATTTCTATAGAAAATTTTGTTAAAATTTTATTTCTGTAGAAAATTTTGTCAAAATGTTATGTCTACTTTGTCAAACTGAATTTTATACGTATTGGATCGATCTTTTTTGATTTAATATATACCACGTATGGACTTACATACAATTTAGAAGGTGGTGTTAGGAGGTTTTAAGATACCTTGGCATCGGCAAGCGTTACCGCAACTTAAGTAATTCGATTGTGGATGACAGTGTTTAGAAGAAGTTTCTACGCAATCCATGATGGAGGGTACATAAGCTTCGGCCTGGCCGAACTTACGGCCGTATATACTTGTTTTAATTCAATTTTTTATAACTTTGGTTTTTCATACTTTTAATGGGTAATTTTAACTTTTTTTGTTTCAAATAGGTTAAAAACAGAGTAAGAAATGGTACAAATCATTTTAATTTGGTCGAAAAAAATGCTAAATCCAATCTGAAAAAATTGTGAATTTTTGAAAATAGTTGAGGTCAAACGTTTCCTATAAGCGTTAGAACCCATTAAAAAATATAAAAAATTATAAAAATTATTTATTTGACAAAATATCACAGATTTTTTCTTATTTACATCCAAAACGTTGAATTCGGAGCACACCTAAAGAAGTGAAGCAAATTCAGTGCAACGGCCGTTGAAAGGGAGGACGTCCGTCCTATGACAAGCCCATGTTAAATTCATCGCTTTTGCGTCAATTTTGCACGACTTCCGGAACCGAAAAGAACATTTTCATTACTTTTTGGCGACGCTTTTTTTTTGGTGGGCAATGAAATAACTTTATAAATTATTTCGTTTGTTTTAATAATAATTTGAAAATCATTAAAAGATTTTATCTCCATTATTTTGTCCCTCCCACTGTATCTTTTACTTACTCATAAACAGATCTCTCAAAGTATTTAAGAATAGCTGACGTGACATAGTCCACACAAATTCCGAGGACATTATTCAAACGATACAAAAATCCTTTATTATGTGGTGTTAAATTCAACATCGATACGGGATTATAGGACAACTCTAAAGGATTTCCGATTAATTTCATTATGGATGGCATCGGTACATTTGGCCACAACAAAGCCATTGGACAATCAAAATGTTCAGCCAAGCCGAAAAGAAAATCACCAAACAAATATCCATACAATATTAAATCATAATGATTTCCACTATTGTTTCGCAATTCATGCATTTTGGGATCCTCTAAACACTCGGCCAAAGATAACGTAGTATCCTTGAAAAATTTCACAATGTCGTTAACTCGACCAAAGCCAGATCGTTTGTTTAACTTCATAGCGGAATTCATATCCATAAGACCCTTATCGAGTTTGATATACGTCATAGTCGGATGTAACCATTCCGATTTAAGTGGTAGAACCGAGACCACTGTTACATTGTGATTGCGCACTGCCATTTCTCTGATCACGGCCATTTCAATAATTAAGTGTGATGGACTAGAGGAGGGGAGTAGAGCCAATATGTTAGCTCCCTCCGATGAGGTAATAAACAAACATAAGAAAATTCTCGAAAATATGCAAGTCATTTTGGCGTGTCGCATATCGCAAACTTAATTTTTTGTTTTTTAATTAACACGGCGAAATATAAGCGCTTCACTATGGACCAGTTCTACGATCACTTTAATACTAAATTGATTTTACTATATGCGATACTACTCTCAACCCTATTACGTTTTTATTTCGATTGAATTTGAGTTAATTTGTGTTGTTGTTGTTATTGTTAGAAGAGGTAATCATCTGTTGTCATTGTTGAATGGTTTCTCTCATCGTTGTAGAAAAGAGATACAAAGAATTGAATGTCAAATTAATTAATTACACTATCCAACAACTATTTCCCTAAGGGAAGTTCGTGGCACGGATGGTCCAGTTTACAGCAAACTAAAGTGAAATTCATTGGAGAAAAATCCTAATTACCTTCAGTTCTTTTCTATACCTTCCACCATAGGAAAAGTGGTCCGATACGGCCCATTTGCAATACTATCCCACCTACATCTATAACCATTACTTATGTCAAGTTTCAAGTCGATAGCTTGTTTCGTTTGTCTGCGTGTTTTCAACAGACGGACGGACATGCTTAGATCGACTCAAAATTTCACTACGACCCAGAATATATATACTTTATGGGGTCTTAGAGCTATATTTCGATGTGTTACAAACGGAATGACAAAGTTAATATACCCCCCAACTTTGTCATTCCGTTTGTAACACATCGAAATATAGCTCTAAAACCCCATAAAGTATATATATTCTGGGCCGTGGTGAAATTCTGAGTCGATCTAAGCATGTCCGTCCGTCTGTTGAAAACACGCAGACGAACGTAACAAGCTATCGACTTGAAACTTGGCATAAGTAATGCTTATGGTCCACATCGGTCGATAATTATATATAGCTCCCATATAAACCGATCCCCAGATTTGGCTTGCGGAGACTCAAAGAGAAGCAAAATGGATCGGATCCGGTTAAAATTTGGTACGTTGTATTAGTCTATGGTCTCTAACAACCATGCCAGAATTGGTCCATATCTGTCCATAATTATATATAGTCCCCATATAAACCGATATGACCTCCGGAGTCTCTTGAAGGAACATAATTCATTCGATTCGGTTGAAACTTAGTACGTGGTGTTAGTATATGGTCCCTAACAACCATGCAAAATTGGTCCATATCGGTTCATAATTATATATAACCCCCATATAAACCGATCCCCAGATTTCACCTCCGGAGCCTCTTGAAATAGCAAAATTCATCCGATCCGGTTAAAATTTGATACAACCATGCCAAAATTGATCCATATCAATCTATGGTTATAAAGGGTGATACGGTCAAAATTTGGTCAAGGGAAAACGCGTGTAAATCGGTGAAATCGTTTATTTAAAAAATCAAATTAAATTTCTTTTTCAAGTTCAATTAGTATAAAATTCAGGAAAATTATTCAGTTAGGCTTTCGCTTTTCCAAATCCGAATTGCCGGGCCTCACGCTTGACACCTGCCATCAAATTTTGTACAGCCACCTTGTCCACCTTCTTCGCCGCAGAAAGCCAGTTTGCCTTGAACTGCTGCTCGTCCTTAGCAGTTTTTTTTTTTTGGTCTTCTTTAGGTTCCGCTTGACAATAGCCCAGTATTTCTCAATTGGGCGGAGCTCTGGCGTGTTGGGAGGGTTCCCTTGGAAACCACCTGCACGTTGTTGGCGGCGTACGACTCCATGGCCTTTTTACCGTAATGGCAAGATGCCAAATCCGGCCAAAACAGTACGGAACAACCGTGTTTCTTCAGGAAAGGCAGCAGACGTTTATTCAAAAACTCTTTCACGTAAATTTCTTGGTTGACAGTCCCGGAAGCTATGAAAATGCTGCTTTTCAAGCCACAAGTACAGATGGCTTGCCAAACAAGATATTTCTTTGCGAACTTTGACAGTTTTATGTGCTTGAAAATATCTCTAATCTTTCCCCTTCCCCTTTTATATAGTTACAACCTTCAAATGATTTGTCTCAAAATTTGACATCTGTAAGTCAATTAGTTTTTGAGATAGAGCGTCTTTTGTGAAGCAACTTTTGTTATTGTGAAAAAAATGGAATTTCGTGTTTGATAAAATACTGTTTTCTAAAGGGGAAAAATACGGTGGAAGCAAAAACTTGGCTTGATAATGAGTTTCCGGACTCTGCCCCAGGGAAGTCAACAATAATTGATTGGTATGCAAAATTCAAGCGTGGTGAAATGAGCACGGAGGACGGTGAACGCAATGGACGCCCGAAAGAGGTGGTTACCGACGAAAACATCAAAAAAATCCACAAAATGATTTTGAATGACCGTAAAATGAAGTTGATCGAGATCGAGCAGAGGCCTTAAAGATATCAAAGGAACGTGTTGGTCATATCATTCAACAATATTTAGATATGCGGAAGCTCTGTGCAAAATGGGTGCCGCGCGAGCTCACATTTGACCAAAAACAACAACGTGTTGATGATTCTGAGCGGTGTTTGCAACTGTTAACTCGTAATACACCAGAGTTTTTCCGTCGATATGTGGCAATGGATGAAACATGGCTCCATCACTACACTCCTGAGTCCAATCGACAGTCGGCTGAGTGGACAGCGACCGGTGAACCGTCTCCGAAGCGTCGAAAAAGACTCAAAAGTCCGATGGCAAAGTAATGGCCTCTGTTTTTTTGGGATGCGCATGGAATAATTTTTATCGATTATCTTGAGAAGGGAAAAACCATCAACAGTGACTTTATATGGCGTTATTGGAGTGTTTGAAGGTCGAAATCGCGGCAAAACGGCCCCATATGAAGAAGAAAAAAGTGTTGTTCCACCAAGACAACGCACCGTGCCACAAGTCATTGAGAGCGATAGCAAAAATTCATGAATTGGACTTCGAATTGCTTCCCCACCCACCGTATTCTCCAGATCTGGGCCTCTGAGCGACTTTTCTTGTTCTCACACCTCAAAAGAATGCTCGCAGGGAAAAAATTTGGCTGTAGTGAAGAGTTGATCGCCGAAACTGATGCCTATTTTGAGGCAAAACCGAAGGAGTACTACCAAAATGGTATCAAAAAATTGGGAGGTCGTTATAATCGTTGTATCGCTCTTGAAGGGAACTATGTTGAATAATAAAAACGAATTTTGACAAAAAAATATGTTTTTCTTTGTTAGACCGGATACGACTGAAATGTTGGGCATGGTATTAGTATACGGTCTCCATCAACCAAGTAAAACTTGATCCACATCGGTCGATAATTATATATAGCCCTCACATAAACCGATAACCAGATTTGGCTTGCGGAGACTCAAAGAGAAGCAAATTGAATCCGATCCGGATGAAATTTTGTATATGGTGTTGGTATATGGTCTCTAACAACACATCGATCCATAATTATATATAGCTTCCATATAAACAGATCCCCAGATTTGGTTTATGGATCCTCTAAGAGAAGCAAATTTCATCCGATACGGCCGAAATGTGGGACATGGTATTAGTATATGGTATCCAACAACCAAGTAAAAATTGGTCCACATCGGTAGATAATTATATATAGCCTCCATATAAACCGATTATATATAGCCCCCATTTAAACCGATCCCCAGATTTGACCTCCGGATACCAAGATTGATTGTCGAAAAACCAATGCACCCACAAAGAGTGACTGTTTGGTGCTGTTTATGGGCTGGCGGCATCATCGGGCCGTATTTTTTCCAAAATGAGGCCGGTCAGGCAGTTACTGTGAATGGTGTTCGCTATCGTGAGATGATAACTAACTTTTTATGGGTCGAATTAGATGTGGACGATATGTGCTTTCAGCAGGACGGTGTCACTTGCCACACAGCTAACGAAACAATGGCTCTTTTGCGCAACAAATTCAATGGCCGTGTTATCTCACGTAATGGCGATGTCAATTGGCCGCCAAGATCATGTGATTTGACACCGTTGGACTTTTTTCTTTGGGGTTATTTGAAAGAAAAGGTACGTCGATAAGCCAGCAACAATTCAAGAGCTAAAGGATGAGATAATTCGGCACATTAACGGCAAAGAACCTCCATTATGTCTTAGCGTCATCGAAAATTTGGACCATCGGATGAAGGTGTGCCACCGAGATCGCGGCGCCCATTTGGCCGATATTTTGTTCCATACATAATTGAGTAATACCAATATATCATAATAAAATAAAATTACAAAAATTTCCTAAATAGTTTGTGTTTTATTCAAAATCAACATCGGCCCTTGAAATTTTAACCACCCTTTAGTTTAGTCAATGCATGGTTTTAAGCTGAAATCAAAAACAACAAAATGATTGAAGAATAAACCAACAATAACAAAACAAAACGAAAAAATTTATTTCTATAGGAAATTCTGTCAATATTTTATTTCTATAGAAAATTTTTTCAGAATTTAATTACTGTAGAAAATTTTGTCAAAATTTTACTTTTATTGGAAATTTATGAAGCACCTCTTAGTTGGAGAGGAATATTTTGCACGATCTTCCAAAACATCAAGAATTCTATCAATCTACCAAACAGTAAAAAGTCTACGATTTTTGGTAGAATCGTGTTCATAATTGTATATAGCCCCCATATAAAGCGACCCCATTTTTCAATTCTGGCTTTATAATTACCGCACAAAAGTTCATATCGGTTCGTAATTATTTCTTCCCTATATATATATCGGTCAAGAACTGAATATATACGTATTTAATCGAACTTTCTTTTATCTACTATATATCCCGCATGGACTAACTGACAATTTAGAAGATGATGTTAAGAAGTTTTAAGATGCCTTGCCATCGGCCGTAACCCTAGTAATTCAATTTTGGAGGACCGTCTTTAGTAGAAGTTTCTACGCAATCCATGGCGGAGGGTACATAAGATTCGGCCTGGCCGAACTTACGGCCGTACGAGTATATATAGTTGTTTCTTAATTACATAGATGAATTTTATTAAATTTATTATTATACCAAACTAATATTACATACTTACTCATAGACAGATTTTGATAGATAGTTTTGTATCAGCATCGTGAAAAGATCACCTATCATAAATAGAATATTTTTGAAACGAAATGCAAATCCATTACCATTGGGGCTTAAATTCAACATTGATATGATATTGTAGGATATTTCAAATGGATTTCCAATTAATTTCATTATTGGTGTCACGGGTATGTTAGGCCACAGCAATGCCATAGGACAATCGAAATGTTCAGCCAAACCGGTAAAATAATCACCGAACATATAACCATACAGCATCAAATCGAATTTATTTCCACGATTGTTTCTTAATTCTAACATTTTAGGGTCATCTAAAGTTTCGGCCAATGAAACTGTTATATTCTTAAGAAGATACCAAAAGTCCATAATATGTGAAATTCCCGACTTTTGGGTTGCATTCACGGCACCATTCATATCGAAAAGACCTTTATCGAGTCTTATGTAGGTCATGCTAGGATGTAGCCATTCGGATTTGAGAGGGAGAACAGAGATCACAGTCACATTATGATTATATACGGCCATTGCCTTGACCACAGCCATTTGAATGATTAAATGTGAAGGACTGGCAGATGGAAGAAATGCCAGAATATTTGCCCCATGAGCCGACGAGGCTAAAAATATTATACCCGCACATAATATCGCAGATACACCGTTACGATGACAAACCATTTTCTTTTTTTTTATATATATATATTTTGTAATTTAATCTAAACGACCATGGTCACGCAAACCATCGATAGCAAAGTCTCAATGAAACTGATTCTATTTCAGATTGTTACTCTAGCTAATATACCTTCTGCATAATGTAGTAAGTATACACAGATAAAAATAAGTTTGATAACCAATAACTTTTTTTTTTTGGAAAACCAACGACAAAATTTGTTAATTTTCCTGCAACAAATTCATTTGTAATTATACCCTGCGCCACACTGTGGAACAGGATATTATAAGTTAGTGCATATGTTTGCAACACTCAGAAGGAGACGCGATAGACACATGGTGTCTTTGGCAAAAATGCTCAGGGTGGGCTCCTGAGTCGATATAGCCATGTCCGTCTGTCCGTGAACATATTTTTGTAATCAAAATCTAGGTCGCAGTTTTAGTCCAATCGACTTCAAACTTGGCACAAGTATGTGTTTTGGCTCAGAATAGAACTCTATTGATTTTGGAAGAAATCGGTTCAGATTTAGATATAGCTCCCATATATGTCTTTCGCCCGATATGCACTTATATGGACCCAGAAGCCAGAATTTTACCCTGATTTGCTTGAAATTTTGCACAACCATAACACTTGGTCGTATAGTCAAGTGTGCAAAATTTGATTGAAATCGGTTCAGATTTAGATATAGCCCCCATATATATCTTTCGCCCTATAATGACTAATACGGTCCCAGAAGGCAGAGTTTTACCCCAATTTGTTTGAAATTTTGCACAGGGAGCACAAGTAGTAGTGTAGTCAAGTGTGCCAAATTTTATTGAAATCGGTTCAGATTTAGATATAGCTCCCATATATAGCTTTCGCCCGATTTAGACTCATATGACCACAGTGGCCAATCTTTTACTCCGATTTAGTTGAAATTTTGCACAGGGAGTAGAATTAGCATTGTAGCTATGCGTGCCAAATTTGGTTGAAATCAGTTCAGATTTAGATATAGCTCCCATATATAGCATTCGCCCGATTTACACTCATATGACCACAGTGCCAATTTTTAACTCCGATTTAGTTGAAATTTTGTACAGGGAGTAAAATTAGCATTGTTTCTATGCGTGCCAAATTTGGTTGAAATCGGTTCAGATTTAGATATAGCTCCCATATATATGTTTTTCCTATTTGGACAACAATGGTCAAAATACCAAAATTTTCCTTGTAAAATCACCACTGCTTAGTCCAAAAGTTTTAAAAATGACTCTAATTTACCTAAGCTTCTAATACATATATATAAATCATAAATCTAATACATATATATAAATCATATACAATAAATCATAAATAAACTTTTGCAAAGTTTCCTTAAAATTGCTTCAGATTTAAATATTTCCCATATTTATACCCTTCACCACTACTGTGGTACAGGGTATAATTAGTTTGTGCATTTGTATGTAACGCCAAGAAATAGTGGTCATAGACCCATCTTTTAGTATACCGATCGGCTTAGAATTAAATTCTGAGTCGATTTAGCGATGTCCGTCTGTCTGTCTGTCCGTCTGTATGTATATGTAATTTTGTGCACAACGTACAGGTCGCAATTTAATTCCGATCGTCCGCAATTTTGGCACAGGGCCGTTTCTGGGACAGAGACAACCGCTATTGGTTTTGGAAAAAATCGGTTCAGATTTAGATATAGCTGCCATATATATTTATCCCCGATTTGGTCATAGTTAGCGTGTTTATCAAACGATTTTCTTGAAATACCGTACATCCAAATATTTTATGAATCTCGGAAATCTTGCAAAATATCAGCCAAATCGGTTCAGATTTAGATATAGCTCCCATATATATCTTTCGTCCGATTTAGACTCATATGACCACAGAGGCCAAAGTTTACTACCGATCTTCGTGAAATTTTGCACAGAAGATAGAATTGACATTCTTCCAATGCTTGATAAATTTGATTGAAATCGGTTCAAATTTAGATATAGCTCCCATATATATCTTTCGTCCGATGTGAACTTATATGGCCACAAAAGCCAGAGTTTTGCCGTGATTTGCTTCAAATTTTGCACAAGAGGTACGTTTAATAGTATGGTTAAGTGTGTCAAATTAAGTTAAAATCGGTTCAGATTTAGATATAGCTAACATATATATCTTTCGCCCGATTTGGACGTATATGGTCTCAAAAGCCAGAGTTTTACCCTGACTTACTTCAAATTTTGCACAAGCGGTACTTTTAACGATACTATTGTATATACCAAATATGGTCAAAATCGATCCAGATTTAGATATAGCTCCCATATATATCTTTCGTCCGATTTGAACTTATATGGCCTCAAAATACAGGGTTTTGCCGTGATTTGCTTCAAATTTCGCACAAGGAGTACGTTTAGTAGTATCGGTAATTGTGCCAAATTTGGTTGAAATCGGTTCAGATTTAAATATGGCTCCCATATATATCTTCCGTCCGATTTGCACCCAACTCCCAGAGTTGGGGAAATATGGTAGACTGTTACACATTTTAGACCCATTTTCAATGGAAGTGTCCTCCAATTAATTGGATAGCATTAGCCGATTTAAATTTTAATTCTAGAGATTTTGTAGAAGTAAAAAAATTGTCTCCTTTATGTTATATAGCTTCCAGAAAATGTGAAGTAGTTGAGATGGTAACACAAATTTTGGCCTACATAGGGGTGAAGGGTATAATATAGTCGGCCCCGCCCGACTTTAGACTTTACTTACTTGTTTTTACTAACATTGTGTTCCACCCTAGTGCATTACCCGACTTAAATTTTGAATCTATAGATTTTGTAGAAGTCTATCAAATTCTGTCCAGATCGAGTGATATTTAAATGTATGTATTTGGGACAAAACTTTATATATAGCCCTCAACACATTTGACGGATGTGATATGATATCGAAAATTTAGATCTACAAAGTGGTGCAGGGTATAATATAGTCGGCCCCGCCCGACTTTAGACTTTACTTACTTGTTTTAATAAACATTATTACAAATAAGTTGTTAGTAATCCTTGCCATCAGAAGGCAACAAATAGTTTGTGTTCTCAACAACCTAATTTCTAAGTAATTTGGTGAGCACCAAACATTACAAAATATTTGTTGTTGAACGTGACGATTAACCCTCAACAAATATTTTGGAATTTGAACGAAAATATTTGCATATGGTTTGTTGAACATCTAATTTATGATCTGTAACAAATTTATTGGTGTCTTTAACAAAAATGTGATTTGCTTGCGTTTGTGGATAAGCAAAAAAAAATGTTTTTTTTTTTTTTTTTTTTTTAACAAATATTTCCAGAAAATTTCAAGTAAATCGGAGTAGTTTAGATTTTGCTCTATTGGTTTATAAAAGGGACAACCCCTTCCACGATCAAATATCGACATAAAAATATTTCACGTTTGTCGTTCAGAGACACCCTTAAACTTCCCTGAAATTTCAAGAAAATCAAGAAAATTTTCTCCATTATTCAAAATGTTGGGTAAGAGCACATTTTGAATAAATACCTCATATTCAATAGACAAATTTGTTGAGCATCAGCAGTTTTTACATACAAGTAAAGTTGTTAATATTTATTTGCGGTTATTTTTTTGTGTGTAGCCTATCAATTAAATATCGTTATTAATTGACGCCCCTATTTCGACAACTCAGCTTTAGTCTTTATGCTATCTCAACTTTACATTCACAATGAAATATTTGATAATTTCTCCATAGACCCTATATTATATAGATGGTTCATCCGTGTCAAACGATGTTTGATAGATCCGAAGATTAAGAATAAACGAAGAAAATAAGAGCACGCTTACATACCCTTTCTGTAGTTTGCCAATTTTACACAAAATTAGAACCTTTATGATGCACCAGTGGATTTATAAATAAATTAATATATTAAAAGTTAATATTTGAACAAAAAATTGTGACCAAAACCGCGAAAATACGAAATTTAATTTTGAGCAGCTTTGCTCTTTACGAACAACACAAAAGCAAATGCACGAAGCCACCGTGGTGCAATGGTTAGCATGCCCGCCTTGCATACACAAGGTCGTGGGTTCGATTCCTGCTACGGCCGAACACCAAAAAGTTTTTCAGCGGTGGATTATCCCACCTCAGTAATGCTGGTGGCATTTCTGAGGGTTTCAAAGCTTCTCTAAGTGGTTTCACTGGAATGTGGAACGCCGTTCGGACTCGGCTATAAAAAGGAGGTCCCTTGTCATTGAGCTTAACATGGAATCGGGCAGCACTCAGTGATAAGAGAGAAGTTCACCACTGTGGTATCACAATGGACTGAATAGTCTAAGTGAGCCTGATACATCGGGCTGCCACATAACCTAACCTAACCTAACCTAAATGCACGAAAATTAATGTTTGGAACTGACTGTTTACGAAAAAATCAAAACGAAATGTCAGAAAATTAATTTTTCGACCTGATATATATTTTTTTAAGAGACAACTGGATCATCTATATAATATAGGATCTATGAATTTCTCTATCTTCCTCTCTCTCTCTCTCTTCTCTATATCGACCTTTAATTGTTAATAGTAATGCTCTCAACCGTTTGATAATCAAATCCCAAATTTTATTTTCAAACATCACCATTTGTATTTTTGTTATAATGAAACTTTTAAATATGAATTAAGCAAAGTCATCGTGAAGAGCTTTGATCACAAAACAAAAAAATAAGTTTTGTGTGTGTGTGTGTTTTTCTATAAAAATTTTAAAATCTTACAAAATGTTACCTATTATGTTAATAGTGACAAGGAAAAGTACGCAAATTTAACAAGTGTATACAGCAGTAAGTTCGGCGGGGCCAAATCTCAAATACCCACCACCATGAATCAAATATTATAGTTTCCTTTGAAATTTCAGGGATGTCTGATAGATATTCTCCGAAATAGAGCAGTTCAACTAGTACACTTTCCGAAAATAAATCTGAAGATTTTTTACCTATGAAGACTATATCAGAATCTGGAACCATAAGAACCATTTATTTCCATTTATTTAAGCAACTCAAAACCTTTAAATGGCCAAATTAACGAATTACAATGTAATTGTTGTTTGTGTTTTAGAGGAATGATTAACATCTCTTGTAGGTGTGCAACACTGAAAAAAACAGTGAATCCACCAGGAAGAAACCTTTCTGTTAATTTGAGAAAATTTTGAATATTTTTAATTAAACAGTATTACAAACGCTGGATCACGCCGATGTCATAATAAAAAGTAAACATTTTTCGACAAATTCAAGAAATAGACATAATTATTATATATATATATATATATATATATATATATATATATATATATATATATATATATATATATATATATATATATATATATATATATATATATATATATATATATATATATATATATATATATATATATATATATATATATATATATATATATATATATATATATATAAAGGGTGATTCTTTTGAGGTTAGGATTTTCATGCATTAGTATTTGACAGATCACGTGGGATTTCAGACATGGTGTCAAAGAGAAAGATGCTCAGTATGCTTTGACATTTCATCATGAATAGACTTACTAACGAGCCACAACGTCGAATTTTCAGTGAATGGGCCCTAGAAAAGTTGGCAGAAAATCCGCTTTTTTATCGACAAATTTTGTTCAGCGATGAGGCTCATTTCTGGTTGAATGGCTACGTAAATAAGCAAAATTGCCGCATTTGGAGTGAAGAGCAACCAGAAGCCGTTCAAGAACTGCCCATGCATCCCGAAAAATGCACTGTTTGGTGTGGTTTGTACGCTGGTGGAATCATTGGACCGTATTTTTTCAAAGATGCTGTTGGACGCAACGTTACGGTGAATGGCGATCGCTATCGTTCGATGCTAACAAACTTTTTGTTGCCAAAAATGGAAGAACTGAACTTGGTTGACATGTGGTTTCAACAAGATGGCGCTACATGCCACACAGCTCGCGATTCTATGGCCATTTTGAGGGAAAACTTCGGAGAACAATTCATCTCAAGAAATGGACCGGTAAGTTGGCCACCAAGATCATGCGATTTGACGCCTTTAGACTATTTTTTGTGGGGCTACGTCAAGTCTAAAGTCTACAGAAATAAGCCAGCAACTATTCCAGCTTTGGAAGACAACATTTCCGAAGAAATTCGGGCTATTCCGGCCGAAATGCTCGAAAAAGTTGCCCAAAATTGGACTTTCCGAATGGACCACCTAAGACGCAGCCGCGGTCAACATTTAAATGAAATTATCTTCAAAAAGTAAATGTCATGGACCAATCTAACGTTTCAAATAAAGAACCGATGAGATTTTGCAAATTTTATGCGTTTTTTTTTTAAAAAAAGTTATCAAGCTCTTAACAAATCACCCTTTACATATATATATATATATATATATATATATATATATATATATATATATATATATATATATATATATATATATATATATATATATATATATATATATATATATATATATATATATATATATATATATATATATATATATATATATATATATATATATATATATATGAAGTGTGTTTACGGACAGACGGACAGGCGGACATGGTTATATCGACTCAGGAGCCCACCCTGAGCATTTTTGCCAAAGGCACCATGTGCCTATCTCGTCTCCTTCTGGGTGTTGCAAACATATGCACTAACTTATAATACCCTGTTCCACAGTGTGGCACAGGGTATAAAAATGGAGTTCAAAATAGCATGAATGTCTTTAGTGACATATGAAGTTCATGATTAACACATTTGTAACATAGTAAAATTTACAAATTTAAAGAAATACTGAACTATTTTGTGGAAGACACGAATTTGGTTGTTGTTGTTGTTGTAGCCCTTTGGAGTTGGTATTTTCGAGTTTTTCGGGAAATAAGCATACTCCAAATGGGGGTTTGCAGTCCTTGGACAGGGTTGAAAACCCTGTGTCTGCCCCGGGCCGTAGACCCGACTGCAACGAGGGCGGACACGAATTTTGTTGGCTTTAGTGAAATAGACAGTTCACTTTTTTTTGTTTTGAGTGAAGAAAATTATGAAATAACGCCTTGATTTGAAATCTAAAATCTGTAGATTTTCATACCCATTATTTAAATGATTACGATAAGTAAAATTTGGAAATTTTACATTTAGTTTCAAGCAATTTTCATGATCAATGCGCCTTCTATACCCTCAAGAAGTGAAATCGGTCTATATGGAGGCATTACCAAGGTTAGGTTAGGTTAGGTGGCAGCCCGATGTATCAGGCTCACCTAGACTATTCAGTACATTGTGATACCACCATTAGCGTAGCTAGACGATTTTCCTAGGGGGGGCTATAGCCCCCCTAGCTAAAAATTTATAGACTGAACTTATAGGTTCAATTAATGTTTTATTTCATAAAATTGAATAAAAAATTAGACATCAAAATAACTCGACAATTAATTTATAATAAAGCAACTAAAAGCAGTTCCACACTTTTCCCAGCAAAAAAATTTTGAGTTGTTCTAAAGGCACAACTTTAAAAGTACTTCCAAAAATGTCCTCAATTATTTTAACTACACAGGAAGTTTTTTTACTTCATTTTTTTCATATTTTAATGTGTAATTTTTTGTTTCTTTTTTTTCAAATAGTTTAAAAAAAAGAGTAAGAATAAATAAATTGGTACAAATTTTATTCAAATTTTGCCACAAAACTGCTAAATCCATTATAGAAAAATCGATAATTTTGGAAATTATTCGAGGAAAAACGTTTCAAACAAGCGTCATTATGCATTAAAAATCATAAAAAAGTATAAAAATTATTTATTTGGGAAAATATCACAAAATTTTTTAATGTTGCAAATTCATTACAACGGCTGTTGAAACGGCCGCCAATTTTGCACTACTTCTAGACCCAAAAAGAACATTTTCACTACTTTTTTGGCGACGCTTTTTCGCAGCATTATTAAGATATTAATTTATGAAAGAAGAGTTTTAATATAAATTACTATTTTTTAATTGACTAAACTAAATCAATCATAAGTTCAACCACAGCTTTATTTCATAAATATCTGACTTCAAACATTGCCATCGGCAACTGCTATCACAACCCAAGTAATTCGATTGTTCATGAAAGTCTTTAGCGGAACTTTGTGCGATTGTATATACATGTTTAATTTTTATAAAAATTAAAAAAAAACTATTGACATTTATTGAAAAATGGAAAATCATAAATAGAGTTTCAAATTCTGGGGGGGGGGGCTAAAATTTTTCTGGGGGGTCTAAGCCCCCTCCCCAGATGCCTTCCTACGCTTATGAATACCACATTGGTGAACTTCTCTCTTATCACTGAGTGCTGCCCGATTCCATGTTAAGCTAAATGACAAGGGACCTCCTTTTTATAGCCGAGTCCGAACGGCGTTCCACATTGCAGTGAAACCACTTGGAGAAAAACTTTTTGAAGTTCGATCGAAGCAGAAATCGAACCCACGACCTTGTGTATACAAGGCGGGCATGCTAACCATTGCACCACGGTGGCTCCCAGGCATTACCAAATGGACCGATAAAAACTTAATCCGATACACGTTTTTGTGAGCCTAAAATACCAGAATATTTACAATTTCAGGCAAATCGGATAAAATCTACGGTTTCTAGAAACCCAAGGAATTAAATCGGGAAATCGTTCTTATGGGGACTATACTAAAATATCACCGTTTATGGCCCGAAAATACCTCTAGATTTCCAATTTCAGGCAAATTGGATAAAAACTACGGATTCTAGAAGCCCTAAAAGTAAAATCGGGAAATCGGTCTATAAGGCGGCTATACCAAAACATGGACTTATACCCACCATTTTCAGCACACATCTTTATGGTCCTAAAATACCTCCAGATTTCCAATTTCAGACAAATTGGATAAAAATTATGGTTTCTATAAGCCCAAGACCCCAAATCGGGAGGTCGGTTTATATGGAGACCATACCAAACCATGGACCGATTCCCACCATTTTTGGCACACCTCTTTATGGTTATAAAATACCTCTAGGTTTAAAATTTCTGGTAAATTGAATAAAAACTGCGGATTCTAGAAGTCCAAGAAGTAAAATCGTGAGATTGGTCTATATGGGGGCTATACCAAAACGTGGACCTATACTCACCATTTTTGGCACACCTCTTTATGGTTCTAAAATACCGCTAGATTTCCAATTTCTGGCAAATTGGATAAAAACTACGATTTCTATATGCCCAAGACCCCAAATCGGGAGGTGGGTTTATATGGGGACTATATCAAAACCTGGACCGATATAGCCCATCTTCAAACTTGACCTGCCTGCAGACAAAAGACAAGTTTGTGAAAATTTTCAGCACGATTGCTTCATTATTGAAGACTGTAGCGTGATTACAACAGACAGCCAGCCAGCCAGACAGACAGACGGACATGGTTATATCGTCTTAGAATTGCTCCCTGATCAAGAATATGTATACTTTATACAGTCGGAAATCGATATTTCGATGTGTTACAAACGGAATGTCAAACTTATTACACCCCCGTCATCATTCTATAGTGGTGGGTATAAAAACAGCGAACAAACTTTCGATTAAATTTAGAAAATTTTTAATATTTAAAAAAAATTTAACTAATTTTAACTAAAATTTTTGACAAATTCAAGATAATTAATTAAGTTTTTTTTCACTTGTTAAAGAAAATTTTGAACTTTGAAGGAAAAAATTGGAGTTCAAAACTGCAAGAATGTCTTTAGTGGCATACGATGTTCATAATGAACGCATTTCTAGTAAAATTTACAAATTTAAAGTAATAATGAGCTATGTTGTGAGAAATACGTTTTTTGGTTAAAAGTACGCAAAAAATGATTAGAGTCAAGGAAACTTTCTCCAAACATAATAATTCCATGAACTAAAATAAAGTTAAATTGGCTTTAGTGAAATAGAGAGTTTACCTTTTTTTGAGTGTATAAACAATGATCATGAACCATTTCAATGATCAAATGTCAAATGGACTAGCTGATGGTACAAATTCCAGTATATTAGCTCCCTTCATTGGTGCCAAGAACAGAATACTTACCCAGCAAAAGCTCTCATTACCCGGTAAGCTTGTAGGTAAGCCAATTTAAAAACCAATAACCAGTTATTAATTGACATCGCTCCGGATTACATTTATACACGCATGTCCTAGGAGGAAAGTACTTCTCCCCAGGCATACCTTCGGCCATGAAATAAGCAGTGCTTTTAAAGCATATAATCACCTAATATGTAATCACTTATTCGTAGATATACCAAAGATTGCAAATCTCGAAAATATTGACTTCTCTAGCCGATTACAATGGATCAAAATATGTCGAGTAATGGTGTAATATGAGCACTACTTGAATAGAAACGAATATTGCAGAAATAGACAAAAATGTAACAAATCATCTAAATAAGTTTACACGCAAATTAATTTCACACTTAAAATAGAAATAAAAGTGGGTTGTTTAAGGGAGTTTGATTCGTGTTATACGTTATAATAAACCTAATAGACCACATTAGGTTCGAAAACTACTAAAGATGGATTTTAATTCCCTTTTTTATAAGGCAAATGGCAGTTGAGATCTAGTTAAAGTCGATTTGGGGAATGCGGTATAATAAAGCATTTATTTAAAACATACTATGGTAATGTCATTAATTTAAAAACACAATTATTAAGAAATATTCGTGAAGAATATTCCTTAACTTTTTGAGTTTTTTAAGTAAATGCTCAATTATTTGAATAATTATACCTAATGATACCATCATTTATTTTATTGAGAATAACAATTCGAAAATTATCAAGAAGTATTTATTATTGTCATTACAAGCTATTCATTATAAATCACCGCAATGTAATGCAATGTGTAATGACAGCTTTACTCCTGGTAATGCAAATTGTAATGAGATTTGGTTACCTAGTTTTCGCTGGGTATACATAATACTTACGAAAAATGTATAAGATGGCAACCACATATCTTCTGATTGAGTATCTTCTTTGTATTTATTGTTTATTCCCTATCAATGGTTTATACATTTTATTATCAACAATTGCCAGTCATTCTCTACGACAATCAGCTAGCTCTCTTTATGATTTCTCAGATTAACTCTCAGCCGGAAAAGTTAAATTTTCTCTTCCAATGTGGTCGAGCCCCCATATGTGTGAGAGTCTCATATTCTGATTGGTTGTTTCATTAGATAGCTGCTATATGCAATGGTAAAAATTGTTTTTGTTTCCAATTTTGGGTAACACGTTGGCTGATAAGTCCCCGGTCTAACAAAGAAAAACACATTTTTTTGTCAAAATTCGTTTTTAATATTATTCAACATAGTTCCCTTCGAAAGCGATACAACGATTATAACGACCTTCCAATTTTTTGATACCATTTTGGTAGTACTTCTTCGGTTTTGCCTCAAAATAGACCTCAGTTTCGGCGATCACCTCTTCATTGCAGCCAAATGTTTTCCCTGCGTGCATCCTTTTGAGGTCTGAGAACAAGAAAAAGTCGCTGAGGGCCAGATCTAGAGAATACGTTGGGTGGGGAAGCACTTCGAAGTCCAATTCATAAATTTTTGCCATCGTTCTCAATGACTTGTGGCACGGTGCGTTGTCTTGATGGAACAACACTTTTTTCTTCTTCATATGGGCCGTTTTGTCGCGATTTCGACCTACAAACGCTCCAATAACACCATATAATAGTCACTGTTGATGGTTTTTCCCTTATCACGATAATCGATACAAATTATTCCATGCGCATCCCAAACAACAGAGGCCATTACTTTGCCAGCGGACTTTTGAGTCTTTCCACGCTTCGGAGACGGTTCACCGGTCGCTGTCCATTCAGCCGACTGTCGATTGGACTCAGGAGTGTAGTGATGGAGCAATGTTTCAACCATTGTCACATATCGACTGAAAAACTCGGGTGTATTACGAGTTAACAGCTGCAAACACCGCTCAGAATCATCAACACGTTGTTGTTTTTGATCAAATGTGAGCTCGCGCGCCACCCATTTTGCACAGAGCTTCCCCATATCCAAATATTGATGAATGGTATGACCAACACGTTCCTTTGATATCTTTAAGGCCTCTGCTATCTCGATCAACTTCATTTTACGGTCATTCCAAATCATTTTGTGGATTTTTTTGATATTTTCGTCGGTAACCAGCTCTTTCGGGCGTCCACTGCGTTCACCGTCCTCCGTGCTCATTTCACCACGCTTGAATTTTGCATACCACTCAATTATTGTTAATTTCCCTGGGGCAGAGTCCGGAAACTCATTATCAAGCCATGTTTTTACTTCCACCGTATTTTTTCCTTCAGAAAACAGTATTTTATCAAAACACGAAATTCCTTTTTTTCCATTTTTTTCACAATAACAAAAGTTGCTTCACAAAAGACGCTCTATCTCACAAACTAATTGACTTACAGACGTCAAATTTTGACACGAATCATTTGAAGGTTGGTACTATATAAAAATAATATGCATTTAATACTAGCGACGCCATCTATGTGTCAGACCGGGGACTTATCAGCCAACCTGTTATGTGCATAGGGAATGCACCCTGTGAGCTAAAATACCCAATTTTTATGGCGTGACTATGTTCTGTGTTTAATGAAAATACCAAGTAGGCCGAAAAATTTAGTTTAAATAAAATTAACGTCGAACCGATGACCCCATCGTCCGACATAAGATTAGCCCAATCAGATATCGAAATACAAATAAGAGCTAAAGACGACGGAGTCCCACCAAAACTACACAGAATCTTCTTCTGGTTCAATACAAAATCTATGGACTAATAATAGTAAATTTCACCAAATTTATTGCATCAATAGATATGACATCTTCAATTCTGCAAAGTGTTCTTGGCAATCAAAGTATCGCAAGAAGGTAAAAATCTTTGAATCCAAGCAAAATTTTTTTTAGTGTAGGCACTAGATTGACCGCAACTTATATGGGGCAAAAAAATGTCGGAATCTTGTTCGCTTTAACCCCACAAAACGAATCCCCTTTCCAAATATTGGGATAGCCAAAATTTGAGGCCGATTAAACGACGTTAACACGTGCCGCCCGTCGCTCAAAATTTGAAAAAAAAAAACACGAATTTTTTGGCCAAAAAGTTTAGCGGCACGTGTTAACGTCGTTTAATCGGGTTCAAATTTTGGCTATCCCAATATCTGGAAAGGGGATTCGTTTTATGGGGTCAAGACGAACAAGATTCCGACATTTTTTTGCCCCATATAAGTTGCGGTCACTCTAGTAGGCACATTTTTAAACAAATCAATGTTATTATCGTTGTTTGGAGTATTATGAGGTACTCTATTATTTCTATATAATTCATGTCATTGTAACAAATCAAAGTGGATTAAAAAGAAATCAGTTAATTTCATTCTTCATACACTTGGAGAAAATATTTTGAAGTTTATAAAAGAGTTTATTTCTCAAGAGAAAAAAAATTTAGGTTGCAAAAAATTCAACTACGCTACCTTGTACACTTAAAAAAATATTGTCGTACAGCCAAAGATTTTGTGTTTTTAAAATACGAATGCGAATTTTGTTTAGAATAGAAAACGTATTTCTCTGATATAACATTTTCTTTGGTCAAAAGTCGATGAACTTTTCAATGAAGTGGTTTTGTCCTGAAAGTTAAGTGATTCGACTTAAAAATTGGTTTCTTAAAATGAATAAAATTGACTAAGGGCAACGTGGCTTTAATAATTCTGAAAAAATAAAAATTAATGAAAATAGTTTTTAAATTTGTTGACTTTTTGCATCATTATTAAAAAGCAAAACAAAAACCTTTAAGATATTTTATTTTAAAGATATTATTTACAAAACATAAAATAATTTCCACTCGAAGTCGAATCCGAATTTGGAAATTTAAGTTGTCGTTAACAAATTTTTACGGAACTTTGGTAAATCATGAAGAAAACATGTATATACAGCAGTAAGTTCGGCCGGGCCGAATCTTAAATACCCACTACCATGAACCAAATATTAGGGTTTCCTTTGAAATTTCAGGAGGGCTTGAGGACTTGAGGACACTTCCCGTAGATAAATTTAAAGATTTCACCTATGAGGACTATATCAGATTCTGGATTTATAAGAACCGTTTTTGTTTGAGTTTTAGAGGGATCATTAACATCTCTTGTAAGTGTGCAAGAAAATTATAAAATAACGTCTTTATTTGAAATCTTAAATCTGTAGATTTTCACCCGAGAAGTAAAATCTGGAAATATTACATTGAGTTTCAAGCAATTTTCATGATCAGTGCGCCTTCTTACCCTCAAGAAGTGAAGTCGGTCTATATAGAGGCATTACCAAATGGACCGATAAAAACTTAATCCGATACACGTTTTTGTGAGCCTAAAACGCCAGAATATTTACAATTTCAGGCAAATCGGATAAAAACTACTAAAACCCAAGGAGTTATATCGGGAGATCGTTCTTATGGGGGCTATACTAAAATATGGACCGATATTCACCGTTTTCGGCACACCTCTTTATGGCCCGCAAATACCTCTAGATTTCCAATTTCAGGCAAATTGGATAAAAACTTCGGATTCTAAAAGCCCAAGAAGTAAAATCGGGACACTGGTCTATATGGGGACTATACCAAAACGTGGACCGATACTCACAATTTGTGGCACACCTCTTTGTGGTCCTAAAATACCTATAAATTTCCAATTTCTGGCAAATTGTGTATAAACTACGGATTCTATAAACCCAAGATGTAAAATCGGGAGATCGGTCTATATGGGGGCTATACCAAAATATGGAACGATACGGACCATTTTTGGCACACCTTTTGATGATCCTCAAATACCTCTAGATTTTCAATTTCAGGCAAATTGGATAGAAACTACGGTTTCAATAAGCCCAAGACCCCAAATCGGGAGGTCGGTTTATATGGGGAACATACCAAAACATGGACCGATGCTCACCATTTTTGGCACACCTCTTTACGATTCTAAAGTACCTCTTGATTTCCAATTTCACGCAAATTGAATAAAAACTGCGGTTTCTATAAGCCCAAGAAATAAAATCGGGAGATCGGTCTATATGGGGAATATACCAAAATATGGACCGATACTCACAATTTTTGGCACACGTATTTGTGGTCCTACAATACCTCTAGATTTCCACTTTCAGGTATATTGAATAAAAACTACGGTTTCTATAAGCCCAAGAAGTAAAATCGGGATATCGGTCTCTATGGGGGCTATACCAAAACATGGACCAATACTCACCATTTTTGGCACACCTCTTTATGGTCATAAAATACATCTAGATTTCAAATTTCAGGCAAATTGGATAAAAACTACGATTTCTATAAGCCCAAGACCCCAAATCGGGAGATCGGTTTATATGGGGACTATATCAAAACCTGGACCGATATAGCCCATCTTCGAACTTGACCTGCCTGCAGACAAAAGAGGAGTTTGTGCAAAATTTCAGCACGATTCTTCATTATTGAAGACTGTAGCGTGATTACAACAGATAGACAGCCAGACAGACAGACAGACGGACATCGTTATAACGTCATAGAATTTCTCCCTAATCAAGAATATATATATATATATATATATATATATATATATATATATATATATATATATATATATATATATATATATATATATATATATATATATATATATATATATATATATATATATATATATATATATATATATATATATATATATATATACTAGCGTAACCCGGCCCGCTTCGCTGCGCCTTCCGAAGCATATTTGGAGGAATATTTTGCGTTAACTTAGTCAACTATATCCTTGGTGCTGAAAACAAATTCGAAAAGATTTGAATTCTTTTAAACAAATCGGACTACTTGATTTTTCGTTTATAGGTGCAAATACGGCGGGAGAGGGTGTACCTTCTTCTATATTTCTTCTATATTTCTTGTGAATTTTAAGTGTGGTTTGTCAAGGAAAGGTATCCTTCTCCTCAACATATCTGAAAATTATGCTCTATATTATAATAACATACAAAGAATTACTGTTTCCCATCCAATAAATCGGAAAAAGCAAAAATAGTAACAAATTTTACCACATTAACATTTGCTAAATTTTGGAAAATGATGCACCCTCTACGTTGGCTGCCAACGATCTTTACTAAAAAGAAGTCTGGCAGAAGCCTGTGCACAAATCATAAAACTATGTACCGAGTTCCCATTTACGGACAACCCTCTACTTTCAATTTAAGAAAAAAAAAAAAAACGGACAAAAGGGAACCCTCGCCCCACCTTCGCTCCACTCCGACCTGATATCGGACTATCACGTACCCTATATTAATTTCGCAACTACTCAATGGTCCCTATAAATTCTATCGAAGTAAATCGACAAAGTTTATTTCAATTTTCCCCTTCCCCAACCAGATATCGAAAAATCATATACTAATTTAAAAATCATGTATAAATTTAATCACCTCCTCCCACGTTCCCTGTAAATTTCAAGTAGATCGGCGATGTTCAAATTTTGCTCTATTGTTTTAAAGGGACGTCACTTTCCCCGATACTATATCGACAAACACCGTAGTGAAGAGCACCCCTAACCTTCCCTGAAAATTCTTGAAACTTTCCTTCAAGTGTGGGGCAAGGAAGGTTGCCTCTTCGTTCATAACCTTCCACCACTGTCTATGTAAATTTCAAGAAAACTTAAGAATTGTTTTTTTTGCAGTTTTAGAGGACGACCTCCTCTCCGACTAAATATCGAAAAGTGATGTAGCGTATCCTTTGTAAACGTCCCAGAAAATATCAAGCAAATTATAAGCCTAAAGGGGAGGCGTCTCTTCCGTCCAAATATCATAAAATCAGGTATCAACTGTTAATATCGTAACCTCTCCCCAGTCCTCTGTAAATTTCAAGTAAATCGGTAAAAGTTTAATTTTTTCTCTGTATGTACTTAAGAGAAGCGGATGTCTCCCTATGCCCTTTTATTTTTATTAAAAAATCGAGAACCTGATATAAATTTCATAACCCATTTTTTCCGTAAAATTCGGGCAAAGGGGTGGTCCCCCTCCCCGACCAAATATCGAAAAATAATGTAGCGGATTTTTGTCTAGATGCCAACCCAAACATTCAATGAAAATTTCAAGCAAATCGCATAATTTTGTTCCAAGTTTCAAAAAGTAGGGCAAGGGGGAGGTCCCCCTCCCCATCCACATATGAAATCATCGGGTACCCCATATTAATTCCATAACCTCACCACATGTTCTCTGTAAATCTCAGATAATTTAGAGAATTTTAGTTTTTTCACTGTACTTAAAAAAAAGTCGAACAAAGGGGAGGCCCCCCTCCGCCACTAAATATCGAAATAAAAAGTAGCGGATCTTTGCCTAGATGCCAACCCCAATCTTCAATGAAAATTTCAAGCAAATCGGTCAACTTTGGTCTAATTTTCAAAAAGTCGGACAAAGGGGAGGTTCCTCTCCGCGACCATATGTCAAAAAATGAGGTACCCTATTTTCAGCACATGAGTGCCCCCCACGATCTCTGAAAGTTTCAAGTAAATCGGTTCAGCCGTTTTCGCGCCAACCCGGAACATACAAATAAACAAACAAACAAACAAACAAATAAACAAACATAATTTGAATTTTATATATATATATATATATATATATATATATATATATATATATATATATATATATATATATATATATATATATATATATATATATATATATATATATATATATATATATATATATATATATATATATATATATATATATATATATATATATATATACTTTATATAGTCGGAAATCGATATTTCGATGTGTTACACACGGAATGACGAACTTATTATACCCCCGTCACCATTCTATGGTGGTGGGTATAAAAAGCTGAAAAAACTAGTAATTTAAAATTTGTTTCCTAGAATCAAGTACGCAAAACTTATGTTAAAACAAGTATATACAGCCGTAAGTTCGACCAGGCCGAATCTTATGAACCCTCCACCATGGATTACGTAGAAACATCTACTAAAGACTGCCATCCACAATCAATTTACCTGGGTTGAGGTAACAAATTTTGGTACATTATTTTTGGCGAAAAATAACCACTTTTTGTGTGATTGGCGATCGGCTATATATAAGTATAGACCGATATGGGCCAATTGTTGCATGGCTGTTAGCGGCCATATACTAGTGCAATGTACCAAATTTCAACCGAATGGGATGAGTTTTGCTCCTCCAAGAGGTTCCGGAAATCAAATCTGGGCAGCGGTTTATATGGGGGCTATATATATTTATAGACCGATATGGACCAATTTTTGCATGGTAGTTAGAGACCATATACCAACACCATGTGCCAAATTGCAGCCGGATCGAATGAAATTTGCTCCTCCAAGATCAAATTTCGGAGATCAAATCTGGGGATCGGTTTATATGGTTGCTATATATAATTATGAAGCGATATACCAATTTTTGCATGGCTGTTAGAAACCATATACTAACACCACGTACCAAATTTCAACCGGATCGGATGAATTTTGCTCTTCTAAGAAGCTCAGGAGGTCAAATCTGGGGATCGGTTTATATGGGGGCTATATATAATTATGGACCGATATCGACCAATTTTTGCATGGTTATTAGAAAGCATATACTAACACCACGTACTAAATTTCAGCCGGATCATCGCTTCTGCGCCATTTTTGCACTACGGATGAAAGTAGTGCAGAAGCGATGAATTTAACATGGGCTCGCCATTGGACGAATGTCTGCCATTTTTATCAGCCGTTGCACTGAATATGCATCACTTCTTCAGGTGTGCTCCGAATTCAGTGTTTACGATGTGAATTAAAAAAATTGTGATGTTTTGATAAATAATTTAAAAAAAATTTTAATGATTTTTAATCCATTCTAACGCTTGTCCGAAAAGCTTCACCTCAAATATTTTAAAAATTCGCAATTTTTTCTAGAATGGATTCTGCATTTTTTTTCGACAAAATTTAAATAATTTTTACCATTTTATTAATCGTTACTCTGGTTTTAACCTATTTGAAATAAACCAGTTAAAATAACCTTTAAAAATATGAAAAAACGAGTTATAAAGAATTGAATGAAAAGAACTTCTTGAGTAGTTAAAATAAAGAACATCTTTCGCAGGACATTTTTGGAAGTGATTTTAAAGTTGAGCCTTTGGAAGTAGTTCCACATTTTTTTTGCTGGGATATCTAGGTAAATCTGCTTAGATCTAAAGTGGTCAATTTGAGATGTAATCAACTAATTAGATCTCCCAATATTTACACGATTGCTTCGAAAAGATGCTTTTCGCCGATAAAGAATATTTTCATTGATTGCGAATATTGCGCAAAACAAAAGACTCTACTTGATAATTTTTCAAATATTTTTTATTGGAAATTTTTATTATTTTATTTGTCCTTGTATAGACTATAAAACGAATAATAAGACATTTTTTCGAAAACTTTGTAAAACAAAGGATTTTTATATATCACCTCAAAGGAACATCTTTTGAAGTGAAAATTAAGTCAATCTCTTGAAAGAAAAATCGGTTTCGCAAAACTAAAACATATTTTTTTTGGGTGTATCTGTTGATTTAAAAAGAATGGTCATTCTATTTAATCTTTGTAGGGCAATTAGACCACGATAACTTTCAAATCAAAAAAAAAATTAAACATATATTATTAATATCAACGTTTATTATTTCTTATCAAAAATTCAAAATTAATTTCCCGAAAAATATAGAGTATAACACAAAAAGAATGAGGAAAGTCAACTCATCGTTAGTTTTATTCATAGATTAGCTTCCGCGCACCGAATCCATTTTTTCATAGAGCATTATCATAATATGTAAACCATTCGTTGCATGACATTGCATATATGATAATATATAAAGCACCCACATAAATCGATCCACAGATTTTATCTCCGGAACCTCTTGGAGGAGCAAAATTCTTCCGATCCGGTTGAAATTTGGTACGTGGTGTTAGTATATGGCCGCTAACAACCATGCCAAAATTGGTCCATATCGGTCTATAGTTATATATAGCCGATCCCCAATCACACAAAAATTGGTCCATATCGTTTTATATTCATGGTTGCCACTCGAGCCGAAAATAATCTACCAAACTTTTATTTATATAGAACATATTGTTCAAATTTTATTTCTATAGAAAATTTTGTCCAAATTTTATTTCTATAGAAAATTTTGTCCGAATTTTATTTCTATAGAAAATTTTGTCCAAATTTTATTTCTATAGAAAATTTTGTCCAAATTTTATTTCTATAGAAAATTTTGTCCAAATTTTATTTCTAAAGAAAATGTTGTCCAAATTTTATTTCTATAGAAAATTTTGTCCAAATTTTATTTCTATAGCAAATTGTTTCCAAATTTTATTTCTATAGAATTTTTTTTTTAATTTATTTCTATAGAAAATGTTGTCCAAATTTTATTTCTATCGCAAATATTGTCCAAATTTTATTTCTATAGAAAATTTTGACCAAATTTTATTTCCATAGAAAATGTTGTCGAAATTTTATTTCTATAGAAAATTTTGTCCAAATTTTATTTCTATAGAAAATTTTGTCCAAATTTTATTTCTATAGAAAATTTCGATCAAATTTTATTTCTATAGAAATTTTTTTCAAAATGTTATTTCCATAGAAAATGTTGTTAAAATTTTATTTCTATAGAAAATTCTGTCCAAATTTTATTTCTATAGAAAATTTTGTCAACATTTTATTTCTATAGAAAATTTTGTCCAAATTTTATTTCTATAGAAAATTTTGTCCAAATTTTATTTCTATAGAAAATCTTGTCCAAATTTTATTTCTATAGAAATTTTTTTCAAAATGTTATTTCCATAGAAAATTTTGTCAACATTTTATTTCTATAGAAAACTTTGTCAAAATTTTATTTCTATAGAAAATGTTGTCAAAATTTTATTTCTATAGAAAATTCTGTCCAAATTTTATTTTTATAGAAAATTTTGTCAACATTTTATTTCTATAGAAAATTTTGTCCAAATTTTATTTCTATAGAAAATTTTGTCCAAATTTTATTTCTATGGAAAATTTTGTCCAAATTTTATTTCCATAGATTTTTTTTTTAAATTATTTCTATAGAAAATTTTGTCCCGATTTTATTTCTTTAGAAAATTTTGTAAACATTTTATTTCTATATAAAATTTTGTCCAAATTTTATTTCTATAGAAAATTTTGTCCAAATTTTATTTCTATAGAAAATTTTGTCTTAAATTTATTTTTATAGAAAATTTTGTCCAAATTTTATTTCTATAGAAAATTTCGTTCAAATTTTATTTCTATAGAAAACTTTGTCAAAATTTTATTTCTATAGAAAATTTTGTCCATATTTTATTTCTATAGAAAATTCTGTCCAAAATTTATTTCTATAGATAATTTTGTCAACATTTTATTTCTATAGAAAATTTTATCCAAATTTTATTTCTATAGAAAATTTTGTCCAAATTTTATTTCTATAGAAAATTTTGTCCAAATTTTATTTCTATAGAAAATTTTTTCAAAATGTTATTTCCATAGAAAATTTTGTCCAAATTTTATTTCTATAGAAAATGTTGTCCAAATTTTATTTCTATAGAAAATTTTGTCCAAATTTTATTTCTATAGAAAATTTCGATCAAATTTTATTTCTATAGAAATTTTTTTCAAAATGTTATTTCCATAGAAAATGTTGTTAAAATTTTATTTCTATAGAAAATTCTGTCCAAATTTTATTTCTATAGAAAATTTTGTCAACATTTTATTTCTATAGAAAATTTTGTCCAAATTTTATTTCTATAGAAAATTTTGTCCAAATTTTATTTCTATAGAAAATCTTGTCCAAATTTTATTTCTATAGAAATTTTTTTCAAAATGTTATTTCCATAGAAAATTTTGTCAACATTTTATTTCTATAGAAAACTTTGTCAAAATTTTATTTCTATAGAAAATGTTGTCAAAATTTTATTTCTATAGAAAATTCTGTCCAAATTTTATTTTTATAGAAAATTTTGTCAACATTTTATTTCTATAGAAAATTTTGTCCAAATTTTATTTCTATAGAAAATTTTGTCCAAATTTTATTTCTATGGAAAATTTTGTCCAAATTTTATTTCCATAGATTTTTTTTAAATTATTTCTATAGAAAATTTTGTCCCGATTTTATTTCTTTAGAAAATTTTGTAAACATTTTATTTCTATATAAAATTTTGTCCAAATTTTATTTCTACAGAAAATTGTGTCCAAATTTTATTTCTATAGAAAATTTTGTCCAAATTTTATTTCTATAGAAAATTGTGTCAAATTTTTTGTTTCTATCGAAAATTATGTTCAAATTTTATTTCTATAGAAAATTTTGTCCAAATTTTATTTCTATAGAAAATTTTGTCCAAATTTTATTTCTATAGAAAATTTTGTCTTAAATTTATTTTTATAGAAAATTTTGTCCAAATTTTATTTCTATAGAAAATTTCGTTCAAATTTTATTTCTATAGAAAACTTTGTCAAAATTTTATTTCTATAGAAAATTTTGTCCATATTTTATTTCTATAGAAAATTCTGTCCAAAATTTATTTCTATAGATAATTTTGTCAACATTTTATTTCTATAGAAAATTTTATCCAAATTTTATTTCTATAGAAAATTTTGTCCAAATTTTATTTCTATAGAAAATTTTGTCCAAATTTTATTTCCATAGAAAATTTTTTCAAAATGTTATTTCCATAGAAAATTTTGTCCAAATTTTTATTTCTATAGAAAATTTTGTCCAAATTTTATTTCTATAGAAAAATTTTTCAAAATGTTATTTCCATAAAAAATTTTGTCCAAATTTTATTTCTATAGAAAATTTTGTCCAAATTTTATTTCTATAGAAAATTTTGTCCAAATTTTATTTCTATAGAAAATTTTGGCAACATTTTATTTCTATAGAAAATTTTGTCAACATTTTATTTCTATCGAAAATGTTGTCCAAATTTTTTTCTATAGAAAAATTTTTCAAAATGTTATTTCCATAGAAAATTTTGTCCAAATTTTATTTCTATAGAAAATGTTGTCCAAATTTTATTTCTATAGCAAATTTTGTCCAAATTTTATTTCTATAGAAAATTTTGTCAACATTTTATTTCTATAGAAAATTTTATTCAAATTTTATTTCTATAGAAAATTTTGTCCAAATTTTATTTCTATAGAAAATTTTGTCCAAATTTTATTTCTATAGAAAAATTTTTCAAAATGTTATTTCCATAAAAAATTTTGTCCAAATTTTATTTCTATAGAAAATTTTTTCAAAATGTTATTTCCATAAAAAATTTTGTCCAAATTTTATTTCTATAGAAAATTTTGTCCAAATTTTATTTCTATAGAAAATTTTGTCCAAATTTTATTTCTATAGAAAATTTTGTCAACATTTTATTTCTATAGAAAATTTTGTCAACATTTTATTTCTATCGAAAATTTTGTCCAAATTTTTTTCTATAGAAAAATTTTTCAAAATTTTATTTCTATAGAAAATTTTGTCCCGCTTTTGTTTCTTTAGAAAATTTTGTCAAAATTTTATTTCTATAGAAAATTTTGTCACAAATGTTGTCAAACTGAATTATATACGTATATGGACTAACTTCCAATTGAGAAGACGGTGTTAAGAAGTTTTAAGATACCTTGTCATCGGCAAGTGTTAGGTTAGGTTAGGTTGCAGCCCGATGTGTCAGGCTCACTTAAACTATTCAGACCATTGTGATACCACATTGGTGAACATCTCTCTCGGCAAGTATTACCAAGTAAATCGATTGTGGATGACAGGCTTTAGTAGAAGTTTCTACGCAATCCATGGCGGAGGGTACATAAGCTTCGGCCTGGCCGAACTTACGGCCGTATAGACTTGTTGAAATTAATTCAAAGACACGAATCTTTGAAATTTTCTGTATCCGTTAAAGTCATATGTCTTTGAAATGAAGCCAATTTTCCTTAAAAAAAAAAACATTTTTGATTTTCAAAACTAATCTTTAAATTATTTGAGATCTTTGGAATAAAGAATTTTTACATTCAAATGTAGGTACGAGAAAAAAAGTGAATGGAAATTCGATTGTATTCTAATTTTAGTTTTATGGAGCCTAGATTTAGAGCTAAAACCCTCCGTAAAAACTTTATTTATTATAATGAAGCAGCTCTTTTCGCTCGTCAACATTTTTATTTTTTATTTTTTTTTTTTGTGAGTGTACTAAGTATATAAAATAGTCTTTTATCAAGCTTTATTCTTGTTTCGTCTTTTGTTGATTTTTCCCACAAAGGACTCTAAATAATAATTTTATAAAAATTTTTAAAATTCTCATTAAAAGATAGAGAATTAAACCAAGAATTAAAAATATATCTAAATTATTAGCTTCCACAAAGGACATAGTTTTCAGAGGACTCTGTAGATGTGGGGCTCCTTTATAGCGTAGTAAATATTCCAACCAATAGGCAACATTATCCTTTACCTTTAAAGGTCGATCCCTATAGAGTTTCGAAAATTGTTTAACATTATTCGTATAGCTTTCATTATGCAAAACTTCTTTCACACTCCTATAGATGATATCCTCTGTTAATAGTTCATTATGATCTAGACTTAGACCATAACCTTTAGCCACAATTTCTTCCATATTCATGGGTTGATCGGCAAATATTGGTAGGCCCACTATAGGTACACCATAAAATTTAGCTTCGGTTATACCACCTTTACCACCATGACCAAAGAACAGTTTCACATTTGGATGACCCAGAATATCACTTTGTGGCAACCAATTACGGAATAGTATATTCGTTGCATTGCCGGGGACGTTGCTCTCATCATCACATTTCCAAATAACTTTTTGTGGCAGTTGCGAGAAAACATTGTAGATTTTCTCCAAAGCTTTTGGCTGCAAATGATCGGCTCGAGTATTTGTGCCCATACTAAATAAAATTACTCCATGTTCGGCAGAATTAATAAATGTTTCTATATCCTGGAATGGGAAAATAATTAGTTATGACATTATTATTAATTATTTTATTTGGAAAATACCTTTGGCAAAGGATTCGGTTGTTCATTGAGATGAATACCTCCGACTTCTATCATAGCTGGTATCAAAGGTCTTGCAGGCTTTTCACTGAAGTGATGACTGAATAAAACCATTGAGGCTCTTTCCTTAGCTTTCTCAAGGGGAGCATAATCGTGGAAATGTTTACTGTAATGGAGAAAGACATTTACATAGGAGTTTCAAATTCACAGAAAATAAAAACTTTATCGGACTCCAAACCACAATCTACCAGTATGGAAATAACATATAAAAGCTCCATTCTGATCGACCCATTATGCTGCAATGTGAAACTTAACCCCAAAACCTAACTGAAAGAGGATCCGAAAAAAATATATGGCAAATATTAAAACCAAATTTGTATGTTTTTTGGGAAGTCACTTCATTTTTTTTGGGCCTATTTGCATTATGATAATAAAATTTCCATATTTAAAATTAAAATAACCACCAATTTCCTTTTTGATAACTCTATTCTGATATACTCATTACCCACAAGTCTATGGCTATTCATCTACTTTTGAGTGCTATGAATATGGTCCCCATGAAAATTAGCTCCAAAACTCAAATGAAATAGAACCCCAAAATAAAGTTATGGAAGGCCAGGAGGGACTTAATTTTATTTTCGGGTCCTATTTGAATTATGAAAATAAACTTCCATATTTAAATGAGAATCAACCCCAATTTTTGGGAACTCTATTCTGATCGACTCATTACCACGGTTACCATTCGAGCCAAAAGTAATCTACCAAAATTTGGGAAAAATTTTACCAAAAAGCTACAAAAAATCTTATTTTTCAAAATTAAATTTCGATAGAAAATTTCACTAAAATTTTATTTCTATAGAAAATTTTGCCAATATTTTATTTATGTAGAAAATTTTGTCAAAACTTTATTTCTATAAAACCATTTTGTCAAAATTTTATTTATATAGAAATTTTTGTCAAAATTTTATTTATATAGAATTTTTTTTTCAAATTTTATTTCTATAGAAAATTTTACTAAAATGCTATTTCTATTGAAAATCTTTTCAAAATTTTATTTCTGACGAAAATTTTATCAAGATGTTATTTTTATAGAAGTTTTTTTTTTCAAAACTTTATTTCTAAAGAATTTTTTTCAAAATTTTATTTCTATAGAAAATTTTGTCAAAATTCTATTTCCATAGAATTTTTTTTTCATAAAAAATGTTTTCAAAATTGTATTCCTATATTATTCCTATATCAAAATTTTATTTCTATAGATAATTTTATCAAAATTTTATTTCTATAGAAATTTTTACTAAAATTTTATTTCTATTGAAAATTGTTTCAAAATTTTATACCTATAGAAAATTTTGTCAAAATTTTATTTCTATAGAAACTTTTACTAAAACTTTATTTCTTTTGAAAATTTTTTCAGAGTTTTATTCCTATAGGAAATTTTGTCAAATTTTATTTTATAAAGAATTTTTTTTCAAAATTTTATTTCTATAGAAAATTTTGTCAAAATTTTATTTCTATTAATTTTTTTTTTTTTAATTTTATTTCCATAGAAAATGTTTCCAAAATTTTATTCCTGTATTATTCCTATATCAAAAATTTATTTCTATAGAATATTTTGTCAAAATTTTATTTCTATTAAACATTTTTTAAAAATTTTATTTCCATAGGAAATGTTTTCAAAATTTTATTCCTGTATTATTCCTATATCAAAATTTTATTTCTATAGAAAATTTTGTCAAAATTTTATTTCTATTAATTTTTTTTTCAAAATTTTATTTCCATAGAAAATGTTTTCAAAATGTTATTCCTGTATTACTCCTATACCAAAATTTTATTTCTATAGAAAATTTTGTCCAAATTTTTTTTCTATAAAAATATTGTAAAAATTTTATTCTATAAAAAAAAATTTTCAAAATTTTATTTCTATAGAAACTTTTACTAAAGTTTTATTTCTATTGAAATTTTTTTTCAAAATTTTATTCCTATAGGAAATTTTGTCAAAATCCAACCAACTGAATTCAAATCGATGATTTGACAGTGGCATCGGAAAAGAGATATGTTTGTTTTGAATTTATTTCGGCATAAGCCGGCTATCAATGTAAAACCTTTTTTCGGAGGGTTCAAGTTTGGTCCATTGTTGGGTTTAATGAAATGCCTGAATTTATTCTGATAATTGGTTGATATTTTTGCTGCAAGTAGAGGATGCTGATGAGGAATGTGGAAATTCCGAAACGTGCGTCCATCTAACCATCTTGCAGTCTATAGAGTTTTGCCCAAATAAATTTGACAAACATTCTTTTCCTCTTTTGGTTAAGCTACACTTGTAGTTTAGTCAATGTATGGTTTTAAGCTGCAATAAAAAACAACAACAATGCTTAAAGAACAAAACCAACAATAACAAAACAAAAAGAATGGAAATTTTATTTCTATAAAAAATGTTTTCAAAATTTTATTCTATAGAAAATTTTGTCAAAATTTTATTTCTATAAAAAAATGTAAAATTTTACTTCTTTAGAAACTTTTACTAAAATTTTATTTCTATTGAAATTTTTTTCAAAATTTTATTCCTATAGTAAATTTTGTCAATTTTTTTTTCTATAGAAACTTTTACTAAAATTTTATTTCTATTAAATTTTTTTTTCAAAATTTTATTCCTATAGAATTTTTTCAAAATTTTATTTCCATAGAAAATGTTTTCAAAATTGTATTCCTGTATTATTCCTATATCAAAATTTTATTTCTATAGAAAATTTTGTCAAAATTTTATTTCTATAGAAACTTTTACTAAAATTTTATTTCAGTTGAAAATTTTGTCAAAATGTTATTTCTATTGAAAATTTTTTCAGAATTTTATTCCCATAGAAAATTTTGTCAAAATTTGAAAATTTTATTTCTATAGAAAATTTTGTCAAAATTTTATTTCTATTAATTTTTTTTTTTAATTTTATTTCCATAGAAAATGTTTCCAAAATGTTATTCCTGTATTATTCCTATATCAAAATTTTATTTCTATAGAAAATTTTGTCAAAATTTTATTTCTATTAAAATTTTTTTCAAAATTATATTTCCATAGAAAATGTTTTCAAAATTTTATTCCTGTATTATTCCTATATCAAAATTTTATTTCTATAGAAAATTTTGTCAAAATTTTATTTTTATTGAAACTTTTACTAATATTTTATTTCTGTTGAAAATTTTTTTCAAAATTGTATACCTATAGAAAATTTTGACCAAATTTTTTTTCTACAAAAAAAATTGTCAAAATTTTATTTCTATAAAAAAATTATCAAAATTTTATTTCCATAGAAAATTTTACTAAAGTTTTATTTCTATTGAAATTCTTTTTTTTCAAAATTTTATTCCTATAGGAAATTTTGTCAAAATTTTGTTTCTATAAAAAATGTTTTCAAAATTTTATTCTATAGAAAATTTTGTCAAAATTTTATTTCTATAAAAAAAATGTCAAAATTTTATTTCTATAAAAAATTGTACAATTTTATTTCTTTAGAAACTTTTACTAAAATTTTATTTCTATTGAAATTGTTTTCAAAATTTTATTCCTATAGTAAATTTTTTCAATTTTTTTTCTATAGAAACTTTTACTAAAATTTTATTTCTATTGAATTTTTTTTTCAAAAATTTATTTCTATTGAAGTTTTTTTCAAAATTTTATTCCTATAGAATTTTTTTCAAAATTTTATTTCCATAGAAAATGTTTTCAAAATTGTATTCCTGTATTATTCCTATATCAAAATTTTATTTCTATAGAATATATTGTCAATATTTTATTTCTATAGAAAGTTTTACTAAAATTTTATTTCAGTTGAAAATTTTGTCAAAATTTTATTTCTATTGAAAATTTTTTAGAATTTTATTCCTATAGAAAATTTTGTCAAAATTTCAATTTTTTTTTTCAAAATTTTATTTCTATAAAAAATTTTGTCAAAATTTTATTTCTATTAATTTTTTTTTTAATTTTATTTCCATAGAAAATGTTTCCAAAATGTTATTCCTGTATTATTCCTATATCAAAATTTTATTTCTATAGAAAATTTTGTCAAAATTTTATTTCTATTAAAATTTTTTTCAAAATTATATTTCCATAGAAAATGTTTTCAAAATTTTATTCCTGTATTATTCCTATATCAAAATTTTATTTCTATAGAAAATTTTGTCAACATTTTATTTTTATAGAAACTTTTACTAAAATTTTATTTCTGTTGAAAATTTTTTCAAAATTGTATACCTATAGAAAATTGTGTCCAAATTTTTTTTCTATAAAAAAAAATTGTCAAAATTTTATTTCTATAAAAAAATTGTCAAAATTTTATTTCTATAAAAAAAAATTGTCAAAATTTTATTTCCATAGAAAATTTTACTAAAGTTTTATTTCTATTGAAAATTTTTTATTCCTATTTTATTCCTATAGGAAATTTTGTCACAATTTTATTTCTATAAAAAATGTTTTCAAAATTTTATTCTATAGAAAATTTTGTCAAAATTTTATTTCTATAAAAAATTGTCAAATTTTACTTCTATAGAAACTTTTACTAAATTTTTATTTCTATTGAACTTTTTTTTAATTTTATTTCTATAGAAAATTTTGTCAATTTTTTTTCTATAGAAACTTTTACTATAATTACTTATTTGTATTGAATTTTTTTTTTTCAAAATTTTATTTCCATAGAAAATGTTTTCAGAATTGTATTCCCGTATTATACCTATATCAAAATTTTAATTCTATAGAAAATTTTGTCAAAATTTTACTTCTATAGAAACTTTTACTAAAATTTCATTTATTTTATTATACATATAGAAAATTTTGTCTAAATTTTATTTCTATAAAAAACTTGTCAAAATGTTGTTTCTATAGGAACTTTTACTAAAATTTTATTTCTATTGAAAAGTTTTTCAAAATTTTATTCCTATAGAAAATTTTGTCAAAATTTTATTTCTATAAAAAAAATTTTGTTAAAATTTTATTTCCATAGAAAATTTTGTTAAAATTTTATTTCCATAGAAAATTTTGTTAAAATTTAATTTCTATAAAAATGTTTATTTCCATAGAAAATTTTGCTAAAATTTTATATCTATACAAAATTTTGTCAAAATTTTATTTACATAGAAAATTTTATTTCTACCGAAATTTTTGTCAAAAATTTTGTCAAATTTTAATTTCTATAAAAAAAAATTATCAACATTTTATTTATATAAAACATTTTGTCAAAATTTTATTTCTATAGAAAATTTTGTCAAAATTTTATTTCTATAGAAAATTTTGTCAAAATTTTATTCCTATAGAAAATTTATGAAGTTATAGAATTGTAGAGAATATTTTGCAAAATCTAAGAAAACATAAAAAATTCTACACCGAAAAAAAAAACATGCGCGGTTCCAACGATTTTGTCTTTACTTTAACAATTTTAATATTGATTTCGAGCCAAAGAAGCGGAGAATATATGTAAGGACACAATTCTCTTTGAAATTTGCGTTTTGTGTTCTTGCTTCTAGGAAGCAAATTTTGATTTTTCGTTTTTTAATTTTTTTTCATATGCTATCAAAGTCCTTTAAAAACGAGTTAACGAAAACTTTATATTCCAAATTCAAGCTCGACTTCCGGTAGAAATTATTCTATGTTTCAAGTAAAAACGTCTTTAAAATAAAGTGTTGAAAAACATGTCCTATATTTGAACGATTTTTTACTTTGTAGTCACGATGCAAAAAGACAACAAATTTAAAGACAATTTCATTAATTTTAAAGAATTTTTCTTAATTATTAAAGTCAAGTTGACCTTACCCCAAAAAATTTTCTTTCATGTTATGATAAAATCCCTTAATTGTAAGGACAATGCGACTTCACTGAAAAGTCTATCGTCTTTTGGACAAGGAAAAAACTTTATATTAGAGAAATGTGTCTTCTGTGCTAAGCAAAATTTGCATTCGTATTTTAAGGACATGAAATCTTTGGAATCACGACAATATTTTTTTCAGTGTACTAAACTGCCCCCCACACTCCTCGCTAAATCAATTAACGTACAATCTAACAATACTTCCCCTTTCACCATTACCTGTAGATATCTTTCACAGTCCAGTAGTTAACATGAACCATGGTCAATTCCATTATTGCAGCAAATAAATTTTTCACACGAAACAAAAATCCCGTATTACCCACAGATGTCATGGCATTTAATAAACTTAACCGACCATAAGACATTCCCATTGGATTACCAATTATTTGCATAACGGGAGCCACAGGTATATTCGGCCATACCATAGCTACTGGAACATTAAAACGTTCTGCCAAACCAAAGAAAAAGTCTGCATAAACATAACCGAACAACATCAAATCGAATTGATTTCCCGGATTAATCATCAATTCTTGCATATTCGGATCATCCAGCATTTCACCCATAGATCGAATAACTATGTCCATAACGACAAAAGATTTGAACAACCTTTTCAAGCCAGTAGCTCTTGTAGCAGCTATAGCGGCATTCATATCGGTGACACCTGCATCCAATTTTATATGTGTCATACTGGGATGCATCCATTCAGATTTTAAAGGCAACGACGACACAACGGTAACATTATGATTCCTTTCAGACATAACTCTAGCCACTGCCATTTGAATTACCAAATGTGAAGGACTAAATGATGGCAATACCACAAGAATATTCGATGCCCCAATTCCATTGATCTTGGCACATACTATCGTGGCTAATAGAATAATAAACTTCGATAATCGCTGACACAACATCTCGGTATGCGATACCCGAATTTACCAAGTACGTAACGATCTGTTTCGTTAGACGTTTGAATTTGAACTGTCTGATTTGAGTTTTTGTTTTTTTGCACAAACATACTCAAATTTGATTACATAGGGACATAGGGGTGATATCAAATATTATCACAAATTTTTACTGGAAGTCGTTCGTTTACACCAAAAGGCCAGCAAAAGAGAGCCGGAGAGAGACTACCTTTGACAGTTATCAGATAGAGAACTTGCAGGTTTTTGCTAGAAATTTTTTCCCCAGTAAAATCTTGCAAACCATAGCATACGTTTCCAGCTGGTTGTTGATAAAAAAAAAACAAAGCACTAGTACAATGTAAATGTCCCGCAACTGAAATTGGGGGTAAAAAAACAGGATCCGTAAATAGTTACTGCATGCCGTTCGAGTACTTTTCAGCCGATTTATGCAGAGTAAGAGAGTGAGAGAGAGAAAATGAAGAACGACTGTCGGATTTTGTTATGGGAAGTTCAGAATTCCTGCATATTAGCATCGGCTGGCGATACTTCGCAAAATTAAAACCGATTCAAACTCGTCTATACTAGAGATGTACACGTGAGTACTATTTTACTCACACACACACACACTAACGCATGTTATTTTGGGTTCGAAAAACACCCATGAGTGGAACATTTTTATTCACGCCTAGGTATAGTGGTAGCCCCCCAATACTTCAGGCTCACTTAGACTAGGTTAAAATGGCAGCCCTATTTATTTTCAGGCTCACTTAAACTATTCAATCCTTTGTGACACCACAGTGGTGAACTTCTGTTTTATCACTGAGTGCTTCCTCATTCCATGTTCAGCTAGATGACAAAGTATTTCCTTTTTATAGTCGAGTCCGAACGGCGATACACATTGCAGTGAAACCACTTAGAGAAGCTTTGAAACACTCAGAAATAATTGGAATTGGCCGAACCTGTATGCAAGGCGGACATGTTATCCTTTGCATCGGAGTGGCTCCCTTAATCACGCACACAATATTTTTTTCTGATTCAATCACGAAATTAATTGATCCAATTAATTTTTTAATTGAAATGTCTTCAATCACAGAAATGATAGTCTCAATAAAAAAATTAATTGACAGTCAATTAAAAAATTAATTGATACTATTAATTTGTGTCATTGATTTTTATTTTAATTAAAAAAATTGTTGATTCAATTAAATTTTTAATTGAATAATTTTTAAAATTCAATTAAGATCTTAATTGTAAAAATGTTCGAGAAATTTTTTACTGTGGTCTTGCTCAGGACTAGAAGTGTGCACGTGACACGAAATTGTCGTGACTCATAAAAATGAGCGTGATTAACAAACCAAAATGTCGTGCGTGAGCGTGAGTCATGGAAATAATATCTTCGTGAGTGTGCGTTAGTAACGAATTACACTCACGAAAATATTCCTGCTCAGCAACATAAAACGCTTAAGATTTAAATTCAATTACAATTCTAGTGACACCTGGGATGTTAAGGGTTTAATAACACTCCCGATTTTAATAATGCTCATGTTTTCAGACACTTTTCAGACACTTCGGTAAGGTAAATTAATCATAAAATTATTCGTGAGTCACGATATTTTTCGTGAGTCACGATATTTTTCGTGAGTCACGATATTTTTCGTGAGTCACAGTATTTTTCGTGAGCCACGACGTTTTCGTGCGTGAGTGTGCGTGAGTACAAATTTTCTTTTCGTGAGTGTGCGTGAGTATGATTTTTCAATCGTGAGTGTGCGTGAGTAAACTATTACTTACGTGCACACCTCTACTCAGGACCATAAGAAGCGCCGTGACTGTGAAGACTCATCATGAAGCTCACGCCCATTCACGATGTTGCCATCAGCGTGAGTCATGAAACTTTTCGTAAGTCACAACAATTTCGTGTCAAGTTCACATCTATTGGGATTAACCATAATTTTTTCTCAGTGTAGGCCATTTTAAATTTGTTTCTTTTTTCCCCATTTTTGATGGCAGCCATGGTAAGAGGGAGAGGTCAATGCACATTGCATCCAGACTAATAACGATTTCTGTTCGCAATTTAATTTCCGAAATGAAACTACAATTTGTGACCCATATTCAATTTTCCGATTTTTTAAGAATTCGCAGATACTCCCGGTTTCACTATATTTAACATTAAAATAACCACCAATTTCCTTTTTGATAACTCTATTCTAATATACTCATTACCCATAAGTCTATGGCTATTCATCTACTTTTGAGCGCTATGAATATGGTCCCCATGAAAATTAGCCCCAAAACTCAAATGAAATAGAATCCAAAAAAAAGTTATGGAACGCCAGGAGGGACTTAATTTTATTTTCGGGTCCTAATTGAATTATGACAATAAACTTCCATATATAAAATGAGAATAAACCCCAATTTTTGGAAACTCTATTCTGATCGACTCATTACCACGGTTACCATTCGAGCCAAAAGTAATCTACCAAAATTTGGGAAAAATTTTACCAAAAAGCTACAAAAAATCTTATTTTTCAAAATTAAATTTCGATAGAAAATTTCACTAAAATTTTATTTCTATAGAAAATTTTGCCAAGATTTTATTTATGTAGAAAATTTTGTCAAAATTTTATTTCTATAAAACCATTTTGTCAAAATTTTATTTATATAGATTTTTTTTCAAATTTTATTTCTATAGAAAATTTTACTGAAATGCTATTTCTATTGAAAATTTTTTCAAAATTTTATTTCTGTCGAAAATTTTGTCAAGATGTTATTTCTATAGAAGTTTTTTCAAAACTTTATTTCTAAAGATAATTTTTTTTTCGAAATTTTATTTCTTTAGAAAATTTTGTCAAAATTCTATTTCTATAGAATTTTTTTTCAAAATTTTATTTCCATAGAAAATGTTTTCAAAATTGTATTCCTGTATTATTCCTATATAAAAATTTTATTTCTATAGATAATTTTGTCAAAATTGTATTTCTATACAAACTTTTACTAAAATTTTATTTCTGTTGAAAAATTTTTTCAAAATTTCATTTCTATAGAAACTTACTAAAATTTTATTTCTATTGAAAATTTTTTGAGAATTTTATTCCTATAGAAAATTTTATCAAAATTTTATTTCTATAGAAAATGTTATCAAAATTTTATTTTTATAAAAACTTTTACTAAAATTTTATTTCTGTTGAAGAATTTTTCAATATTGTATACCTATAGAAAATTTTTCTATAAAAAAATAGTCAACATTTTATTTCTATAAAAAATTGGTAAAATTTTACTCATATAGAAACTTTTGCTAAAATTTTATTTCTATTGATTTTTTTTTTTTTTTTGATTCCTATAGAAAATTTTGTCACACTTTTATTTATATAAAGATGTTCTCAAAATTTTATTTCTATAGAAAATTTTGTTACAATCTTATTTCTATAAAAAAATGTCAAAATTGTATTTCTATAATTATTTTATTTCTATTGAATTTTTTTTTCAAAATTTTTTCCTATAGAAAATTTTTTCAATTTTTTTTCTATAGAAACTTTTACTAAAATTTAATTTCTATTGAATTTTTTTTCAAAATTTTATTTCCATAGAAAATGTTTTCAAAATTGTATTCCTGTATTATTCCTATATCAAAATTTTATTTCGATTAAAAATTTTGTCAAAATTTTATTTCTATAGAAACTTCTACTAAAATTTTATTTCTGTTGAAAGTTTTTTGTCAAAATTGTATACCAATAGAAAATTTTGGCAAAATTTTATTTTATAAAGAATTTTTTTCAAAATTTTATTTCCATAGAAAATGTTTTTAAAATTTTATCCTTATTCCTATATCAAAATTTATTTCTGTAGAAAAATTTGTCAAAATTTTATTTTAAATAAACTTTTACTAAATTTTATTTCTGTCGACAATTTTTTCAAAATTGTATACCTATAGAAAATGTTGTCAAAGTTTTATTTCTAAAAAAAGTGTCAACATTTTACTTCTATAGAAACTTTTACTAAAATTTTATTTCTGTTGAAAATTTTTTCAAAATTTTATTCCTATAGAAAATTTTGTCAAAATTTTATTTCTATTGTTGTTTTTGATCTCAGCTTAAAGCCATGCATTGACTAAACTACAAGTGTAGCTTAACCAACAGAGGAAAAGTATGATTGTCAAATTTATTTGGGCAAAGCCCTATAGACTGCAAGATGGTTGGATGTACAGCTGTTTCGGAATTACCACATTCCTCATCAGCATCCTCTACTTGCAGCAAAACTAGGAGTACAATTAGTAGTATAGTCACGTGTGAAAAAGTTGATTGAAATCGATTCAGATTTAGATATAGCTCCCATATATATCTTTCGCCCGATATGGACTAATATGGTCCTAGAAGCCAGAGTTTTGGCCCAATTTGTTTGAAATTTTGCACTAAGAGTACAATTAGTATTGCAGTTAAGTGTGCAAAATTTGATTGAAATCGGTTCAGATTTATATATAGCTCCCATATATAGCTTTCGCCCGATTTACACTCATATGACCACAGAGGCCAATTGTTTACTCCGATTTAGTTGAAATTTTGCACAGGGAGTAGAATTAGAATTGTAGCTATGCGTGCCAATTTGGTTGAAATCTATTCAGATTTAGATATAGCTCCCATATATATGTTTTTCTGATTTTGACAAAAATGGTCAAAATACCAACATTTTCCTTGTAAAATCGCCACTGCTTAGTCGAAAAGTTGTAAGAATGACGCTTATTATCCTAAACTTCTAATACATAAAGGGTGATTCTTTTGAGGTTAGGATTTTCATGCATTAGTATTTGACAGATCACGTGGGATTTCAGACATGGTGTCAAAGAGAAAGATGCTCAGTATGCTTTGACATTTCATCATGAATAGACTTACTAACGAGCAACGCTTGCAAATCATTGAATTTTATTACCTAGAAAAGTTGGCAGAAAATCCGCTTTTTAATCGACAAATTTTGTTCAGCGATGAGGCTCATTTCTGGTTGAATGGCTACGTAAATAAGCAAAATTGCCGCATTTGGAGTGAAGAGCAACCAGAAGCCGTTCAAGAACTGCCCATGCATCCCGAAAAATGCACTGTTTGGTGTGGTTTGTACGCTGGTGGAATCATTGGACCGTATTTTTTCAAAGATGCTGTTGGACGCAACGTTACGGTGAATGGCGATCGCTATCGTTCGATGCTAACAAACTTTTTGTTGCCAAAAATGGAAGAACTGAACTTGGTTGACATGTGGTTTCAACAAGATGGCGCTACATGCCACACAGCTCGCGATTCTATGGCCATTTTGAGGGAAAACTTCGGAGAACAATTCATCTCAAGAAATGGACCGGTAAGTTGGCCACCAAGATCATGCGATTTGACGCCTTTAGACTATTTTTTGTGGGGCTACGTCAAGTCTAAAGTCTACAGAAATAAGCCAGCAACTATTCCAGCTTTGGAAGACAACATTTCCGAAGAAATTCGGGCTATTCCGGCCGAAATGCTCGAAAAAGTTGCCCAAAATTGGACTTTCCGAATGGACCACCTAAGACGCAGCCGCGGTCAACATTTAAATGAAATTATCTTCAAAAAGTAAATGTCATGGACCAATCTAACGTTTCAAATAAAGAACCGATGAGATTTTGCAAATTTTAGGCGTTTTTTTTTTTTTTTAAAAGTTATCAAGCTCTTAACAAATCACCCTTTATATATCGAGCGATAAATCATAAATAAACTTTTGCGAAGTTTCCTTAAAATTGCTTCAGATTTAAATGTTTCCCATATTTTTTTTTACTAACATTGTGTTACACCCTAGTGCATTAGCCGACTTAAATTTTGAGTCTATAGATTTTGTAAAAGTCTATCAAATTCTGTCCAAATCGAGTGATATTTAAATGTATGTATTTTTGGGACAAACCTTTATATATAGCCCCCAACCCATTTGACGGATGTGATATGGTATATAAAATTTAGATCTACAAAGTGGTGCAGGGTACAATATAGTCGGCCCCGCCCGACTTTAGACTTTCCTTACTTGTTTATTTTTGGCTTAGGGGACATCAGGTGGTTAGACTTGGCGTGACGATATAGTTTTAGTAGTAAATTTTGTTTATAGTTGAGTACGAATATAAGAGGGGATAGGGTTTAATCACACGTGGATTTTGATCACAACGGTTTTGTTTTGGATTTTCTTTTTTTTAACTTTCAGATTTTAAATGTGGTATTCGTTACCTTTTTCTACTTGGCAATGCTTATGTTGGCTAAATGATGGTTGGCATCGGCTACTCCCCACACTAAATCTCACAGCGTGGAGTTTTCACCTAACCTAGTGCCTCGTGGTCGAAATGTAACCATAGATGGCACTGCAGCTCAGTTCGCCTTAATAAAGATTCTCCAGTCAATGGGTGTCTCACTTTATTGAAAAAACCATGTGTTTTTCAATACATCTTTTGTGCAACGAAGTTCCTGCTCAATTGGAAGAAATAAACAAAATTGGAAAATTTTAGACAAATTACTGAGTTAAGGTGAGTACTAAGTTCGAGTTTTTTCACTAAAGTGAAAACTAAATCATTAAAAAAAGGCATAAAATTATACATATTTGTTGCATATTTTATTATAACTTGATGGGGAATAGCCCAAAGCAAGTTTTCACAAAGTTTGTATTCCTTAAAAAGTATTATTAAAGAAAAGTAATCGTGAAAAAATGGCGATTTTAGCGGCTAAACTCGAACTTAATACTCACCTTTAAGGTGAGTACTATGTTCGGTTTTTTCACCAAAACACTAAATTAAAAGTACAAAAATATATATGAAGACGATTATATTTTTATCAAGTCTTGTCAAATAGTGGATGGAAAATATACAAGGAATTAATTGTGATGCATTTTATATTTCTGAACTAATTAATTTAAAAAAGTAACCGTGAAAACTGGCTGGCTTTCAGCTTGAAAACGGAACATAGTACTCAGCTTTAACTCAAAATAGTTTATAATACTCGTAATATGTAAGTGAAAATAAAAAATGAAATAAAACTTGAAGGAAGTCACTAAATGTATATCTCTATGCCCAAAACTAAAATTATGGCTTCTACGTTCTTGGAAACATTAAAAAGCTGACCGATGAAAATATGAAAAATTAAATCAACAATTTAGAGAAATCAATAAATTTAAATCTCTTTGCAGAAAACTAAAATCTTTGGATGCTACATTTTTGTAATTTTTTTTTAAATTTTTTTCCAGAAACATTGCAAAGTGCAACCAATTAAAATTGCTATCAACAACTTTTGGATGAAAATGTGCATCACATCGTCAGTTTAAGTTACATCCTATTATCAGTTTAAAATGGATATTTTGTGAACTCCTTCTGCTGAATATCTATTCTAACACGCGGTCCAGCACGTTCCCAATTTCCCAAAATGCCCCATATTAATTAATTTTAATGCAGTTTTATGACACCAACAGGAAGGAAATCGAATTATGTATGTATGCAAAAGTATTTACAAATATTTTTTAAATATATTTAAAGTTTTGTTGTTTTGTACTTATTTGTTCATATGTTTTATTAGTTGTCAATTAGTATTGTAGAGTAGTGTATTATTATATCCCTGCCAACATTTTTTGAATTTGACGGCGCTTCTGAGAATCCCCACCTCGTCGAAAACAATCGTATACGACATCCAAAACTCGTCGGAATTGTGCCGTCACTATTGAGAAGTTGTACCACGCCAAGTTACTACAAAAAGATATCGCATGACTGCAATTATTAGGTGCCTTTTTTAATAAACTTAGAACGACGCCAATAAGAGCTCCTTCAAACAATCAGAAAAAGTGCATTTTAAGATAGTTGTAAATGAATCATTGTGGTCAAGTAAAACACGATTGTTTAGATGTTTACATTTAACATAATTTTAACATAATGTTTTTCATTAATAATAGAATAATGTTGATTTACAAGTGGTAAGTTACATGTTGCAGCGTTTATCAGCCAGTGTTTTTATTCTCAATGGAGGCAGCGTGTCTGTAAAATATCTGAAAAAAATCACATTATTCCATTTGGAAAATCAAAAATTTTTCACCAATATACCTTTTACAATTTTAAGCGAAATAACTATGTTTTCAGCACTTCATTATCGATTTTATTTAAATAAATTATAAGAAGCTAGTTGCGCTTGGCGTTTCACAAAATATAAAATGGCTCTTCTAACAATAATAGGGCTGTTTTCTTTTAACACTGGATGCAGCATTTGTATGGGCTATCCAGAAAATCGTTGCACTGGTGTTCTATCCAGAACATCTCATCAGTGCAAGTCGAGTCGGTGTTACCAGATTGCATCTTGATAAAGTGACGCTTTTTAGATTCACAATAGCAGTTTATTGTGACTAATTTATCGAATATCATGAAATTCAAAGTGATACAGTGTCATGAATAATCGCAGCAGTACATATTTATAACTATTTGAGCATTTCATACATTAAAAATTTAAGATTTCACTTGTTTTCTGTGATTGTTTTTAAACAGCTGATGACAGTGTTGCATATTTTTTGGAGATGTCCTGGATAAACGAGTACTCCCAATAAACACAGGATGAGCGTTTTTCAAATGCAACAACTTTTCAGTTTGAGGGTAAATATAATTTTCAACATAAATTCAACTTGACTTGATATAGCCCATCTTCAATACATCTTCAAATTGTTTGCGAATTACTTCCAATTTGCCAAAATGTTGACGAAATCTTTGAAAAGGTGTTGAAGATAATATGAGAAAACTTTGACAAAACACTACCCTAAAATGCAACGAAAAAACCATGTGGTTTTCAATACTTATTTGTGCAACGAAGTTCGTGGTCTTGCAAGAAATTAAAAAAATGGAAAATTTTAGACAAATAACCAAATAGTTTATAAAAATAGGTAAGTGAAAATAAAAAATGAAATAAAACTTTAAGGAAGTCACTAAATGTATATCTCTTTGCAGAAAACTAAAATCTTTAGATGCTACGTTCTTGAAAACATTAAAAAGCTGACCGATGAAAAGATGGTGGACAATTAACTGGAACTGCTTCAAATAGTTTATAATAATTGGTACGTCAATATGAAAAATTTAATCAACACTTTAGAGAAGTCACTAAATTTAAATCTCTTTGCAGAAAACTAAAATCTTTGGATGCTACATTCTTGCAAACATTAAGAAGCTGACCAATGAAAAATGAGTGGCTTATCGACAAGAAAAAGTTTCCAGAAACATTACAAGTGCAACCAATTAAAATTGTTGTAAACAACAAATTGTTGAAATCAACAACTTCTGGATGAAAATGTGCATCACATCGTCAGTTTAATTCATATGCTATTATCAGTTTAAAATGGATATTTTGTGAATTCCTTTTGCTGGAAATCAATTCTAACACGCGGTCCAGTACGTTCCTAATTTCAAATTGCCCGCAGGTTAATAAATTTTAATGCTGTTTTATGACACCAAAAGGAAGGAAATCGAATTATCAATGCAAAAGTGTTTACTAATAATCCCACGGCGGCGGGTTCTACGCACCGGATTGACCCGATGGATACCAGCCATCGGCCAGCGGCTGCCACCTCAGTGTACGTGTTGTCTCGTCCATTTTTTCGTGTTGGAGAAGGTGCATCCCGGGGAGCCTTCTCCGCCTGCTTTTGGTCCGAGCCGGGATAGAGGAAAACCCCGGACCATGGTACTGTGCCGTCTGCCGAAATCGAATTCACCATCGCTCGGTTTCGGTGAGGTGTAACCGGTGCATGGAATGGGTGCACTTCCGGAATTGCTCCGGCCTAACATCGCTGCGGGAGTATAGTCAAACTGACTTCGTGGCAGGATGCTGTGCCAATGACAGCAGCAGTGGGTCATCTGATTATGTGACCCCACCGACTTCTCCCGCACAACAATATTCTCCGCCGCAGCATCTTACACCGAATATTGTTGTACCAGTTCCGGAGAGTGCATCATTTTTGCAATTTAATTGCAACGGGCTCCGTGGTAAGATTAGTGAGATCGTAGACTTTATGAATCGGAAAAGGATAAGGGTCGCGGCGATCCAGGAAACAAAGCTGAATCCCACCTGCAGCCTACGACATTGTGATGGGTACAATGTCCTACGGAAGGATCGCACAAGAAATGGAGGTGGTGGCCTGGCTTTCATATTACACCGTTCCGTGCAGTATAGACCTATCACGCTTGTGCTAGACACTAATGACCCGTACATGGAATGTATGGGGGTAGCAGTTAAGTGTGGGGCTGCCGAGATAGAGCTATACAATGTGTACATACCGCCGGTTGGTAGCTGTGCTCCTGGTTATAGCCCAAACATTGAGTGGTTGTTGAGCGGGCATAACCGATTGGTTCTAGGAGATTTTAATGCCCACCATGAACTTTGGCATTCTCTCCTGGGTAATGACCAGAGGGGCATAGCTTTGGCAGAGCAGATAGACGACTCCACATTTTGCACGGTGAACGAAGAGGCCCCCACGAGAATTATGGGTGACTGCAGCAGTTCGCCAGACTTATCGTTAGCATCGCCTGGTCTGATAAATGACGTCTCCTGGCAACCCGTCATTTCATTGGGTTCGGACCACCTCCCCATAATTCTCACCATCAACCGACCCTCCGATTTCATAACCTCTGAACGCCGGACGTTTATTAATCAAAAGAAAGCCAACTGGGAAGGCTTCAGAGAATACACCGATCGCCGCTTCAGTGAGCTCCCGTCCCCCTCACATGTTCATGTTGCCCAGAGGGAGTTCCGGGACATCATCAACGCAGCAGCCGCTCGCTTCATACCCGCTGGTCGAATTGCCCAGGTGAGGCCCAACTTCCCAGCCGAAGCGGCGGGACTCGCAGACGAGCGTGATGAACGCCGTCGTGCTAACCCTGCTGATCCTAGAATCAGAGAACTAAATCTAGAGATTAGTAAGATAGTCGACGAGCACAAGCGGAACACTTGGTTAGAGCACCTGAAGCAATGTAACTTAGGAACAGGAACTGGTAAATTGTGGTCAACAGTTAGAGCCCTCTCGAACCCCTCCACAAGGGATGATGGGATTTCAGTCACATTTGGCGACGTGACTGTGACTGATCCGAAGAGGTGCGCCAAATACTTCAACCGACAGTTTGTCGAGCATCCCGAGAGTGATAGAGCGAAAAGGAGAGCCACCCGTCGTGTACGTGGTCTCCGAGCCGATGACACACCACAATTTACTGCAGCCGAAGTTACCAATGTCATCAACAGCGCGAAACCATCTAAGGCGCTGGGCCCTGACGGAATTTCAATGCTAATGCTGAAGCATCTGGGAATACTGGGAGTTGAGTACCTGACCAGACTCGTCAATCTGTCTTTGGAATCACACATTATACCCGATGTCTGGAAAATGGGAAGGGTGATTCCACTACTGAAACCGGGCAAAGATTCGAGCAAAGGTGAATCGTACAGACCGATATCCCTTCTGTCGCCAGTAGCCAAGACACTTGAGGCATTACTCCTCCCCAGCCTTGTGGAGAATTTTCCAGCTGCCCACCATCAACATGGATTCCGTAAGGTACATAGTACGACAACAGCCTTACATGCCATTTCGACACATATTAATAAGGGACTTAACCAGCCCAGGCCGTGTCACAGGACGGTCCTCGTGGCGCTTGACCTATCGAAAGCATTCGATACGGTCAACCATGCCACATTATTTGAGGACATCGAGAATACGTCCCTACCGGCAGGAGCGAAGCGTTGGGTGCTGAATTATATGTGTGGACGCCAGTCGTACGTGGAATTCAGGGACAGAAAGTCAAGACCGCGTAGAGTTAAACAGGGAGTTCCCCAAGGTGGGGTGATATCTCCGGCACTGTTTAACCTCTACATGTCCTCGATTCCACCCCCTCCTGACGGCGTCGAGATTGTATCATATGCGGATGACTGTACAATCTTGGCATCTGGGCCCAATGTTGATGACATTTGCGATCGGTTGAACGTCTACATAGCTAATCTTACCAGTTATTTCACTGCGAGAAACTTGAGGATATCCCCCACCAAATCCTCAGCCACACTATTTACTACATGGACGGCAGAAGTGCGCAGGCAGTTGAATATCAGAGTCGATGGAGTAATAATTCCGACCACAAATTACCCCAAGATTCTTGGGGTCACATTCGACAGCCTTTTTAGGTCATCTGCCCATGCCACTGCAATTTGTAATAAGCTCCGTGGTAGAAACAAGGTCCTCAAGTCACTAGCCGGCAGTACTTGGGGTGCGGACAAAGAAACCTTGCTAACTACTTATAAGGCAATTGGCCGGTCAGTGGTAAACTATGCAGCGCCAGTGTGGACACCGCAGACCAGTGATACGCAGTGGAATAACATACAAACCTGCCAGAACGCTGCTCTTAGAACTGCGACTGGGTGTCTCCGCAGCACACCCCTGGATCACCTTTATGTGGAGACAAAGATCATCCCTGTGCGAAGACACAACTACATGTTGTCAAAGCAGTATCTCCTGGGTTGTTATCGCAGTAATCATCCAAACCACCATCTTATGGATACACAACCACCACCCAGGAACGTAAGGGTTGATATACATAATCTAGAGCGCGAGATCCAGCGCTATAAAAGAGAGCCTCTAGATCAAGCAGCGTACCAGGCAGGTTTGAACAGGATTCATGAGGATACTGTAGCTGAAGCGGTGAGAAGCTACAAGGTTAATCCTGTTCTTGGAGTCCGACCACCGCCCATAGCACCGGAGGAAAGAGACCTCCCACGGCAGACTAGGGTAGTTTTGGCCCAATTAAGATCAGGCAAGTGCAGCCGCCTCAATTCCTACTTATCGGTGATTGATAGCAGCGTAGCTGACGTTTGTCCAATTTGCAACCAAGGGCCACACGACACGCGTCATCTTTTCTCTTGCCCAGCCAAACCAACCCGACTTACCACCAGATCACTCTGGACACACCCCATCTTAGTCGCAGAGTTCCTTGATCTGCCAACAAGCTGATGTACCAAGCGTATAACATGAAATGGATGAGATCACAATAAACTGTTACAACAACAACAACAACAACAACAACAACTAATAATGTTTAAGATATTTAAAGTTTTGTTGTTTGTTTGTTTTTTTTTTTTTGTTCTTATTTGTTGATATGTTTAATAAGATTATTATTTATCAATTGGTATTGTAGTGTATTATGTACACTGTTAGAAAAATATGTTTTTCATATGTTCCGATATAAACAAAATGTGTTTCGGGCACAATTTTAAACCACAATATATTTAAGTGCGAACATGTAATTTTCCTAAACTAACACTAAATGTTTGGGACATCTATGTTAATATGTTAGAATATATTATGTTTGGGGCATGAATGTTTCATAAAAATCATATGTGTGAATATAAACATATATAAATTTACAAATTTCGACTAAACATACATATGTTGTGATATTTTATTCAAAGCGACAGAGAGAGTATAGAGAGAAATAGAGATGGAAACCGGGAGAGTTGACGAAAGATATCAATATAACACAGCAAAAGAGTCAAAAGAGAACAATTTCTGTGAAACCGCTTGTATGTTGTTTCGGAAAACTGTTTTACGATAAGGCCAAAAATTTGATATGTTTAAGTCTAAATATTATTTAATTTGAATAAAGAGAATATACATTCTGAACCAAGAGAATAGACATTTGAAAAACAAACAGCCTATGTTTTCGCCTTGAGAGCAGCATTTTATGTATGTGTGGACATGTGTTTTGTTTATCATTTTGGCATTATGGGCACAATTTTTTTCTTGGTTCGTTAAAAGAAATCAGGGGTCTTCATAAAAATAACGAAAGGGCACTATACTCTTTTTAGAGTTGGGACAGTAAAATGAAATAAGGAGGAAATAGTGAAAAATTACACAGTAAAATGTTAAAAAACAAACTTTAGTTCCTCTTTATTAAAAAGTAGTCCATGAGGAGTTGACGGACACCATCAAATATAAAAGCGGGCATTAAGTTCGAGTTTTACAGCTAATACAATTTAAAAAGTTTATTTTCTTTAAAATGAATTATTAAAGAAAAATAAAAGGAATTTTAGAGCGATGGCGTTAAATGCTAGTAAAAAACTGTTCACTCCTAAATAAATTTATGTTTATATTATAAAATTATGTATGTATGTTTATACTCGACTCCACGTTCTTCTTTTGTTAGTTTTTGAATTCCTTCCAAATTTTAAAGTTTTGTACAAAAACAGTTTTTTATTACAAGATTGTTATTTTTGCAATAAAAAATAATATTTTATCCAAAAATGAGTCAATTTCGTTTATATCAAGCACTGTTACTGACTATAAATCTTTAATAACGCACATTTCGAAGTTTCATTTAAAAAAATTAATATAGTATAAATATAAATGTGTAAATTAAAAAAAAAAAAATGTTCGGTCGGAGCAGGGATTGAACCCACGACCCTTTGCATGCAAGGCAGACATGCTAACCACTGCTCCACGTGGCAAACAAATGTATGTTTCTGTTAAATAATGTTATGTTTGCATGGGCTCGTGGGCGCTGCAAACTATGCTATATAAATGTAACTTAAAACGATAATTATCTACTGGTGACTATAACAGCTACGTAGCCCAGTGGATAGTGTGTTGGTTTACAAACTGTATGGTCCTCGGTTCGATTCTCCGTGCAGGCGAAAGGTAAAATTTAAAAAATTTATAAAAGTGAATAATTTCTTCAACATTATTTGTATTACCGAAAAAGGTGCCAATAACTAAAAAATTTCGTGGAAGTGAAAATTACGAGTATGTTAGGGAATGAGCACAATGGTGTTTGGGAAAAATTCTTCCAAGCATATAATATTTTTGGCTCAAAATGCTTCCAAACATATAATATGTTTACATAAAACCAACATATTAATGTTTCGGCAGTATGCAATAATATATGTGCTTCCTGCAAAATATGTTTGGAACATATGTTAAAGAAGCGATTTTTTTTGAGGGTGTAGTGTAGTGTATTATTATATATTTTATTTTGATAAAAATGAATAAATTATACAAAATGCATAGAATTTTGGCTTTGACTTTCAAATTAAAGTGGGGATATCATTCATACAAATTTAGGTTGAAAAGTATTTGCAACGATGTTAATTTTGAATTTGACTCGCATCGAAAATTGTTTGACAAATTATTGAGTTGCGATGCATTTCAATTTGAGGATAACACTTGAGATATTATTGCTAATGTGTTGAATTTCACTGTTGAGGGTAATGTCTGTTTTTTGTTGAGAACACGATTTTCTCAACAATTTCTCAACTTGAATATTACCCTAATTCTTTGAAAAAATGTTTGAAAAATTGTTGAAATTTAGCATTTTTCAAACGTTTGTGTTTATTGGGACAGACTCGTAAATGTCACCACAACCATCGCGAACTGTGATGGAGGAAGCATATCAAAAAGTACAAAATGTACATGAAAGTATTTTGCCATCACTACTGTTAGAAGAGCCATTTTATTTTTTGTGAAACGCCAAGCGCAACCAGCTTGTTATATTTTATTTAAATAAAAACGAAAATAAAGTTCTGAAAACATAGATATTACGCTTAAAATTGTGAAAGGTATATGGTGAACAATTTTCGACTTTCCAAATAGAATAAAGTGATCGTTTTTCAAATATTTTTCCAGGCACGCTGTCTCCATCGAATATTAACAAACTGGCTGATAGACGCTGCAGTATGTAACTTGCTATTTAAAACTCAACATCATTCTTTTATTAATGCAAAAAATTATGTTAAATGTGATGAGATAAACCGAAAAATGTTATATTTATAAGAAATTATAAATGTTTAATCAAATCAATAAACATCTACACAATCGTGTTTTACTTGACCACAATGATTCTTCTACAATTACCTTAAAATTTACTTTTTCTGATAGTTTGCAGGGGTTCTTATTGGCGTCCTTCGAAATTGATCTAAATAGGCACCTAATAATTGCACTGATGAGAAACTTTTTCGTAGTAACTTGGCGTGGTACAACTTCTCAATAGTGACGGCGCTTTTCCGACGAGTTTTTGATGTCGTATATGATTGTTTTCGACGTAGTGGGGATTCTCAGAAGCGCCCCCAAATTCAAAAATTGTTGGCAGGATCTTTGCAGAAAACTAAAATTATGGATTCTACGTTCTTGAAAGCTGACCGATGAAAAAAGGGTGGACAATTAACTGGAACTGCTTCAAATAGTTTATAATAATTGGTACGTCAATATGGAAAATTAAATCAACACTTTAGAGAAATCACTAAATTTAAATCTCTTTGCAGAAAACTAAAATCTATGGATGCTACATTCTTGCAAACATCGACAAGGAAAAGTTTCCAGAAACATTACAAGTGCAACCAATTAAAATTGTTAAAAACAACAAATTGTTGAAATCAACAACTTCTGGATGAAAATGTGCATCACATCGTCAGTTTAATTCATATGCTATTATCAGTTTAAAATGGATATTTTGTGAATTCCTTCTGCTGGAAATCAATTCTAACACGCGGTCCAGTACCCTACCAACATTTTTTTGAATTTGGGGGCGCTTTTGAGAATCCCCACTACGTCGAAAACAGTCGTATACGACATCCAAAACTCCTCGGAAAAGCGCCGTCACTGTTGAGAAGTTGTACCACGCCAAGTTACTAGAAAATAGTATCACATGAGTGCAATTATTAGGTGCCCTTCAGGACACATTTAGAAGGACGCCAATAAGAGTCCCTTCAAACAATCAGAGAAAGTGCATTTTAAGATAATTGTAAAAGAATCATTGTGGTCAAGTAAAACACGATTGTTTAGATGTTTATTAATTTTATTAAACATTTATAAATTCTCATAAATATAACATTTATACGACTATCACATCACATTTAACATATTTTTATGCATTAATAAAAGATTGATGTTGAGTTACATGTTGTAGCGTCTATCAGCCAGTGCTTTTATTCCCAATGAGGCAGCGTGTCTGGAAAAATATTTGAAAAACTATCACTTTATTCCATTTGGAAAGTCAAAAATTGTTCACCAATATACCTTTCACAAATTTAAACGAAATAACTATGTTTTCAGCACTTCATTATCGTTTTTATTTAAATAAATTATAACAAGCTAGTTGTGCTTGGAGTTTCACAAAATATAAAATGGCTCTTGAAACAATAGTGATGGCAAAATACTTTCATGCGAATAGTGATGCAAAATACTATCACAGTTGGCGATTGTTGCAGTGTCACTTACGAGTCTGTGGTAGCGATGAGGATGAAATGGAACTTTGAAATGCTGGCAGGGTACGTTCCTAATTTCAAATTGCCCGCATGTTAATAAATTTTAATGCTGTTTTATGACACCAAAAGGAAGGAAATTTAATTATCAATGCAAAAGTGTTTGCTAATAATGTTTAAGATATTTAAAGTTTTGTTGTTTGTTTTTTTTTGTTCTTATTTGTTGATATGTTTAATACGATTATTATTTATCAATTAGTATTGTAGTGTATTATGTAGTGTAGTGTATTATTATATATTTTATTTTGATGAAAATGAATAAATTATACAAAATTCATAGAATTTTGGCATTGACTTTCAACTTGAAGTGGGGATATCATTCATAGTGTTTGCACGGATGTTAATTTTGAATTTGACTCGCATCGAAAATTGTTTGACAAATTATTGAGTAGCGATGCATTTCAATTTGAGGATAACACTTGAGATATTATTGCTAATGTGTTGAATTTCACTGTTGAGGGTAATGTCTGTTTTTTGTTGAGTACGCGATTTTCTCAACAATTTCTCAACTTGAATATTACCCTAATCCTTTGAAAAATTGTTGAAATTTAGCATTTTTCAAACGTTTGTGTTTATTGGGGATATTCTGGATAGAACACCAGTGCAACGATGTTCTAGATAGCCCATACAAATGTTGCATCCAGTGCAAAAAGAAAACAGTCCTAATGTTAATTTTGAATTTGACTCGCATCGAAAATTGTTTGACAAATTATTGAGTAGCGACGCATTTCAATTTGAGGATAACACTTGAGAAATTATTGCTAGTGTTTTGAATTTTACTTTTGAGGGTAAAGTCCGTTATTTTGTTGAGAACGTGATTTTTTCAGCAATTTCTCAACTTGAACATTACTCTAATCCTTTGAAAAAATGTTTGAAATTTAGCATTTTTCAAACGTTTGTGTTTATTGAGTAATTTCGTATTTATTTAGGTGGCAACGCAAAAAAAAAATAAGGCATCCACTCATTGTGAATGATCATCCTCAATTGAAAATATTGTCAAAACATAGACAGCACAAATTTGTAAGGGAGATAGAAAATAAAAAAAAATATTATTCTGAAAGGTGTTTGTCACATAGCCAAGTATTTCTACGGAGTCCGTGAAGTATAAATAGTTGGACAAAAATAAAAGTACAATGTATTGGCTTTCTGTGTATCGGCTTGTGTTTGTTTTTTTGTACTCAAAAACAAAAGTGACAAATACAAAAACATGTTCAACAACATCGAAACGTATGTATGAAAATAAAACATTGGAATATTTCATTAACAAATTAGGAAACAAATTGATTAGTATTTGTTTTTTCTTTGTACAGGTTAATTTTCATGTAGCATCGCATTTGTTATTTTCGAGGGGAAATATTTTTTGTGGCCTCTGTTATGAGTGGTGTATAATGGAATTGCAATTTGAATTGACATTATTTGACATATGCTCCCATCATTATTTATATTACAAGGATAAGAAAATGCATGGGTCTAAAAGCTGGCAGGCGTCATGGAATCCATATAACTCAAATGAAGAAAATAATTTTTGAGAGAAATGAACACTGTGCTATATTTTCATAGATGGCCATAAATATATCTAAAAGGATAGCAATGTTTACCACATTGCTTCAAGACGTTTGTGTTCCATTACCTAGGACAACTTTCTACTTGGATATTGGCTATTAAAAAAAAAAGATAAGTACATTTTGAGTTTCAATTTTTTCCGCTTACTAATATTTTTGTTTTTTTACAGGTAAAAATGTTTTGATTGTATCTAATGTATTTCTTTTCTATTTCCTCAGGAACACCATGAATATTGCTGCTTTTGGATTTTGTCAGTATGCTGTACCACTTCAATGACTATAACGACAATCTTTTTATGCTGTATGATGTCATCGATTATAACACCATTACCTGCCAGTATATCTGGGTGAGAATCGTTTTTAGTGTTATCCTTAGTTCGGTAGTAAATTCGCATATTCTTCGGGTTTCGTTTACTGTTTTAAATGTTGTGCGTGAATTACTCCAATCAATTTTCCGTTTAGATTTTCTATTTCGTACTGACAATTTCCTAAAGGCCGCCTTATCCTACATTTTAGCCATTGTTTGCACAGTTTGGCGTTAATGCCCTTGGAAAAAATTTTTCTATACCTTTCTTGTCCAGGTATATATTTCACAACCCTTGAGCGTTAGTTATACGTATTTTCATTTCGTACATATGCGTCATGAAGTTTCGCCTTTATCATGTTCGTGACCAGTTGTATACGAGCTGCCCTAGGTAGAATTTGAATTTCACTGTCTGACATGGCTCCTAGTCTTCTTAATATCTCATATGCATCTGCATGTGTGATCATATTGCAGTGTTGCCAGGTAATTTTTGATTCTTCCCCCCAAGTTTTAAGAAAAAAAAAACCCTAAATTGGTCTAGACTTTTTTCAAAAACCCCCAAAAAATTTAAGAATCAAATTTTTCAAAATTTCTTTTGAAGTAAATAAAAATCAGTAGATAACATCATTATACCACTTTTCACAAATTCGGGTTTATTTGTCTAAAATTTCGTTCCTGAGGAAAGTAATTTTTCTATGGGTATAATAATACCAAATGTATATCAATATAAAGAGCAGACAAAACAATATAATTCAATGTAAATCTATAAATGTAAATAAATAAATCTTTCAAATCAAATTAATTAAAACAACGGCTTATAAAGTATAAATAATAGGAATAAAAAATAAACAAAAATTAAAGTTCAGTAAATATATATATATATAAATATATATATATATATATATATATATATATATATATATATATATATATATATATATATATATATATATATATATATATATATATATATATATATATATATATATATATATATATATATATATATATATATATATATATATATATTATTCGCCAAAATTGTAGGTGTGAACTTATGAGACCAATAATTTAATGTTACAATACCATTTCTTAATTTGTTTTTAATTGTATCAAATACTAAAAATGCCCCTTCAACAGATGCGTTTAAAACAGAATGTCATTGCTTACTTGCTTGTATTTAAGAACATGGGTTGATTTCCCTCATTTTTTTTTTCAAAATTCATGCCAGAATTGTTCCAAATTTTGTTGAGAATTGCTCCACTTTATAGGCTCTAAAATCATTTTTTACCCCCAAAAATACCCCCAAATAAATGTTACCCCTAAAAATCCCCCTAAACGTGTAAAAAACCCCTAAATTTGGGGGGAACCCCCCAACATGGCAACACTGTCATATTGTAGCCTGTCAATGCGAAATACACCCGTAGAAGCATGAATTGTCGAACGTAGTGAGCATTCTATGCACTTAAAAAAAATATTGTCGTGAGGTCAAAGATTTAAAATACGAATGCAAATTTTGCTTAGCATAGAAGACACATTTCTCTTATATAATGTTTTTTCCTTGTCCAAAAGTCGATAAACTTTTCAATAAAGTCGTATTGTCCTTATAATTAAGTGATTTCACTTAGAAATGGCTATCATAACATGAAAGAAAAAATTTTTGGGCTAAGGTCAACTTGACTATAATTATTCAGAAAAGTTCTTTAAATTTAATGAAATTGTCTTTAAATTTGTTGTCTTTTTGCATCTTGACTACAAAGTAAAAAATCGCTCAACACTTTATTTTAAAGATGTTTTTTATTTGAAAAATAGCATAATTTCTGCTGGATGTCGAGTCTTAATTTGGAAAATAAAGTTGTCGTTAACTCGTTTTTAAAGGACTTGGATAGCTTATGAAGAAAATAAGCTGAAAATTTGCTTCCTAGAAGCAAGTACACAAAACCCAAATTTGAAAAAGAATTGTGTCTTAAAAATATACTTACTTGTATTCTCCGCTTCTTTGGCTCGGAATCAATACCAAAAGTTTTAAAGTAAGGACAAAATCTTTGGATCCTGGCATGCTTTTTTTCAGTGTGGCCGAAAATTTTTCGTCCCAGCGGTTCTGATCGGTCTGGAGATAACTTCTTATTTCACTACGAATGGCCTGATTCACCCTCTCACTTGTGTTCGATTGTGGTGAATGTTTAGGTCTCCGCATATGACGTATACCAAATAGTTTCAACATGTTCTGAAAACCTTCTGAAATAAATGGTTTCCCATTATCCGAATGGATAATTTCAGGCACATCGAATTTGTGGAATATTTCTTCAATGAGAAATTTATTTACTAATTGTACCGTAGCCTTTGGCGTAGCCCTTAGTATCACAAATGTTGTTTTGTGATCAAGCACCATAAAAATAAAATTTTTGTCAGACCGTGACCGTGGATAAGGTCCCAAAAAATCTATATACATATTTTTTGAAATGGCCTATCTGTTACTGTTTCCTTGCCCATAGGAGGTCTTAATACCTGGCTAGGATGTTTATTTTCCTTGCAAGTACTACATTCCATAATAAAATACCTAATTTGTGTCATCATGGATGTCCAGTAAAAGAATTTTGCAGCGTTTTTGCTATTTCACCATGAGATGTATTATCCTCATTGGATTTTCTAATCACTTTATTCGTTAATTTATCAGGTAGCCATATTCGCAAACAATCATCCTCGTTTTCACTCTCATCATTATTGAATTTTATACGCTTGTATACCAAACCATAGATCTTTATTTTGTTGAATTGTGTCAATTAATTGTACATATTCGTCACATTCTGTCTCACTTCGATTTCCTCCATGTCGTGATAGCATGACAGGTACCACTTCTTGATGCCTTTTCTGTGTTCTATATCGAACTTGTACATTCCACAATAAAAATACCTAATTTGTGTCATCATGGATGTCCAGTAAAAGAATTGTCGCATACTATGCAGCGTTTTTGCTATTCCACCATGAGATGTATTATCCTCATGGGATTTTATAATAACTTCATTCGTTAATTTATCAGGTAGTCAAATTCGCCAACAATCATCCTCCTTTTCACTCTCATCATTATTGAATTTTATACGCTTGTACACCAAACCATCGATCGATTTTGATTAATTGTGTCAATTAATTGTGCATATTCGTCACATTCTGTCTCACTTCGTTTTCCTCCATATCGAGTCGTGATAGCATGTCAGGTACCACTTCTTTATGCCTTTTCTGTGTTCCATATCGGACTTGTACCCTAGGATTTTCAATCTCCAGTGTGCTAAGCGTCCGTTCAGGTCATGTTGTCGCATCAGCCACTGTAACTCAATATACTGTCTGAAACGTTCAATCGCTAAAATTACTGCGAGGCATTCTTTCTCCGTCGTCGAGTACACACAAAAAAATTTTTTTCTGATTCAATCACGAAATTAATTGATCCAATTAATTTTTAATTGAAATGTCTTCAATCACAGAAATGATAGTATCAATTAAAAAATTAATTGAAGTTCAATTAAAAAGTTCATTGATCCAATTAAAAACTTAATGGATACTATTATTTTTGTGATTGATGTTTGTTTCAATTAAAAAAATTGTTGAATCAATTAAATTTTTAATTGAATATTTTTTAAGACTCAATTAAAATTTTAATTGGAAAATTTTTCGTGAAATTTTTTTGTGTGTAGTTACGTTGGATCGAATTCAACCGAAAAATATTCTATAGGATATTCTTCACCATCGTCATGCTTCAAGAGAACGGCAACAACCCCTACATTTCGGATATCTTTGGCACTTTTGGGTGGCCGAATATTGATGATTGCCACAACTTTTTTTTGAACGTCAGTCTTTAATTTGCCTCCATCTACTATATACCCTAAGTATTTGAGCTCTTTATGGCAACATTTTTAATCGACATCCAGCTGTGCTTATCATTTCCATATGTGTATCGAAATTGGCGGACACGACAAGTAGATCGTCCAGGTATACAAACACTCGGTGTTTCAACTCTGAAGGAATTACTTTATCCATCAGGCGGCACATTCTTTGAGCTGCATTACACAGTCCCAAAGGCATCACTTTAAACTGGTAATATGGACGGCCTTGTACTGTGAATGCAGTCAACGGACGGCTCGATTCCTCCAGAGGAATTTGCCAAAATGCATCCTTTAGATCAATCGCTGAAATAAAATGTGTGTCTCTAATCTCGATAGTAAACCGTCGATATTAGGCAGCGGATATGCGTCCTAGCGGATAACCTTGTTTAACTCTCGAGCGTCCAGGCAAAGTCGATTTTGGTACCTGGCTTGATCACGAGAGTAACATGATTATTCCACTCAGCATTATTCGCTAATTCTATTACATCTACCTCTAACATCCTATCAAGATCGTCATACATCAATTTTTGCACAGCTGGGCTTACTGGAAAATACCTCATTTTCTTAGGAATTGCATTTCCCATGTCAATGACGTGTTTTTCAATATTTGTTTTACCAAGCCCATACTCAGTGTAACAACGGAAAGAACGTTTCACTTCGTCCAACACAAGTTTTTGTCTGTCTGTCAATTCAAGTACTTTCGGGTCTTCAACATTTTTCAAATCAATCTCGTTTATCATATAGCAAATTCTTATTCCAATTTCATTCCAAAAGTCATACCCTAAGATCAATTCCTGTTTCAGATTAGGTACTAAGTAGAAAAACATTTCCCTAATCTTATTGCCACATTCAACTTTCAATTTTACCTTGCCAATAATTGATTGTTCCCTGCCGTTCGAATTTTAGAAATTATTTGCATCAGCCTGAATTTTTCTAATATTTTGTTTCCCAGGCAACTAATCGAAGATCCACTTTCCATTTGATCCTTGAATTCGTGCCCATTCAGTTTGACGCTCATGCGTGGAAACCTGTCTAACATTTGGATATGTTTCCAGTTCGTTATTGGTCTGTCCATATCTATAGTGGTTGCCATTGTTGTAAAAAGGTTGTTGGTTCGTTTGATATTGAAAAATATTTGTATAACATTGTTGTGGCACAATTTCCTGTTGTGGGGTATAATCGTTCAAATTTCTAATACCTCATTGACATTACACTTCCGAAATCCACTTTTAACTAGATTTCAACTGTCATTTGCCTTATAAAAAAGGAATTTCAAACCCACTTTTAGAAGATTTCGAGCCTAATGTGAATGAGGTATAATATTGTATATGTACATATACGTAAAGGAAAATATTGTTTTTGTTGGTGAAGCAAAAATCAAATTTACTGAAAATTAGAGAATTTTATTAACTAATTTAATAGTATTGTATTATTCTAACATTTATTAAACAATAAATAGTTAGACATTTTTTTTTAATATTGATTTTAGTTTCTTTTCAGGTTCGGATAACACAATATTCATTCTGGCTGCAATTTGTAAAAGATCCATGTGTAAATGGCAGTTTGGTCTTAATTAGGAAATATATTTTATTAACTAGTTTTATGTTAGTTTTAAAATTATTAATTGTAAGACATAAAATTGATGTAGTTGAAAATTTATATAATTTTTTTTAAATAAAAATCTCATGAAATTTGATAAGATTTAAAAAAAACGTATACAGTAAAATTTCTTGTGTTTCATGGCATATATCATAAATCGGTACAAAAATGTTTGTCACAGTCTAGTGGAAAACGTACAAAAATATCAACTTACCTTAATCATATACACTAATGGTTCGATTCTGTTTATTACTCAACGAATTTAATATTTCCAAAATTATAAAATAAAGGCAAAAGTGGAAGCAAGCTCTGTCATTCCATGTTGTATGTCGAAATCCGAATACAAAAAAGTTCATTTTTTTTTTAAACATGAAATCGTTTAGTCGAAATGCCATTGGACCACTTATTATACCTCAGACTCATATTTTTAAAATAAAATCAAATTTATTAATAACTTCACGCTAAGCAATTGTTTTCAAAATTAAAATATTTATTATTCAAATAAATTCTATAAAATTACAATTTGATTTCAATAATTTTTTTTTTGAAAAATTGATTTTTAATAGGAAAAATTTATATATACTGCCCATATTATATGCGAACATAAAATAACATACCATGTGAATGTGAAACACTTCCACGATCTTGATTTTACTCTTCATATTCACCGAAATTTTTGTGAAACTAATTAACTAACATAAGTCATGGTAAAAGTCGAATTAGGTACATGAAAGCACACAAAAAAATTTAAAAGTTTTAATACACAACTTTTATTACAAACTGTTTGCAATTCTATTAAATATGTAGGTGAAAATGTTTAATTCATACATGAAATTACTAATAGGCGAACTACAGTTTTATTATTTTTAAGAGTTGGTAAGAAGTAACACATTTTGATTTCTATTCGAGAATTCTCAGAAAAACACTTTCAGAAACAGCATTAAAAAATTAATTTCACATTAATATTTTTCTTATAAACTTTTATTAAGGGCAATATGAATTGTGTTACAATTGTCAGCTTCCTTGGTAAAAATGTCGGCATGGAATTCGGCGTAAAGTTTTCGACATAGGTGAAGCTAAGAATAAAAAAAATCAAAATGAGGAATTCAGTCAATAACAGAAAATACAAATAAAAAAAAATAATAATAACACCAGATTCTTACAAAAGAATACTTGGGGTTTCTGTCTTGCAAAGAAAAAATTGTATGCTGTCAAAATTCTTAACACAAATACGATTAGCATCGGTTTAATGGCCATAAATGTATGGCCGCTTCGATGGCACTTAAAAAAACTATTACTATTACTAAGGACTAAAATTTAAAAAAAAAAATAATCTTAAACCTACAATATATCGTAGTTCCTGGAATTTGATGGTTTTTTGTAAATATTTTAGGTGCTTTCTCATTCGATATAAAGGGTATATCGATCTGTTCTAACCAACCACCGACAACTTTTTCCTCTTAGTTATTTGTTTTCATAGAAAAGATGGATGAATTATGTATATAAAAATTTACTTCCAAAACTAGAAAATCTTTCACTAAGCAAATTTAACCGATTTGCGTTTCGATTTTTGCTTTGCAGCTCCTGATAATGTTTTCCTTTCCTTGGTTCGTCCCACATCTGATTCAGCCTTTGAATGTTTGCCTTTGGATGACTTTTTGGTTCCTTTCTTCTTTCCAGTTCGCATCATGGCATGTCCTTTCCGTTCAATCCGTTTACGCAGTTTGTCCTTTTCGCGAAGGGCTTCCTTTTGTTCTTCCGAAAGATTAGAACGATATATTCTTTTTTGTAGAGCTTCACGTTCTCGTAATACCAGCAAATCGTCCAAACTTAAGGCAGCTCTTCTAAGGCGTTTTGCATCCCTATCTCGGTTTCTTTGACTAATGGTGGATGGTTTTCTAGTTGCTGAGGCAGTGTTCAGCTTCTTTAATAGCGACTTTTTTCTATTTGATTGTCGTTTAGATGTCATTTTTTAATCTTTCCTTGACACTTTTTACTTTGTTTTGCTATGATTGCAATGTTAAATTGTTGTTAAATTCTTGTTTGACAAGAGAACGCTGCGTCTAATCTAACCAGTGTTGCCAGTTCTCACAACTAAAATGTTCAAGTTTTTAAATGGAAAATACCCCAATAAACACAGGATGAGCGTTTTTCAAATGTAACAGCTCTTCAGTTTGAGGGTAAATATCATTTTCAACATAAATTCAACTTGACTTGAAAAAGCTCATCTTCAATTCATCTTCAAATTGTTTGCGAATTACAACCAATTTGGCAAAATGTTGACGAAAACTTTGAAAATGTGTTGAAGATAATTGGAGAAAACTTTGACAAAACACTACCCTGAAATGCAACGAAAAAACCACATGGTTTTCAATACTACTTTGGACAACAAAGTTCGTGGAAGAAATACAAAAATGTGGAAATTTTTTAATAATCAATTGAAATTGCTTATAATAATTGGTAAGTAAAACTAAAACACGAAATGAAAACTTGAAGGAACCCTGCCAGCATTTCAAAGTTCCATTTCAACCTCATCGTTACCACAGACTCGTAAATGTCACTTCAACCATCATGAAAAGGTACATCAAAAAGTACATGCAAGTAATTTGCCATCCCTACTGTAAAAAAAGCCATTTTTTTTGTGAAACGCCAAGCGCAACCAGCTTGTTATATTTTAATTAAATAAAAACGAAAATAATGTTCTGAAAACATAGATTATACGCTTAAAATTGTGAAAGGTATATTGGTGAACAATTTGGTGATTTTCCAAATGGAATAAAGTGATTGTTTTTCAGATATTTTACAGACACGCTGCCTCCATGGAATAAAAACACTGGTTGATAGACGCAGCAACATGTAACTCGCTACTTGTAACTCAACATCATCATTAATGCCAAAAATTATGTTAAATGTAATGTGATAGTGGTATAAATGTTATATTTTTAAGAATTTGTAAATGTTTAATCAAATTAATAAATATCTAAACAAACGTGTTTTACTCGACCACAATGATTCTTTTACAACTATCTTAAAATGCACTTTTTCTGATTGTTTGGAGGGTCCCTTATTGGCGTCGTTCTAAATTGATCTATAAAGGCACCTAATAATTGCACTCATGCGAAACATTTTTGTAGTAACTTGGCGTGGTACAACTTCTCAATAGTGACGGCGCTTTTCCGACGTGTTTTTGATGTCGTATATGATTGTTTTCGACGTAGTGGGGATCTCAAAAGAGTCCCCAAATTCAAAAAATGTTGGCAGGGAAGTCACTAAACTCAAATCTCTTTGCAGACAACTAAAATATTTGGATGCTGATTCTTGGACACATTAAGAGGCTGGCCGATGAAAAATGGTAGTGGCTTATCGAGAAGAGAAAGTTTCCATAAATCAAAGTGCAACCAAAAAAACTTGGTATTTATGCTTTTCCATATCAACAACTACTGGATGATAATTCGCATCACATCGATAGTTTAATTTATATCGCATCATCGGTTTAATTTGTTATTTTGTGAATTGAAATTGCTGGAAATTTATTCCAATTATCTGGCCATCAAGTTCCTGAAAATTGCCAGTATTTTAATAACAACAATTTTGTAATACCAACGTTCTTGAGGAAATCACGAAGTACCTGGTCAGTTGGAAGAAATACAAATTGGTAAGTCAAAATAAAAAGTGAAATGAAAACATAATGGAAATCACAAAACTCGATTGTTTTGCAGAAAACTAAAATCATTGAATGGTATATTCTTGGAAGATGTTGGCCGATGAAGGAAACAACAAAGAAAAGTTTTCAGAAAACTTACAAAGTGCAACCAACTAAAACAAAGTGCAACAATTCCTATATCAAGAACTTCTGGGTGAAAATGTGCATCATCGGTTTAATTTGTTATTTTGTGAATTGAAATTGCTGGAAATTTATTCCAATTATCTGGTCATCAAGTTCCTGAAAATTGCCAGTATTTTAATAACAACAATTTTGTAACACCAACATTCTTGAGGAAATCACGAAGTACGTGGTCAGTTGGAAGAAATACAAATTGGTAAGTCAAAATAAAAAGTGAAATGAAAACATAATGGAAATCACAAAACTCGATTGTTTTGCAGAAAACTAAAATAATTGAATGGTATATTCTTGGAAGATGTTGGCCGATGAAAAACCGATGAAGGAAACAACAAAGAAAAGTTTTCAGAAAACTTACAAAGTGCAACCAATTAAAACAAAGTGCAACAATTCCTATATCAAGAACTTCTGGATGAAAATGTGCATTACATCAATTCACATCCCGTCATCAGTTTGATATTTTGTGATTTCCTCTTGCTGGAATCTATTCTAACACACAAGCCAGCAAGTTCCTCGATAGTAATTATTTCAAATTGCCAGCATATTAATGACACCGACATTATGGAGGAAATGGAATTATACATGTAAAAATGTTTAAGATATTTAAAGTTGTATTCATAGTTTTATTTATTAATACGTTTAATAAGATAATTACATTTTGATTGGTATAATATTATTATTTTCATATATTATTAATGTTATTTTTAAGATTATTATATTTGTTAACGAAAAAATAATAAAATTTACAAAATCCCTAGAAATTTAGTATTGACTTTCAGTTAGAACTAGGATTGACTTTCATACAAATTGTGGTTTGAAAGTATTCGCAACAATGCTAGTTTTTTATTTTTCTCACATTGAAAACTGTTTGAGAAATTATTGAGTAGCGATGCATTTCAATTTGAGGATTACAATTGAGAAATTATTGCTATTGTGTTGAATTTTACTGTTGAGGGTAATGTCTGTTTTTTGTTGAGAACGCGATTTTCTCAACAATTTCTCAACTTGAATATTACCCTAATCCTTTGAAAAAATGTTTGAAAAATTATTGAATTTTAGTATTTTTCAAACGTTTGTGTTTATTGGGACTCTACATTTATATGATAAGATGAGACAGGTAGAGTTCAATGTAGTAAACAACCACTTTTGAGAGCAAGGCATATTAAAGAGGTAAAGTCATGCAATCAGGTGACTAATATCGACATTCATCTTGTCAAAGGCTTTGTTTACGTTTAGTAGGTTTGTTTACATTCTTTGTGTACATAAATATTACAATACAACAACACTACACATACAAAAATGTCAACTTAAGTGACCTGCCATTTTAGTTTGACTTTCTAAATATCATGGGGTGTACACACGTTTGCTCGTGACTTTACCTTTAATTAATATTCCTTGTTTTGAGAGGTGTTCCGTTTTTAAAGTGGGAAGTATGGGAAGTTTCACTGTATTAATATCGGTCCGTTTTTTTGAATCCTCCAACATATAAAAAACATTGGAGTGCCCGTAGTGGGATTCACTATTCAATTTTAACGATTAATCGCAATATTTTAAAAAACCTAAAAGTGAAAAGCCGTTCTAATAATTTAGTCGGGCGGAACCGCCTTAAATGGTCTTAAATTAAAGGGAATTGCATATAGATTGATAATATCGCCCTTTTTTCTCTTCCGGCTATGTGCATTTCTTTTAAATTAGCAAACAATTTCGAATTTTGTAAACTGTTTTTGTGCTTTTCTTAAATTTCATCGTTTTTCGTAGCAGCGTTGCCAAGAGCAAACGATTTTAAGCCACGATTACTGTAGATCAGTTACAGAATGATACTATCGTTAGTACAGACAACTTTTTGGTAGACAACATTAACAATGCGATTATCGTGAAGATTTGGGATATTAACATTTTTATTATAATTACAAAAAATTATAATTAATGATGCTTTTCTTTTGTACATATGTAATTATAATAAAGATTTTTATAAATAAATATTCGACATTTATTTTCATCCGACCACGATTGATGAATACGAGCGAAAAGCGACTTTCAGCCTTTAATGTGTCTTACAGACTATAAGTTTTTTTCCGGACGGAATTTCTGTGTTTGTAAAGAATCTTACAGTGTGTCGAATCGATACGACTTGTCGGCGTTGACTAAATGTGTTACCGATCCCATAAACAAGCAGTAGTATCGATTATGCCTTCGGGCGTAACATATAATGTGGCCAATATATGGGATATGTTCGACACTAGTGCTCGTCCGGAATAACTGATAGTCTGTAAGGCGCATTATGTACGAGCACTGTCGTCCGGAAAAACTTAAATTCTGCACGGCGCATAAAGCGGGCGACCCACACCATTATGCAACACTGTTATGAGTGTACGTTCAGAATTGAACTTTTCCAATGAAAAATTAAAATTTCTTTTTGTTCTTGTTTTTTGTTTGATTAATAATAGCGAACAGTTCGATAAAGTAAAAGCCGGGTAACAAAATAATGACGCTTTTGTAATAGAGCTGTCATTCTGGATCGAATTTTATAAATCCCGGGATTTCAAAATTTTGAATCCGAAGATCCCGGGAATTTTTTTCGGGATTCTTTAAATATTTTCACCCTGCCAACATTTTTTGAATTTGGGGGCGCTTCTAGAATCCCCACTACGTCGAAAACAGTCGTCTACGATATCCAAAACTCCTCGGAAAAGCGCCGTCACTATTGAGAAGTTGTACCACGCCAAGTTACTACAAAAAAGTATCGCATGAGTGCAATTATTAGGAGCCCTTCTGGATACATTTAGAAGGACGCCAATAAGAGCCCCTTCAAACAATCAGACCAAGTGCATTTTAAGATAGTTTTAAAAGAATCATTGTGGTCAAGTAAAACACGATTGTTTAGATGTTTATTAATTTTATGAAACATTTATAAATTCTCATAAATATAACATTTATACGACTATCACATCACGTTTAATACATTTTTATGCATTAATAAGAGATTGATGTTGAGTTACAAGTTGTAAGTTAAATGTTGTAGCGTCTATAAGCCAGTACTTTTATTCCCAATGGAGGCAGCGTGTCTGGAAAAATATTTGAAAAACTATCACTTTATTCCATTTAGAAAGTCAAAAATTGTTCACCATATACCTTTCACAATTTTAAGCGTAATATCTATGTTTTCAGAACTTTATTTTCGTTTTTATTTAAATAAAATATAACAAGCTGGTTGCGCTTGGCGTTTCACAAAAAATAAAATGGCTCTTCTAACAGTAGTGATGGCAAAATACTTTCATGTACATTTTGTACTTTTTGATATGCTTCCCCATCACAGTTCGCGATGGCTGTGGTGACATTTACGAGTCTGTGGTAGCGATGAGGATGAAATGGAACTTTGAAATGCTGGCAGGGCAGTAATAACAATATACAGCGCATCTGAGAATCCCCATCACGTCGAAAACAGTCGTATACGATATCCAAAACTCGTCAATTTTATTAACGAACAAAAGTAACAAAGAAACATAAGTGTAAATTAAAAAGTAATTTCAAATTGCTACTTAACAAAAAAAATATGAACACAAAAATAAATTAAAAGCTATTTCATATTGTTTTCGTACTCAACAAAGGATTTTATCCCATTACATGCCAAGACCATTTATAATAAAAGCACAAATTTGAAATCATTTATATATTCAGACTTCAGTTAAAAAATATAAAAAACAAAACCAAAAAACATAAAAACATAAAAAACAAAGAAACAAAAAGAAATGTTGCCTAATTTCATTTATAAACAAAGTTCAAAGTTATTAAATTTTGTAAATTTTCTGTACTCAAGCGAGTACAATGGCAGGAAATGGGTTAAGGATATTATTTTTATATCATCTTTGTAAGTATTGTTACGTTTTTATATTTAGGCGTTTTTAATTACCCGACAATTAAAACACAGTTCTTTTAAATAACGACAATCTACAATTTATTTACTATGACTTCACACTTTACAATTCGTTCACACTGAAGTTATTCGTTTGACGCTTTAATTAAAGGTAGAATTACATACCATGCGTTCAACGCGTTAAATGCGTCCGATGATTGAAGAGTTGAAATTTCTCTTTGAAATCGAAAGCTCGAATAGTCTGCCGCAAACAGAAAAAAATCAACCCTTCCATCAACGCACGGATTGACGCATGGTGTGTAATTCAACCTTAAGACTGACTCGTTAGCAGCCAAGGCATATTAATTAAAGGTAAAGTCACGAGCAAACGTGTGTACACCCCATGATATTTACAAAGTCAAACTAAAATGGCAGGTCACTTAAGTTGACATTTTGTGTATGTGTAGTGTTGTTGTATTGTAATATTTATGTACACAAAGAATGTAAACAAACCTACTAAACGTAAACAAAGCCTTTGACAAGATGAATGTCGATATTAGTCACCTGATTGCATGACTTTACCTCCTTAATATGCCTTGGTTAGCAGCATGCGAGCGCTTTTATATATGACGGTGTGGCAATACGAGAACATTCTGGTAGCACTACAATATTCTGGCAACGCCAGAACATTCTTAGACAATGCTAGAAGGATCTACGACCATTAAGTTGTTTACCTGGTGGCTGCCAAACACATACACACTCACATAGATATATGCTCGCATTACTACAACAACAACAATAATGACAATAGACAATGAGATGAAATGAGAATGCAGAATAACAAAGCAAAGGGGTTGCTATTCTATGAGAGAGTAAGAACTAACATTTCGGTAAGCAAACAAAAGAACATAAAAGAAATTCAGGAAAATACTAGAAAATGAATAGATGATTCCAACAAGTGATAACGAAATTTTATCGTTACAATTTGAAATTTTAAATTAACGGAAACTAATTTAAATAAACTTATATCTATAATTATCAAATTCGTAACACTGCCTCCCGCTTAAGCCTGTTCGTCCCGAACAGGCACAGAACCTGTTCCGTAAGGAGCCAATCGTTCCAGATGTAGAACTTTCATCTTTGATCTAGGGCTGTCGTCCTTCTGAATCCGGTATACAACATCATTGATCTTCTTGATGACTTTGTATGGGCCTTCCCACTGTGTTTGCAGTTTAGGACACAATCCTTTCTTTCGTTGCGGGTTAAATAGCAGAACCAATTCTTCTTCTTGGAAGCCCTCAGTATTTACAGCACGATCGTATCTCGCCTTCATTCTGTTGCTGACCATTTTTATTTTGTTGCGCACTGATTCGTGAACTTCACCGAAAGTGTTTGGGATGTCGTTTCTGTTTTCTTCCATGGCGAGCTCATTAGGTTTAGCGCCGAATATAAGATCTCCAGGCAACTTCAACTCAGTTCCGAATAGAACATTGGCCGGTGTTCGAGAGGTGGAATCATGAATGGCAGATCTATACGACAGCAAAAACTTTGGTATATGCTCGTCCCAGTCCCTCTGGCCGTTGTCCACTACTTTTCGAAGATGTTCCTCCAGAGTGCGATTAAACCTTTCTACCATGCCATCGGATTGTGGATGTAATGGCGTAGTCCTCGTTTTCTTGATACCAAGGGATTCACACATCTCTTTGAATATGGCCGATTCAAAATTTCTTCCCTGGTCTGAGTGAATCTCGGACGGCACACCGTAGCGACATATCCAGTTTTTGTTGACCACATCCACAATCGTTTTTGCCTCTTGGTTTGGAATTGCATACACCTCCGGCCATTTGCTGAAGTAGTCCATGACCACAAGGACATAACGGTTTCCAGAATCACTTACTGGGAAAGGGCCTGCCACGTCCATTGCTATTCTTTCAAACGGGGCTCCTGGTCTATACTCTTGCATAGGACCTCGACTTTTCCTTGTTGGACCTTTCGCCTTCATGCACTTCTCGCAATTGGCTACCCATTCAGCAATTGATTTCTGGCATCCAACCCAGTAGAATCGTTGCTTCACTTTCTCGGCGGTTTTGGTTATTCCCAGATGACCTCCACTGGGACCATTATGGAACTCCGCCAAAACGTCTCTTATTTTGGAATCTGGAACGATGATCAAATTTCGGCTGCTCTTGCCATCTTCGCTTTCCCATTTACGTTGCAGGGATCCATTGACTAGAACTAAACTATCCCATTGAGCCCAGTATGCTTTCATAAGTGGACTTTCGGCTGCGATGTCTTTCTTGCTGGGTTTCTTATTTTCTTGTTTTGCCGAAATAATTTTTCTCAGAATGGGATCTTTACGTTGCTCTGTTGACCAGTCTGTGCCAGATTCGATGTGTAACTGCCTGACATTTACAACTGTCTCCTTTGGTTCAGCCTTCGAGTAGCGTCTGCTTTCTACATTGCTATGTCGTCGTGTCAAGGCTGGCTCAATAACTTGTTTGCCACCTTTTCTATTATCCGCAAAATTTGAATTTGAGTCGCTTGGCTTTGTGGTCGCCTTCTTCTGATTATTGTTTAATGGAGATGGCGAGATTGACCCCGACGTTTTACGCCACGTTTTACATTCCCGGGAAAGATGTCCAGCCTTATCACAGTTATAGCATTTCATTCTAGATTTATTTGCTTGCTGCTTCATTTCTTGCATTATCTGCTTTAGAGCCTCTTTTACCAATTCAATGACCGATTTCGATTCTTCACACTCGGTCTCTACTCTGCGTACTTTGTGAATTTGAGGCCGTGCCAGCAATCTCGCAGTCTCTTGTACAAGTGCAAATGTTACTGTTTCTGTGAATGTAGCTTTTTGTGACGCATATGTTGCACATTTTATGTCTGGGTCTCGAATGCCATTCACAAAGGTCTCAATTTTGATGCGGTCCACAAGTGGGTGACTCTCACCTGGGTATGCCAATAGCACCAACCGCTCAACTTCTGTTGCAAAATCTTGTAGAGTCTCATTTGATTTCTGGACTCTTCCTCTTAATTCCATTCTGAAGATGTCTTGCTTATGTTCTCCACCGTACTTGCGTTGTAGCGCAGCTATTACTTCCTTATAGTTATTTCTGGAAGAAGTTGGGATACTTTGTATTACATCGGCAGCATTACCCTTCAATGCCAACAGAAGTTCAATTGCTCTGTCGTTGTCATTCCACATGTTTCTGGATGCCACCGTCTCAAATTGGAATTTGAAAACATCAAATGAAGATGAGCCATCAAAAACAGGAGTTTTGATTTTTGGGCCCTCGATTACGCGCACTGGACCACCTTTCATTTCTAGTTCTGACATTTTTTTCTCAAGGTGTAGAAATTTTTCATCGTGAACCACAAATTTCTTATCCAATTCCACAATTTGACTTTCAATGTGGTCTACGCGTTTCTCCATACCTTCCGAAAGTTGTTGTAACTTTTCATTAAGAATTCTAGAATTTTCGTCAAATTTCTCCACCAAAAGAAGAGAATTTTCTTCCATCATTTTTCTAGAATTTTCTTGCATTTTTAGAGCGTTTTCTTCCAGCAATTTTCTAGAATTTTCTTCCATTTTTAGAGAATTTGCTTCCAGTTTTCTAGAATTTTCTTCCATTTTTCTAGAATTCTCATCCATGATTTTTCTAGAGTTTTCCTCCATCATTTTACTCAAAACACTGAGCATTGATGTGTAATCTACAACACTCGAAGCCACAGACGGAGTTTCTACACTGCTGGTATTGACGAGTATTGATTCATCAATGTCTTCCTTATAATCAAACTCATGCGTCGCAATGTCCATATTACGCCGTTCAAACTCTTCCAGTAGACGCTTTTGAAGCTGGGCCTTATTGCCTGTTGTCGGCAGCTCCAGTTTGCTCAATTCCTTTTTTAAGTCTTCCACTCGAAGCTCATTAAACTTCATTGTAGATTTTTTTTCGTTATTTCACTTCCGACACCAATTGTTACGTTTTTATATTTAGGCGTTTTTAATTACCCGACAATTAAAACACAGTTCTTTTAAATAACGACAATCTACAATTTATTTACTATGACTTCACACTTTACAATTCGTTCACACTGAAGTTATTCGTTTGACGCTTTAATTAAGACTGACTCGTTAGCAGCATGCGAGCGCTTTTATATATGACGGTGTGGCAATACGAGAACATTCTGGTAGCACTACAATATTCTGGCAACGCCAGAACATTCTTAGACAATGCTAGAAGGATCTACGACCATTAAGTTGTTTACCTGGTGGCTGCCAAACACATACACACTCACATAGATATATGCTCGCATTACTACAACAACAACAATAATGACAATAGACAATGAGATGAAATGAGAATGCAGAATAACAAAGCAAAGGGGTTGCTATTCTATGAGAGAGTAAGAACTAACATTTCGGTAAGCAAACAAAAGAACATAAAAGAAATTCAGGAAAATACTAGAAAATGAATAGATGATTCCAACAAGTGATAACGAAATTTTATCGTTACAATTTGAAATTTTAAATTAACGGAAACTAATTTAAATAAACTTATATCTATAATTATCAAATTCGTAACAGTATCATTCCTGCCAGCATTTCAAAGTTCCATTTCATCCTCATCGCTACCACAGACTCGTAAGTTACACTAGAACAATCGCCAACTGTGATGGGGGTAAACGTATCAAAAAGTACAAAATGTACATGAAAGTATTTTGCCATCACCACTGTCACAAGAGCCATTTTATATTTTGTGAAACACCAAGCGCAACTAGCTTATTATAATTTATTTAAATAAAACGAAAGTGAAGTGCTTAAAACATAGTTATTTCGCTTAAATTTGTGAAAGGTATATTGGTGAACAATTTTCGATTTTCCAAATCGAATACTCGTAAGATGATAGTTTTCAGATATTTTTCCAGACACGCTGCCTCCATTGAGAATAAACAAGCTGATAGACGCTGCAACATGTAACTTACTATTTGTGAAACATCTTTTTTTATTAATGCAAAAAACTATATTAAATGTGATGTGATAGTGGTATAAAAGTTATATTTATAAGAGTTTTTAAATGTTTAATCAAATTAATAAACATCTAAACAATCGTGTTTTACTTGACCACAATGATTCTTTTACAACTATCTTAAAATGCACCTTTTCTGCTAGTTTGAAGGGGCTCTTATTGGCGTCGTTCTAAATTTATCTAAAAAGGCAACTAATAATTGCACTCGTGTGATAATTTTTTGTAGTAACTTGGCGTGATACAATTTCTCAATAATGACGGCACTTTTGTGAGGAGTTTTGGATATCGTATACGACTGTTTTCGACGTGGTGGGGATTCTCAGAGGCACAGTCAAAATCAAAAAATTTTGGCAGGGATCTTAAAAATATTAAGTCATCAAAAGTTTCATCAGTTATGCGTTCTCCAGATTATAAGTTTTTCCGGATGGAATGTCTGTGTTTGTAAAAAAATCTTACAATGTGTCTAATCGATACGACTTGTCGGCGATGACTAAATAATCGGTAAATGTGTTATCGATCCCATATACATGCAGCAGTATCGATTATGCCTTCGGACTTAACTTATAATGTGGCCAATATATATGGGATATATATTGGCCACACTGCACTGTCGTCCGGATGAACTTATATTCTGCACGGCGCATTATACGCAATCTTATCTTATGCGTTTTACAGATTATCCGTTATTCCGGACGGAATGTCGGTGTTTGTAAAGAATCTTGAAGTGTGTCGAATCGATACGATTTGTCGGCGATGACTAAATAATTGGCAAATGTGTTATGGATCCCATAAACATGCAGCAGTATCGATTATGCCTTCGGATTTAACTTATAATGTGGCCAATATATGGGATATGTTCGACACGAGCACTGTCGTCCGGAATAGCTGATAGTCGGTAAGGCGCATTATTGCTGATGAAAAACATCTCTAGCAGTCGACACTGGTCTATGGGTTGTTTATACTGAATGAAGATATCAATTTCAATTTATTATTGGTGCAATAAGCCAAATTGGCCCAATAAATTTATAAATTAAGACAGCCACAGTCTGTACTATTCGGCAACAACAATGCAAAATTAAGTAACACTAAAAGCCTAGTACTAAGATCACGTTTTCGCACGAAAAACTGTTATACTCCATATAAAAAACGATAGCGCGGAATAAATGCGAAATCTTTGTTTTGAGCATTTTAAAGCACATATTTATACAACCCTGGATTTTTCGCACGAAAACATAGGCAGGCATATTATTTCGCATAAATAATGTAACATCCCTGGATTTGAGATCCTATATAGATAAGATAGATGAAGATATTCGTTTTTCACAGAAACGAACATAGTACTAAGCAAAATGAATAAAATAAAATGCAAAATTAATTAATATTCACTAGAGTCCCATATTGTTCATATTCTGCATCTCAAGTACGGTATCTGGGGAAAATTTGTCTTTGGTTTGTATACTGAACATAGCATTTGCGGGTAGTTATTATCATAGACTTGAACCAGCAATAACGCTTTTTAATTACAGACATGCTGTGTAGATGGCGCGCAAGGAATGTTAATGTTTAAGCCAAAGACAATAGACCTAGGAAGATGGGAAATTGACATGCGTCACACCAAATGTTGCATTGATTTTGTAAATGAAAAACTTAATTTTCTTAATGAAACAATGTTAAAATTTAGCCAACAACAAAAAAATTACATTTTTCCCTTTATGGAAATTTATTTCCTGCACTTAATTTCTTTTTATTTGCACTTTAATGCTATGTCAATACTTGTCGTATACGCGTTTGGTTCGATAAACGAAAAGTATGGACCTTACACCATAAATGGTGCCGTAAATGTGCTCAGTAGCCAATTTCCCATCTTCCTACGTGTGGTCATATGATTGGGGTGAAACTCTGGCTTCTGGGACCACATTAGTCCATATCGGGCGAAACGAAATTTAGCATGCAGAGTAAGAATGTTAATTCTACTCCTCTTGCAAAATTTTACGTAAATCGGAGTAAAACTGTGGCCTCTGGGGTCATATAAGTCTAAATTGGGCGAAAGATATATATGGGAGCTATATCTAAATCTGAATCGATTTCTTCCAATGCCATTTATGAGAAATAGATCGACAGTGACTAATCTATTGGAATTCTCGACTGATGTGTTTAAGACCTTTTCTCTCGGATGTCATATTCATGGATTCCAAACGGATGTCATATTCACGGATTTCAGCAAGGCATTTGACACGGTTAGTCATGGAATCCTAACTAATAAACTTGACTTTATTGGCTTTCCTCCGGGGTTTTTGAGTTGGATATCTTCATATCTTTCTGGAAGGTTACAAATGTTTTTATATAGGGGTTGTGAGTCGAGGCGGATATACGTTAAATCTGGTTTTCCGCGGGGAAGTCCCATTCTTTTTGCTTCGTATTTGACTGATCTGCCATCTGTTATTCGATCTTGGGGGATACTAATGTATGCTGACGATGTGAAATTTTTGCATCTATTTCATCAGGTGTAGATTCTGCTAGGATAGGTTAGGTTAAAGTTAAAGCCCGATTAAGATTCAGGCTAATTTAGACTATTCAGTCCATTGTGATACCACATTAACTAAAAGTACCTATTACATATGGGAACTTCTAGTTTTAACCGCTGAACTTTCTCGATTATTTTCTTCTGTTGAACCAACCAGATTGTTCCAAAAACATTGGCAGACTGCTTAAGTTAACGTTTCAAGGTACGCCAGTAATCTAAAGATATATGCCCCTAAAATTTGCTTACGCCTTACACAAAATGCAGGACACTCACACAAGAGGTGTTTAATTGATTCCTTTTCCTCCGCATCATGACAGTTTTGCAAAATCGCCTAGGCAGCGACCCTTTATAGCAGATATCAGGATTGAAATCTGACGTCTCGAAAACACTAGCATATCTAGTGTGCGGTTTAAGTTTAAATAGGGCCATATTTGCTTGGTGTCGTTACAACCCTTGCAATTCTACCATCGACCATTTGCCATCATAATAGTCTTCTCACGCAGTAAGAGCTTGCAGGTAGCCAAAGACATACCAACAGATTATAGTTCCCCTAGAATATGTAAGGTAGTTCCTAGCCTTGCTAACTCATTTGCTTCGCAGTTCCCCGTTATGTTCCTATCGTCAGGTACCCACATTAGGTGACTATTGTACTGCTCAGCCATCTCGTTGAGAGATTTGCGGCAGTCGATGGCCATTTTCGAGTTAAGGAACACAGAGTCCAAGGATTTTATTGCAGGTTGACTGTCTGAGTATATATTAATGCCAACATTTTTTCGAACATTTCTTCTCAGCCAATTCGCCACCTCTCTTATTGCTAATATTTCAGCCTGAAAAACACTACAGTGATTAGGTAATCTTTGCGCTATTCGAAGTTCCAGATCTTTAGAATATACTCCGAAACCCACTAGTCCATCCAATTTGGAGCCCCCTAAGGAAATGGGCCTCACTGTTGGGAATTAGAGTCTCAAACCTTTTGTCGAAAAGTGGTCTCGCCAAAGTATAATCCACTACGTTAGGCACGACTGGCATTATTTTGAGGACCGAACTGTGACCGTAACTTTTTTCCGACCACAGCAATAGCTCGCGCAAACGCACAGCCATTGTTGCAGCTGACTGTTTGGCCAAAATATCTAAAGGCAATAGATGCAGCATGACATTAAGGGAATTTGTTCCTGTCTTGCTGAATGCGCCTGAGATACAAGCACGCCATACGCTGAACTTTGTCTAAACTTGTCGACTGGTAAAGTGCCGGCCACCAGACTACAACACCATATAGCATTATAAAGGGTGATACGGTCAAAATTTGGTCAAGGGAAAACGGGTGTAAATCGGTGAAATCGTTTATTTAAAAAATCAAATTAAATTTCTTTTTCAAGTTCAATTAGTATAAAATTCAGGAAAAATATTCAGTTAGGCTTTCGCTTTTACAAATCCGAATTGCCGGGCCTCACGCTTGACACCTGCCATCAGATTTTGTACAGCCACCTTGCCCACCTTCTTCGCCGCAGAAAGCCAGTTTGCCTTGAACTGCTGCTCGTCCTTAGCAGTTTTTTTGGTCTTCTTTAGGTTCCGCTTGACAATAGCCCGTATTTCTCAATGGGGCGGAGCTCTGGCGTGTTGGGAGGGTTCTTGTCCTTGGGAACCACCTGCACGTTGTTGGCGTCGTACCACTCCATGGCCTTTTTACCGTAATGGCAATTTGCGAAATCCGGCCAAAACAGTACGGAACAACCGTGTTTCTTCAGGGAAGGCAGCAGACGTTTATTCAAACACTCTTTCACGTAAATTTCTTGGTTGACAGTCCCGGAAGCTATGAAAATGCTGCTTTTCAAGCCACAGGTACAGATGGCTTGCCAAACCAGATATTTCTTTGCGAACTTTGACAGTTTTATGTGCTTGAAAATATCTGCTACCTTTCCCCTTCCTTTTGCCGTATAAAACACCAGTCCCGGAAGCTGCTTGTAGTCGGCTTTGACGTAGGTTTCGTCGTCGCACGCAGTCAAACTTCGTCAGCATCGTCGTGTACAGCCTCCGGGATCACGTTTTGGCCGTCGTATTTTGTTTATCATCGCGATTTGGAGGCACTACCTTCTTGTAAGTCGATAGTCCGGCTCGTTTTTTGGCTCGATGCACGGTTGTAGACGATACACCCAGCTTATTTGCGGCATCTCGGAGAGAGAGGTTAGGGTTTCGCTTGAATCTACCGGCAACTCTCTTTGTCGTCTCAGCGGCTTCCGGTTTTCGATTACCCCCCGATCCAGACTTCCTGGCTGTCGACAAACGTTCCCCAAACACTTTAATTACATTTGTAACGGTTGATTTGGCAACTTTTAGCGATTTTGCCAGCTTTGCGTGCGAGTAGCTCGGATTTTCGCGATGCGGGAGCAAAATTTTGATACGCTGCTCTTCTTGCTTGGACGGCATTTTGACAACTGAAGAGTGAATTCCAAAATCAAAATAGGAGCAACATTCTACACACACACACCTTCAAAATGAGGGGTGTTCAGGTTTTTTAAATGCAAAATTGAAAGAAATACGTCAAGTTTATATTGACCAACTTTTGACCGTATCACCCTTTATATATCTTTCGCCCGATTTAGACTCATATGGCCTCAAAAGCAAGAGGTTTGCAATGATTTGCTTCAAATTTTGGACAAGGAGTACGTATGACTAGTATCGTTAAGCGTGCTAATTTTGGTTGAATAGCTCCCATATATATCTTTCGGCCGATTTACACCCATATGACCACGAAGGCCAAAATTATTCTCCTATTTATGTTTTTTGCTGAGATAGCAGGATTATTATTCTAACTATGCATGTCAAATTTGGTCAAAATAGGTTTATATTTAGATATAGCTCCCATATATATGTTATGTACGCCAGAGTAGGGGAAATATGGTAGAATGTTTCATATTTTAGACCCATTTTCAATAGGAGTTTCCTCCAATTGATTCGATAGTTTCCACATAGAATACATTTAATATGATATTTAAGTGTGTGATCTTGATCTAATATGGCCAAAATACCCACATTTTACACAAAATTCTGTGATGATTTCCCCATATCGTAGTCATATCCAACACACTGTAATGCCAAACTTTCCACAGAATGGTCGAATTTTCAATAAACCTCCGACTTGTGGAAATATAGCCCGAATTGCCCAAATAATATATCACAACCAACAATTGACCACATATCTTGGCGACATTTAACCAATATCCTTGTAAAATCGACACTGCTGAGTAGCAAAAATTGTAAATATTACTCAAATTGTCCTATATCTCGAATACATATGTATCGCCCGATAAATCATAAATGCTATTTTGTACAATTGCATCAAAATTGCTCTAGCTTTATATTTCACATATTTTTTCACTAACATTGTGTTTCATCCCAGGGTGTTAGCCCATTTAATTTTTATACCCACCACCATAAATGGTGACGGGGGTATAATAAGTTTGTCATTCCGTTTGTAACACATCGAAATATTGATTTCCGACTATATAAAGTATATATATTCTTGATCAGGGAGAAATTCTAAGACGATATAAGCATGTCCGTCTGTCTGTCTTTCTGTCTGTTGTAATCACGCTACAGCCTTCAATAATGGCGCTATCGTCCCGAAATTTGGCACAGATTAGTTTTTTGTTTGCAGGCAGATCAAGTTCGAAGATGGGCTATATCGGTCCAAGTTTTGATATAGTCCCCATATAAACCTACCTCCCGATTTGGGGTCTTGGGCCTATAAAAACCGTAGTTTTTATCAGATTTGCCTGAAATTGGAAATCTAGAGGTATTGTGGGACTATAAAGAGGTGTGTCGAAAATGGTCCATATCGGTCCATGTTTTGGTATAGCGCCCATATAGACCGATCTCCCGATTTTGCTTCTTACACGTCTAGAAACAGTATTTTCTATCCGATTTGTATGAAATTGAAAATCTAAAGGTATTTTGGGACCATAAAGAGGTGTGTCGAAAATTGTCCGCATCGGTCCATGTTTTGATGTAGCCCCCATGTAAACCAACCTCCCGATTTGGAGTCTTGGAGTCTATAAAACCCGTAGTTTTTATCCAATTTGCCTGAAATTGGAAATATAGAAGTATTTGGGGACCATAAAAAGGTGTGCCGAAAATGGTGCTCATCGGTACATGTTTTGGTATAGCCACCATATAGACCGATATACCGATTTTGCTTTTAGGGCTTCTAGAAACTATATTTACCATCCGATTTGCCTGAAATTGGAAATCTAGAGGTATTTGAGGACCATAAAAAGGTGTGCCGAAAATGGTGCTCATCGATCCATGTTTTCATATAGCCCCATAGAGACTGATTTCCCGACTTTGCTTCTTGGGCTTCTAGAAAAAATATTTTCTATCCGATTTGTATGAAATTGAAAATCTAGAGTTCTTTTGGAACCATAAAAAGGTGTGCCGAAAATGGTGCCCATCGGTCCATTTTTTGGTATAGCCCCCATATAGACCGATCTCCCATTTTGCTTCTTGGGCTTCTAGAAACTATATTTACCATCCGCTTAGCCTGAAATTCTTGAACTACAATAACTGTATTTATTACATGATTTGCCTGAAATTCGAAATCTAGAGGTATTTTTAGACCACAAATAAGAGTGCCGAAATTGAGGTATATCGGTCCATTTTTTGGTTAACCCCCATTTAGACAAACGAAATTTCTTTTTCTTATAAAGTGTTTTCGTTTATTCAACGATTGTATCTAAAATTTGTGCCAAAAGAAAACTTTGCTTGTCTAAAATTACGTTTCTCAAAAAAGAAAACACTTCTTTCAGGGTATAGCAGGCGCACTGATCATGAAAATTGCTTCAAACTGAAAGTAAAAGTTCAAGATTTTACTCATCGTATTTAAATAAAAGCGGAAAAATCTACAGATTTAAGATTTTAAATCAAGGCGTAATTTCAACATATACACGATATGTTTATATTTTCTCTAAAACTCAAACAAATTTGGTTCTCATAAATCCAGAATCTTATCTGGTCTTCATAGGTAGAATCTTTAAAGTTTGTCTTCGGGTGCTGGCTCGTTTGGGAGAAGATTTGTCATCAAACCCCCTACAATTCTATATATTATCACGTAACCCACTACGACGAAGAGTTTTCATAGTAAACTGTTTCATACTTGATTCATGATGGTGGGTATTTAAAATTCGGCCCGGCCGAATTTACTGCTGTATATACTTGTTAATTCTAGGGATTTTGTAGAAGTACAAAAAATTGTCTCCAAATCTTTTCAGATATAAATCAGATATGGTAACACAAATTTTGGTCTACATAATGGTGAAGGGTATAATATAGTCGGCCCCGCCCGACTTTAGACTTTACTTACTTGTTTTTATGATTGATTTTTATTTAAATTAAAGAAAAAATTTATTGAATCAATTAATTTTTTAATTGAAAATTTTTTAACAATCAATTAAGATTTTAATTGGAAAAAAATTTGTGATTTTTTTCTGTATACAGATGCGTACTTACTGGTTTTATTACCCATGTGAAACATCAAAGCAAAAATTGTCTTTCGCAAAATTCGAAAGACAAAAAAAAAAAAAAATAATTGTCCTCCATCTCCAAAAACACTAAACATTTTTATATCGCATCCAAAAAACTATGGTAATCCATCATTCCTACAAGATTTATAGCCATGAAAATTTCCAATGACATCTTCACATTTAACATTAGTGCCCCAGGAGAAATATTAATATTGAATTCTTTGAAGGACACGCACCCCTTTCAGTGATGCGTACAAAAACAAAAAAAAAAAGAATAAAAGAATAAAAAAAGTGAACTCAGTAACAGACACAAACGCATTCTTGATGGAACGTATATTTCATGGATAATACTTTATGACCTGTATTTGAACTCTGTATGGACTGTGAACAATAGAACGGAATCATTGCCGAAGACTGAAGAAAAGGTTGAATGTACAATAGACATGTTTTTATAATGAAGTGGACAAAAACAATAAAAACCTTCGCCGTCAAATCATTCTAAAATTAATATTCAGAGGAAGATCTAATAAAAAGGACAAGACATATTACTTAGAGTGATCAAAAAACCGGGTTTTTTAAAGTCGGGTTTTCTCGGTTTTAAACCCCTAGATCTTTTTCCAAAACCGGTGGACAGTATTTTTTGAACCAATAACCGGTATTTTCATGAAAACCTACAATCGGTGGAAGAAGTGTCCACCGGTTTTGATCACTCTAATAATACTGCAATGAGCTAAAATCGAATCGAACTTACCGATGGCAAGGTATCTTAAAACTTCTTAACATCATCTTCTAAATTGTAAGTTAGTTCATACGTGGTATATATTAGACAAAACAGGGTAAATATAGGTAAGTCTACAAATAATTACGAACCGATTTGGACTTTTGCGCTATAATTAGAGAGCCAGAATTGAAATATGGGGGTCACTTTATATGGGGGCGATATACAATTATGAACCGATATAGACCAATTGTTGTGTGATTGGGGATCGGTTTATCTGAGGGTTATATATAAATATAGACCGATATGGACCTAGTTTGGCACGGTTGATAGCGGCCATATACTAGTACAATGTACCAAATTTCAACTGAATCGGGTGAAATTTGCTCCTCCAAGAGGTTCCAAAACCAAATCGGGAGGATCGGTTTATATGGGGGCTATACATGATTATGGAGCGATATGGACCAATTTTGACATGGTTGTTAAAGACCATACACTAACACCACGTACCAAATTTCAACCGGATCGGGTGAATAGTGCTTCTCCCAAAGGCTCCGGAGGTCTAATCTTGGGACCGGCTAATATGGGGGCTATATATACTTTAACAACCATGTCAAAATTGGTCCATATCGTTCTTTTGGACAAGGAAAAAACTTTATATTGTAGAAATGCGTCTTCTATTCTAAGCGAAATTTGCATTCGTATTTTAAAGACATGATATCTTTGACCTCACGACAATTTTTTTTTGTAGTGTAGACAGAAATAGCCCATCTTCAAACTTGTAAAACAACTGAATTTGGAAGGATAGCTACATTATTGAAGGCTGTATTGTTATTACAACAGACAGAAACGAACAGACGATCAAGAACATACACCCAGAAAAAAGTGACACCTTCTTTAAGTTAAAATGAACTCATTGTGAAGAAAGTTGAACTTCGTATAGCGCCAAAGACATTTTTATTTGTTTGAACGATGTGATTTTCGTAGAAATTAGGAATAATGCATTCCATATATTAGTTAACATTTTCCTATATTTATATACCACTATACTACAGAATGAAAAAATTTAACTAATTTGAATTCATACACTGTTAGAAAAATATGTTTTTCATATGTTTCGATATAAACAAAATGTGTTTCGGGCACAATTTTTAAACACAATATATTTAAGTGCAAACATGTAATGTTCTCAAACTAACACTAAATGTTTGGAACACATATGTTAATATGTTCGAATACATTATGTTTGGGGCATGCATGTTTCATAAAAATTATATGTGTGAATGTAAACATATATAAATTTAGAAATTTCGAGTAAACATATATATGTTGTGATATTTTATTCACACCCAGAAAAAAGTGCCTTCGAAACTAAAGGAAAAAATTTTCATCAATATAGTTTATCCATTTTTTTTCCATTAAGGTAAATTTTTGTGAAAAATAATAAAATTTACTCGTTTCAGTAAAAAAATCCTAAACTGTAAGCAGTTAAGAATAGTTCATTAACTAGAATAAGGCATGGAATTTTACTCATACTATTTTCTTCGCTGGGTATAAGAATTTACTACTGAAAAAGAAAATTTTATTCACCGATAACAAAGCATTCGTAAAAATAAACAAAAACCGAACTAAAACCAAGTTTCTTAAAAATTAGTAAAATTTCTTATAAAATGATAATTGCGACTTCCTTTATAATAGAAAGTTTTTCATACATACGAACAAAACTTGGCATAGAAAAATATTTTAGTTCATTCGTACTAAGAAGTATGCAATCCTTTCAAAACTTAAGGAAACACACTTGTTAGAATATAGGAAATTTTCCTAAATTTCTATTGTCTACCTGTAATCGATACCTGTCATCGTAATCGATGTGTTAGCGCGTGGGTGTAATCGATATATTTGCGCGTCGGTTGTTTTTTTAGTTGGAATCGCGTTGTTTTGGTATACGGAGAGATTGTTAAAAAATAATATGGTAAAATAATATAATAAATAACAAATAAAATATATAAAATATTTGTTATTTTAAATTAGTGAGAAAAATTTTCGTTTTTTTAAATAAATCTATCAATGTTCGTGATAGTGTATAAAGAAAGAAAACACCAGCAGAATAACAACCCTTTCATTTGTCTTCATTTTGGAATCTTCAATTATCAGGTAATATTCAGTGACGCTAACCTTTTGCAACAAAAATGTTTTATGATTTTTTATATTTGTAGGTATTGAAATTGTAAAAGGAGGACAAAATCGTTAGGCAGCAACTTATTAAAAGTGAAAAGTACAAGAAGAAGAAAAAGTGCGTTTTACAGTTGATAATATCACACGGAAATTGAAAATAGTGGAATAATAAACTAATATTTCAAAGAGATTCGATGCTGTTGATTCTTAATAAATATATTCAATATATTAATAAAACATGTCTTTTATTGAAGATAAAATTGCTTATAGAAATAAATAAAATTGTATTTAAAAACGAAGGTAAGCAGTTCTAATTATGAAGTAAAAGTTTTACCACAAATGTGTAAGATTTGTCGAAATGAATGAAAAAATTTCAATAAAATCATTCCATATATGAATTCAAATTAGTTAATTTTTTTCATTCTGTAGTATAGTGGTATATAAATATAGGAAAATGTTAACTAATATATGGAATGCATTATTCCTAATTTCTACGAAAATCACATCGTTCAAACAAATAAAAATGTCTTTGGCGCTATACGAAGTTCAACTTTCTTCGCAATGAGTTCATTTTAACTTAAAGAAGGGGTCACTTTTTTCTGGGTGCAGAGAGCGACAGAGAGAGAGAGAGAGTATAGAGAAAGAAATAGAGATAAAAACCGGAAGGGTTGACGAAAGATATCAAATTAACACAGCGAGAGAATCGAAAGAGAGCAATTTCTGTGAAACCGCTTATATATTGTTTCGGAAACTGCTTTATGATAAGGCCAAAAATTTTATACGCTTAAGTCTAAATATTATTTAATTTAAGTCTAAATATTATTTAATTTGTGTATATTATAAAATTATTTATGTATGTTTATACTCTACCCCACGTTCTTCCTTTGTTAGAACTTTTATACCAAAACCAGTTTATTATTACAAAATTGTTATTTTTGCAATAAAAAAATAATATTTTATCCAAAAGCTCAGTCCATTTCGTTTATATCAAGCACTGTTTCTGACTGTAAATCTTTAATAACCCACATTTCGAAGTTTCATTATAAAAATTTAATATAGTATAAATATAAATGTGTAAATTAAAAAAAAAAAAACAATTGGTGTTTGGTCGGAGCAGGGATTGAACCCACGACCCTTTGCATGTACGGCAGACATGCTAACCACTGCTCCACGTTGCCAACACATGTATGTTTCTGATAAATAATGTTATGTTTGCATGGGCTCGTGGGCGCTGCAAACTATGCTATATAAATGTAACTTATAACGATAATTGTCTTCTGGTGACTATAACAGCTACGTAGCTCAGTGGTAGTGTGTTGGCTTACAAACTGTATGGTCCTCGGTTCGATTCTCCGTCCAGGCGAAAGGTAAAATTTAAAAAAATTATAAAATTGAATAATTTCTTCAACATTATTTGTATTACAGAAAAAGGTGCCAAGAACTAAAAAATTTCGTGGAAGTGAAAATTATGTTAGGGAATGAGCACAATCTTCTTTAGGGAAAATTCTTCCAAGCATATAATATTTTTGGCTCAAAATGCTTCCAAAAATAGAATATGTTCACATAAAACAAACATATTAATGTTTCGGCAGTATCCAATAATATATGTGCTTCCTGCAAAATATGTTTGGAACATATGTTAGAGAGGCGATTTTTTTGAGGGTGTATATGGAATGATTTTATTGAAATTTTTTCATTCATTTCGACAAATCTTACACATTTGTGGTAAAACTTTTACTTCATAATTAGAACTGCTTACCTTCGTTTTTAAATACAATTTTATTTATTTCTATAAGCAATTTTATCTTCAATAAAAGACATGTTTTATTAATATATTGAATATATTTATTAAGAATCAACAGCATCGAATCTCTTTGAAATATTAGTTTATTATTCCACTATTTTCAATTTCCGTGTGATATTATCAACTGTAAAACGCACTTTTTCTTCTTCTTGTACTTTTCACTTTTAATAAGTTGCTGCCTAACGATTTTGTCCTCCTTTTACAATTTCAATACCTACAAATATAAAAAATCATAAAACATTTTTGTTGCAAAAGGTTAGCGTCACTGAATATTACCTGATAATTGAAGATTCCAAAATGAAGACAAACAAGTAGGTAAAGTCTAAAGTCGGGCGGAGCCGACTATATTATACCCTTCCCCACTATGTAGACAAACATTTGTGTTACCATCTCAACTAACTAAAATTTGCTGGGAGCTATATAAAAGTTTGCATTTCCAGATACAAATACTTTTATTGGAAACAATTTTTTGTACTTCTACAAAAACTCTAGAATTAAAATTTAAATCGGCTAACGCCCTGGGATGAAACACAATGTTAGTAAAAAATATGGGAAATATGAAGCGATAGAAATTTTAATGCAATTGTATAAAAGAGATTTATGATTTTTCAGACGATACATACGTATTCGATCTATAGGACAATTTGAGTGATATTTACAATTTTTGCTACTCAGCAGTGGCGATTTTACAAGGATATAGGTTAGATCTCGCCAAGATATGTGGTCAAGTGTGGGTTGTAATATATTATTTGGTCTAGTCGGGTGACTTGGAGCCTTATTTAAAACTCATCCGTTCTGTGGAAATTTTGGCATTGCAGTGTGTACACGCAACGAAAAAAAAACGTTTGGAAAACGTGTACCGACAACGTTTTTCTTTTGTTAGAGTTTTTTGAATTGCTTCGAAAATTTTAAACTTTTATCACCAAAAAAATTCAAAAATTCAAAAACAACACAGTCCATTTCGTTTATATCAAAAACTGTTCTTTTCTGACTTTAGGTCTTTAATAAGACACATTTTACAGTTCAAAATTTTATATACTACAATGTTATGTTGAACATTTTTTCGGAGTCTTCCGAACATATCTGGAATATATGTAAAAAAAAAACAAGTAAGGAAAGTCTAAAGTCGGGCGGGGCCGACTATATTATACCCTGCACCACTTTATAGATCTAAATTTTCGATACCATATCACATCTGTCAAATGTGTAGGGTGCTATATATAAAGGTTTGTCCTAAATACATACATTTAAATAACACTCGATTTGGACAGAATTTGATAGACTTTTACAAAATCTATAGACTCAAAATTTAAGTCGGCTAATGGACTAGGGTGGAACACAATGTTAGTAAAAAACAAGTATATACAGCAGTAAGTTCGGCCGGGCCGAATCTTAAATACCCACCACTATGAACCAAATATTAGGGTTTCCTTTGAAATTTCAGGAGGGGTTGAGGACAATTCTGGAAGATAAATTGAAAGATTTCACCTATGAGGACTATATCAGATTCTGGATTTATAAGAACCATTTTTGTTTGAGTTTTAGAGGAATTATTAACATCTCTTGTAAGTGTGCAAGAAAATTATAAAATAACGTCTTGATTTGAAATCTTAAATCTATAGATTTCCACCCGAGAAGTAAAATTTGGAAATTTTACATTGAGTTTCAAGTATTATTCATGATCAGTTGGCCTTCTACACACTCAAGAAGTGAAGTCTGTCTATATGGAGGCATTACCAAATGGACCGATAAAAACTTAATCCGATACACGTTTTTGTGAGCCTCAAATACCAGAATATTTAGAATTTCAGGCAAATCAGATAAAAACTACGGTTTCTAGAAACCCAAGGAGTTAAATCTGGAAATCGTTCTTATGGGGGCTATACTACAATATGGACCGATACTCACCGTTTTCGGCACACCTCTTTATGGTCATAAAATACCTCTAGATTTCAAATTTCAGGCAAATTGAATAAAAACTGCAGTTTCTATAAGCCCAAGAAGTAAAATCGGGAGATCGGTCTATATGGGGGCTATACCAAAATATGGATCGATACTCACAATTTTTGGCACACGTATTTGTGGTCCTACAATACCGCTAAATTTCCAATTTCAGGCAAATTGGATAAAAAATACGATTTCTATAATCCCAAGACCTCAAATCGGGAGGTCGGTTTATATGGGGACTATATCAAAACCAGGACCGATATAGCCCATCTTCGAACTTGACCCGCCTGCAGACAAAAGACGAGTTTGTGCAAAATTTCAGGACGATTGCTTCTTTATTGAAGACTGTAGCGTGATTACAACAGACAGACAGACAGACAGACAGACAGCCAGACAGACAGACAGACAGACAGACAGACAGACAGAATGACAGACGGACATCGTTATATCGTCTTAGAATTTCTCCCTGATCAAGAATATATATACTTTATATAGTCGGAAATCGATATTTCGATGTGTTACAAACGGAATGACACACTTATTATACCCCCGTCACCATTCTATGGGAAAGATTTAAATCTGAAGCAATCTTAAGGAAACTTCGCAAAAGTTTATTTATGATTTATCGCTCGATATGTATGTATTAGAAGTTTAAGAAAATTAGAGTCATTTTTTCAACTATTCGACTAAGCAGTGGCGATTTTACAAGGAAAATGTTGGTATTTTGACCATTTTTGTCGAAATCAGAAAAACATATATATGGGAGCTATATCTAAATCTGAACCGATTTCAACCAAATTTGGCACGCATAGCAACAATGCTAATTCTACTCCCTGTGCAAAATTTCAACTAAATCGGAGCAAAAAATTAGCCTCTGTGGTCATATGAGTGTAAATCGGGCGAAAGCTATATATGGGAGCTATATCTAAATCTGAACCGATTTCAACCAAATTTGGCACGCATAGCTACAATGCTCATTCTACTCCCTGTGCAAAATTTCAATTAAATCGGAGTAAAAGATTGGCCTCTGTGGTCATATGAGTGTAAATCGGGCGAAAGCTATATATGGGAGCTATATCTAAATCTGAACCGATTTCTACCAAATTTGACACGCATAGCTATAATACAAATTCTACTCCCTGTGCAAAAATTTCAACTAAATCGGAGCAAAAAATTGGCCTCTGTGGACAAAAGAGTGTAAATCGGGCGAAAGCTATATATGGGAGCTATATCTAAATCTGAACCGATTTGGATGATATTTTGCAAGTTTTTCGAGACTCATAAAATATTGGGATGTTCGGAATTTGAGGAAGATCGGTTGATATACACGCCAATTATGACCAGATCGGTGAAAAATATATATGGCAGCTATATCTAAATCTGAACCGATTTTTTCCAAAATCAATAGGGATCGTCTTTGAGCCGAAAAAGGACCCCATACCAAATTTTAGGACAATCGGACTAAAACTGTGAGCTGTACTTTGCACACAAAAATACATCAACAGACAGACAGACGGACAGACAGACAGACAGACGGATATCGCTAAATCGACTCAGAATTTAATTGTAAGACGATCGGTATACTAAACGATGGGTCTCAGACTTTTCCTTCTTGGCGTTACATACAAATGCACAAACTTATTATACCCTGTACCACAGTAGTGGTGAAGGGTATAATGAAAGGGTTGTTATTCTGCTGGTGTTTTCTTTCTTTATACACTATCACGAACATTGATAGATTTATTTAAAAAAAACGAAAATTTTTCTCACTAATTTAAAATAACAAATATTTTATATATTTTATTTGTTATTTATTATATTATTTTACCATATTATTTTTTAACAATCTCTCCGTATACCAAAACAACGCGATTCCAACTAAAAAAACAACCGACGCGCAAATATATCGATTACACCCACGCGCAAACACATCGATTACGATGACAGGTATCGATTACAGGTAGACAATAGAAATTTAGGAAAATTTCCTATATTCTAACAAGTGTGTTTCCTTAAGTTTTGAAAGGATTGCATACTTCTTAGTACGAATGAACTAAAATATTTTTCTATGCCAAGTGTTGTTCGTATGTATGAAAAACTTTCTATTATAAAGGAAGTCGCAATTATCATTTTATAAGAAATTTTACTAATTTTGAGGAAACTTGGTTTTAGTTCGGTTTTTGTTTTTGTTTATTTTTATATTTTATATTTTCTTTTTCAGTAGTAAATTCTTATACCCAGCGAAGAAAATAGTATGAGTAAAATTCCATGCCTTATTCTAGTTAATGAACTATTCCTAACTGCTTACAGTTTAGGATTTTTTACTGAAACGAGTAAATTTTATTATTTTTCACAAAAATGTACCTTAATGGAAAGAAAATGGATAAACTATATTGATGAAAATTTTTTCCTTTAGTTTCGAAGGCACTTTTTTCTGGGTGTATATACTACATATAGTCGAAATTCGATATTTCGATTTGCTTCATGCCCCTTTAACATTCCATGGTGGTGGGTTTAAAAAACGCAACATTGTTAAGGTAATTTTGCCATGGTATTTAAATCCAGCCCTGTTAAGAAGAACTCGAAACCTTAGGTCAGAATTTACTCCATCATCTCACATTGCAGTAAAAACACGACTAATGTCTCCTAATCCAAAATATCGAAGATAAAAGCAATTACATTGTGTTTGTGTCTATGACACTGTTTAGCAAGATCAAATCTTTTCGTGTTTTTTGTGCTATCACAGATAAATAGCAAAAATGTCCTCATTTTTTCATAATATTTTGCATGGAAAATATTTCACCCCATGTAGTGTTTAAGTGCGTCGTAGCAACTGACATTGGCTTCACACACATGGACTGAATGGAGAGAAGGGTTTCCTTTGTTATGGATTTTTATGAAATTGTTCATATTTTATTGCATTGTATCGTGCTGTCAAAGTATTTTGTTATTTCCATTTAGTGTGATGCCTTTATGTATGTGATGGCCGGCCATTATTATTGGAAAATATTTGTGTTATTTTGAGGGAAATTCATAAAGGATTTCACTTATTTTTTCCACTTGAATAGTTGGCAATGAAAACATGTCACATGGGATGGTGCGGGGTGGGGGTCAATGAGTGTCACAATAGTACTCAAAAGACTCCATGACATTTCATATGATAAAAAGGGTTGCTAACCTATGACTTTGGCCTTGTCAAATTCATAAAAGGCCATGGTAAAAAACTGGGGTCGACCATTTTGAGTAAGGTAGTTGATGCATTTTGTAATTGTGGCACATTTAACTTTTGGGTTAAGAACGTTGAGAACATAAATCAATTACGTTAATTATAGATGACAAAATATTAAAGATGACAAAATTTTATTTCTAACATATAGCAAATTTTGTCAAAATTTTATTTGTATAGAAAATTATTTCTTGAGATTTTTTTTTCAAAATGTTATTTATAGACTATTTAGTCAAAATTTTATTTCTATAAAATATTTTATCAAAATTTTTCTATAGAATATTTTTTTTTTTGATTTCAGCTTAAAACCATGCATTGACTAAACTACAGGTGCAGCTTAACCAACAGAGGAGCTACACCTGTAGTTTTAGTCAATGCATGGTTTTAAGCTGAAATCAAAAAAAGAACAACAACAATGGATAAAGGAAAAAAACCAACAATAACAAAACAAAACGAATGAAAAACAAGTAAGGAAAGTCTAAAGTCGTGCGGGGCCGACTATATTATACCCTGCACCACTTAGTAGATCTAAATTTTCGATACCATATCACATTCGTCAAACGTGTTGGGGGCTATATATAAAGGTTTGTCCCAAATACATACATTTAAATATCACTCGATCTGGACAGAATTTGATAGACTTCTACAAAATCTATAGACTCAAAATTTATGTCGGCTAATGCACTAGGGTGGAACACAATGTTAGTAAAAAACAAGTAAGGAAAGTCTAAAGTCGGGCGGGGCCGACTATATTATACCCTGCACCACTTTGTAGATCTAAATCTTCGATACCACATCACATCCGTCAAATGTGTAGGGGGCTATATATAAAGGTTTGTCCCAAATACATACATTTAAATATCACTCGATCTGGACAGAATTTTATAGACTTCTACAAAATCTATAGAGTCAAAATTTAAGTCGGCTAATGCACTACGGTGGAACACAATGTTAGTAAAAACAAGTAAGGAAAGTCTAAAGTCAGGCGGGGCCGACTATATTATACCCTGCACCACATTGTAGATCTAAATTTTCGATACCATATCACATCTGTCAAATGTGTTGGGGCTATATATAAAGGTTTGTCCCAAATACATACATTTAAATATCACTCGATTTGGACAGAATTTGATAGGCTTTGACAAAATATATAGACTCAAAATTTAAGTGATAGACTTTTACAAAATCTATAGACTCAAAATTTAAGATGGACTAGGGTGGAACGCAATGTTATTAAAAAACAAGTATATACAGCAGTAAATTCGGCCGGGCCGAATTTTAAATACCCACCATCATGAATCAAGTATAACAGTTTACTATGAAAACTCTTCGTCGTAGTGGGTTACGTGATAATATATAGAATTGTAGGGGGTTTGATGACAAATCTTCTCCCAAACGAGCCAGCTCCCGAAGACAAACTTTAAAGATTCTACCTATGAAGACCAGATAAGATTCTGGATTTATGAGAACCAAATTTGTTTGAGTTTTAGAGAAAATATAAACATATCGTGTATATGTTGAAATTACGCCTTGATTTAAAATCTTAAATCTGTAGATTTTTCCGCATTTATTTAAATACGATGAGTAAAATCTGGAACTTTTACTTTCAGTTTGAAGCAATTTTCATGATCAGTGCGCCTGCTATACCCTGAAAGAAGTGTTTTCTTTTTTGAGAAACGTAATTTTAGACAAGCAAAGTTTTCTTTTGGCACAAATTTTAGATACAATCGTTGAATAAACGAAAACACTTTATAAGAAAAAGAAATTTCGTTTGTCTAAATGGGGGTTACCCAAAAAATGGACCGATATACCTCAATTTCGGCACTCTTATTTGTGGTCTAAAAATACCTCTAGATTTCGAATTTCAGGCAAATCATGTAATAAATACAGTTATTGTAGTTCAAGAATTTCAGGCTAAGCGGATGGTAAATATAGTTTCTAGAAGCCCAAGAAGCAAAATGGGAGATCGGTCTGTATGGGGGCTATACCAAAAAATGGACCGATGGGCACCATTTTCGGCACACCTTTTTATGGTTCCAAATGAACTCTAGATTTTCAATTTCAGGAAAATCGGATAGAAAATATTTTTTCTAGAAGCCCAAGAAGCAAAGTCGGGAAATCAGTCTCTATGGGGCTATATGAAAACATGGATCGATGAGCACCATTTTCGGCACACCTTTTTATGGTCCTCAAATACCTCTAGATTTCCAATTTCAGGCAAATCGGATGGTAAATATAGTTTCTAGAAGCCCTAAAAGCAAAATCGGTATATCGGTCTATATGGTGGCTATACCAAAACATGTACCGATGAGCACCATTTTCGGCACACCTTTTTATGGTCCCCAAATACTTCTATATTTCCAATTTCAGGCAAATTGGATAAAAACTACGGGTTTTATAGACTCCAAGACTCCAAATCGGGAGGTTGGTTTACATGGGGGCTACATCAAAACATGGACCGATGCGGACAATTTTCGACACACCTCTTTATGGTCCCAAAATACCTTTAGATTTTCAATTTCATACAAATCGGATAGAAAATACTGTTTCTAGACGTGTAAGAAGCAAAATCGGGAGATCGGTCTATATGGGCGCTATACCAAAACATGGACCGATATGGACCATTTTCGACACACCTCTTTATAGTCCCACAATACCTCTAGATTTCCAATTTCAGGCAAATCGGATGGTAAATATAGTTTCTAGACGCCTAAGAAGCAAAATCGGGAGATCGGTCTATAAGGGGGCTATATCAAAACATGGACCGATACGAACGATTTTCGACACAACTCCTTATGGTCCCACAATACCTCTAGATTTCCAATTTCAGGCAAATCTGATAAAAACTACGGTTTTTATAGGCCCAAGACCCCAAATCGGGAGGTAGGTTTATATGGGGACTATATCAAAACTTGGACCGATATAGCCCATCTTCGAACTTGATCTGCCTGCAAACAAAGAACTAATCTGTGCCAAATTTCGGGACGATAGCGCCATTATTGAAGGCTGTAGCGTGGTTACAACAGACAGACAGACAGACAGACGGACAGACGGACATGCTTATATCGTCTTAGAATTTCTCCCTGATCAAGAATATATATACTTTATATAGTCGGAAATCAATATTTCGATGTGTTACAAACGGAATGACAAACTTATTATACCCCCGTCACCATTTATGGTGGTGGGTATAAAAATATGGGAAACATTTAAATCTGAAGCAATTTTAATGAAACTTCGCAAAAGTTTATTTATGATTTATCGCTCGATATATATGTATTAGAAGTTTAAGAAAATTAGAGTAATTTTTTCAACTTTTGGACTAAGCAGTGGCGATTTTACAAGGAAAATGTTGGTATTTTGACCATTTTTGTCGAAATCAGAAAAACATATATATGGGAGCTATATCTAAATCTGAACCGATTTAAACCTAATTTGGCACTCACAGCAACAATGCTAATTCTACTCCCTATGCAAAATTTCAACTAAATCGGAGCAAAAAATTAGCCTCTGTGGTCATATGAGTGTAAATCGGGCGAAAGCTATATATGGGAGCTATATCTAAATCTGAACCGATTTCAACCAAATTTGGCACGCATAGCTACAATGCTTATTCTACTCCCTGTGCAAAATTTCAATTAAATCGGAGTAAAAGATTGGCCTCTGTGGTCATATGAGTGTAAATCGGGCGAAAGCTATATATGGAAGCTATACCTAAATCTGAACCGATTTCCACCAAATTTGACACGCATAGCTATAATGCTAATTCTGCTCCCTGTGCAAAATTTCAACTAAATCGGAGCAAAAAATTGGCCTCTGTGGACAAAGGAGTGTAAATCGGGCGAAAGCTATATATGGGAGCTATATCTAAATCTGAACCGATTTGGATGATATTTTGCAAGTTTTTCGAGACTCATAAAATATTCGGATGTACGGAATTTGAGGAAGATCGGTTGATATACACGCCAATTATGACCAGATCGGTGAAAAATATATATGGCAGCTATATCTAAATCTGAGCCGATTTTTTCCAAAATCAATAGGGATCGTCTTTGAGTCGAAACAGGACCCTATACCAAATTTTAGGACAATAGGACTAAAACTGCGAGCTGTACTTTGCACACAAAAATACATCAACAGACAGACAGACGGACAGACAGACAGACAGACAGACGGACATCGCTAAATCGACTCAGAATTTAATTCTAAGACGATCGGTATACTAAACGATAGGTTTCAGACTTTTCCTTCTTGGCGTTACATACAAATGCACAAACTTATTATACCCTGTACCACAGTAGTGGTGAAGGGTATAAATATGGGAAACGTTTAAATCTGAAGCAATTTTAAGGAAACTTCGAAAAAGTTTATTTATGATTTATCGCTCGATATATATGTATTAGAAGTTTAGGAAAATTAGAGTCATTTTTACAACTTTTCGACTAAGCAGTGGCGATTTTACAAGGAAAATGTTGGTATTTTGACCATTTTTGTCGAAATCAGAAAAACATATATATGGGAGCTATATCTAAATCTGAACCGATTTCAACCAAATTTGGCACGCATAGCTACAATGCTAATTCTACTCCCTGTGCAAAATTTCAACTAAATCGGAGTTAAAAATTGGCCTCTGTGGTCATATGAGTGTAAATCGGGCGAAAGCTATATATGGGAGATATATCCAAATCAGAACCGATTTCCACCAAATTTGACACGCATAGCTATAATGCTAATTCTGCTCCCTGTGCAAAATTTCAACTAAATCGGAGCAAAAAATTGGCCTCTGTGGGCAAATGAGTGTAAATCGGGCGAATGCTATATATGGGAGCTATATCTAAATCTGAACCGATTTGGCTGATATTTTGCAAGTTTTTCGAGACTCATAAAATATTCGGATGTACGGAATTTGAGGAAGATCGGTTGATGTACACGCCAATTATGACCAGATCGGTGAAAAATATATATCGCAGCTATATCTAAATCTGAACCGATTTTTTCCGAAATCAATAGGGATCGTCTTTGAGCCGAAACAGGACCCTATACCAAATTTTAGGACAAGCGGACTAAAACTGCGAGCTGTACTTTGCACACAAAAATACATCAACAGACAGACGGACAGACGGACATCGCTAAATCGACTCAGAATTTAATTCTAAGCCGATCCCTATACTAAAAGGTTGGTCTATGATTACTCCTTCTTGGCGTTACATACAAATGCACAAACTTATTATACCCTGTACCACAGTAGCGGTGAAGGGTATAAAGAGGAAACACGCTCAAAATAAACGGTGGCAAAGGAAAAGAGATATGTTTGTACGAATTTATTTCGGCATAAGCCGGCTATCATGTAAAACCTTTTTTCGGAAGGTTTAAGTGTGGTTTACTTTTGGATTTAGTGAACTCCCTGAATGTATTCTGATAATTGGTTGATAGTTTTGCTGCAAGTAGAGTATGCTGATGAGGAATGTGGTAATTCCGAAACGTGCGTCCATCCAATCATCTTGCAGTCTATAGGGCTTTGTCCAAATAAATTTGACACACATTCTTTTCCTCTGTTGGTTAAGCTACACCTGTAGTTTAGTCAATGCATGGTTTTAAGCTGAAATCAAAAAAAAAAAACAAACATTTTATTTCTATAGAAAATTTTGTTTCTATATTTTTTTATAGAATTTTATTTATAGGATATTTTATTTCTAAATAAACTATTGTCAACATTTAAAAAAAATTTGTCAAAATTTTATTTCTATAGAACATTTTGTCAAAATTTTATTTCTATAGAAAATTCTGTCAACATTTTATTACTATATAAAATTTTGTCAAAATTTAATTTATATAGAAAATTTTGTCAAAATTTTATTTCTATAGAAAATTTTGTCAAAATTTTATTTCTATGGAAAATTTTTTCAAAATTTCATTTCTATCAAAAATTTTGTCAAAATGTTATTTCAATAGAAAATTTTGTCAAAATTTTATTTGTATAGAAAATATTGTCAAGATTTTAATTCTATAGAAAATTCTGTCAAGATTTTATTGCTATAAAAAATGTTGTCAAAATTTTAATTCTATAGAAAATTGTGTCAAAATTTTATTTCAATAGAAAATTTTGTAAACATTTTGTCAAAATTTTATTCCTATAGAAAATATTTACAAGATTTTATTTATATAGAAAATTTTGTCAAAATTGTATTTCTATAGAAAATTTTGTCAAAATTTTATTTTTATATAGAAAATTTTGTCAAAATTTTATTTCTATAGAAAATTATGTCAAGATTTTATTTATATAGAAAATTTTGTCAAAACTTTATTTTTATAGAAAATTTTGTCAAGATTTTATTTATAAAGAAAATTTTGTCAAAACTTTATTTATATGGAAAATTTTGTCAAAATTTTATTTACATAGAAAATGTTGTCAAAATTTTATTTCTATAGAACATTTTGTCAAAATTTTATTTCAATAGAAAATTTTGTCAAAATTTTATTTGTATAGAAAATATTGTCAAGATTTTATTTCTATAGAAAATTCTGTCAAGATTTTATTGCTATAAAAAATGTTGTCAAAATTTTAATTCTATAGAAAATTGTGTCAAAATTTTATTTCAATAGAAAATTTTGTAAACATTTTGTCAAAATTTTATTCCTATAGAAAATATTTACAAGATTTTATTTATATAGAAAATTTTGTCAAAATTGTATTTCTATAGAAAATTTTGTCAAAATTTTATTTTTATATAGAAAATTTTTTTCAAAATTTTATTTCTATAGAAAATTATGTCAAGATTTTATTTATATAGAAAATTTTGTCAAAACTTTATTTATATAAAAAATTTTGTCAAGATTTTATTTATAAAGAAAATTTTGTCAAAACTTTATTTATATGGAAAATTTTGTCAAAATTTTATTTATATAGAAAATGTTGTCAATATTTTATTATATTATTTCAATAGAAAATTTTGTCAAAATTTTATTTGTATAGAAAATATTGTCAAGATTTTATTTCTATAGAAAATTCTGTCAAGATTTTATTGCTATAAAAAATGTTGTCAAAATTTTAATTCTATAGAAAATTGTGTCAAAATTTTATTTCTATAGAAAATGTTGTCAAAATTTCATTTCTACAAAACATTTTGTCAAATTTTTTTTTCTATAGAAAATTTTGTCAAAATTTTATTTCTATAGCAAATTTTGTCAAAATTTTATTTCTATATATTTCTATAGAAAATTTTGTCAAAAATATAGAAAATTTTGTCAAAATTTTATTTCCTAAGAAAATTTTGTCAAAATTTTATTTCTATAAAAAATTTTGTCAAAATTTTATTTCAATAGAAAATTTTGTCAAGATTTTATTTCTATACAAAATTTTCTATAGAAAATTTTGTAAACATTTTAACAAATTTTTTTCCTATAGAAAATTATGTCAAGATTTTATTGTTATAGAAAATATTGTCAAGAATTTATTTATATAGAAAATTTTGTCTAAATTGTATTTCTATAGAAAATTTTGTCAAAATTTTATTTCTATAAAAAATTTTATTTTATTTCTTAAGAAAATTTTGTCAATATTTTATTTATATAGAAAATATTCTCAAGTCTTTATTTATATAGAAAATTTTGTCAACATTTTATTTCTATACAAAATATTTTCAAGACTTTATTTATATAGAAAATTTTGTCAAAATGTATATTTCTATAAAAAATTTTGTCAAAATTTTATTTCTATAGAAAATGTTGTCAAAATTTTATTTTTATAGAAACTGTTGTCAAAATTTTATTTATATAGAAAATTTTGTCAAAATTTTATTTCTATAGAAAATTTTGTCAAGATTTTATTTATATAGAAAATGTTGTCAAAACTTTATTTATATGGAACATTTTGTCAACATTTTATTTATATATAAAATTTTGTCAAAATTTTATTTCTATAGAAAATTTTGTCAAAATTTTATTTCTATAGAAAATTTTGTCAAAATTAAATTTTTAAAGAAAATTTTGTCAAAATTTTATTACTATAGAAAATTTTGTCAAAATTTTATTTATATAGAAAATTTTGTCAAAATGTAATTTTTATAGTAAATTTTGTCAAGATTTTATTTCTATAGAACATTTTGTCAAAATTTAATTTCTATAGAAAATTTTGTCAAAATTTTATTTATATAGAAAATTTTGTCAAAATTTTATTTCTATAGAAAATTTTGTCAAAATTTTATTTCTAAAGAAAATTTTGTCAAAATTTTATTTGTATAGAAAATTTTTACAAGATTTTATTTCTATAGAAAATTTTGTCAAAATTTTATTCCTATAGAAAATATTGTCAAGATTTTATTGCTATATTTAAATTGTCAAAATTTTATTTATTTATATAGAAAATTTTGTCAAAATTTGATTTCTATAGTAAATTTTGTCAAGATTTTATTTCTATAAAAAATTTTATCAAAATTTTATTTCTATAGAAAATTTTGTCAAAATGTTATTTCTATAGAAAATTTTGTCAAAATTTTTTTTCTGTAGAAAATTTTGTCAAAATTGTATTTCTATAGAAAACTTTGTCAACATTTTATTTCTATAGAAAATTTTGTCAAAATTTTATTTCTCTAGAAAATGTTGTCAAAATTTTATTTATATAGAAAATTTTGTCAACATTTTACTACTTAAGAAAATTTTGTCAAAATTTTATTTCTATAGAAAATTTTGTCAAAATTTTATTTCTATAGAAAATTTTGTAAAAATTTTATTTCTATAGAAAATTTTGTAAAAATTTTATTTCTATAGAAAATTTTGTAAAAATTTTATTTCTATAGAAAATTTTTTCAAAATTTTATTTTTATAGAAAATTTTTTCAAAATTTTATTTGTGCAGAAAATTTTGTAAAAATTTTATTTCTATAGAAAATTTTGTAAAAATTTTATTTCTATAGAAAATTTTGTAAAAATTTTATTGCTATAGAAAATTTTGACAAAATTTCATTGCAATAGAAAATGTTGACAAAATTTCATTACTATAGAACTTTTTTTCAAAATTTTATTTCTATAGTAAATTTTGTCAAAATTTTATTTCTATAGAAAATTTTGTCAAAATTTTATTTCTATAGAAAATTTTGTCAAAATGTTGACAAAATTTGTCAAAATGTTCTATAGAAATATAGAAATAAAATTTTGACAAAATTTTCAATAGAAGTAACATTTTTACAAAAGTTTCTATAGAAATACAGTTTTGACAAAATTTTCTATAGAAGAAAAATATTGACAAAATTTTTTTAGAAGTAAAATTTCTCAAAATTTTATTTCTATAAAAAATTTTGTCAACATTTTATTTCTATAGACAATTTTGTCAAAATTTTATTTCTATCGCAAATTTTTTCAAAACTTTATTTATATAGAAAATTTTGTCAAAACTTTATTTCTATAGAAAATTTTGTCAAAATTTTATTTCTATAGAAATTTATTTATATAGAAAATTTTGTCAAAATTTTATTTATATAAAAAATTTTTTCAAAATTTTATTTATATAGAAAATTTTGTAAAAATTTTATTTCTATAAAAAATTTTGTCAACATTTTATTTCTATAGAATATTTTGTCAAGATTTTATTTCTATAGAAAATTTTGTCAAAATTTTATTCTATAGAAAATTTTGTCAAAATTTTATTTCTATAGAAAATTTTGTCAGGATTTTATTTCTATAGAAAACTTTTTCAAATTCCATTACTATAGAAAATTTTTTCAAAATTTTATTTCTATAGAAAATTTTGTCAAAATTTTATTTCTATAGAAAATTTTGTCAAAATTTTTTTTCTGTAGAAAATTTTGTCAAAATTGTATTTCTATAGAAAATTTTGTCAAAATTTTTTATTTACATAGAAAATGTTGTCAAAATATTTTATTTATATAGAAAGTTTTATCAATATTGTATTTCTTTAGAAAATTTTGGAAAAAATTTTATTTCTATAGATAATTTTGTCAAGATTTTATTTCTATAGAAAATTTTGTCAACGTTTTGCCAAAATTTTAGTTCTATAGAAAATATTGTCAAGATTTTATTTATATAGAAAATTTTGTCAAAATGTTATTTCTATAGAAAATGTTGTAAACATTTTATTTCTGTTACTTTTTTTTTGATTTCAGTTTAAAGCCATGCATTGACTAAACTACAGGTGTAGCTTAACCAACAGAGGAAAAGAATGTTTATCAAATTTATTTGGGCAAAGCCGTATAGACTGCAAGATGGTTAGATGGACGCACGTTTCGGAATTACCACATTCCTCATCAGCATCCTCTACTTGCAGCAAAACTATCAACCAATTATCAGAATAAATTCAGGCAGTTCATTAAACCCTACAATAATCCACACTTGAACCTTCCGAAAAAAGGTTTTGCATGATCTGTTGGTTAAGCTACACCTGTAGTTCAGTCAACGCATGGCTTTAAGCTGAAAAAAATAAAATTTGATTTCTATAGAAAATTTTGTTTCTATAAAAAATTTTCCCAAATTTTATTTATAGGATATTTTATTTCTAAAGAAAATATTGTCAACATTTTATTCCTATAAAAAATATTGTCAAAATTTTATTTCTATAGAAATTGTTGTCAACATTTCATTTCTATAGAAAATTTTGTCGACATTTTATTTCTATAGAAAATTTTGTCAAAATTTTATTTCTATAGAAAATTTTGCCAAAATTTTATTTCAACATTTTACTACTTAAGAAAATTTTGTCAAAATTTTATTTCTATAGAAAATTTTGTCAAAATTTTATTTCTATAGAAAATTTTGTCAAGATTTTATTGCTATAGAACATTTTGTCAACATTTTATTTCTATAGAAAATTTTGTAAAAATTTTATTTATATAGAAAATTTTGTAAAAATTTTATTTATATAGAAAATTTTGTCAAAACTTTATTTATATAGAACATTTTGTCAACATTTTATTTCTTTAAAATATTTTGTCAACATTTTATTTCTATAGAAAATTTTGTCAAAATTTTATTTCTATAGAAAATTTTGTCAACATTTTATTTCTTTAAAATATTTTGTCGAAATTTTATTTCTATAGAAAATTTTCTCAAAATTGTATTTCTATAGAAAATTTTATCAAAAATATATTTCTATAGAACAAATTGTCAAAATTTCATTTCTATAGAAAATTTTGTCAATATTTTTCTTCTATAGAACATTTTTCTATAGAAATAAAATTTCTATAAATGTTCTCGGCCAAAATACAAAATGGATTTAAAATTATTCTCCCTACCTTCGGTGAGTGTATACTAAATGACAGAAATCAAACACTCTATTGTTTGCTTCCATCTACGTTGGATCATAAAAATTGTCTTCAACACAAAAAAAAAAAAATCGAAAAGTCATAAATAATTTCCCCATTATGTACTCCAATTCATTTAGAGGGAGTATCCGTTTTTTTTTAAGAATTTGTTCATAAATCGCATAATAAATATGATAAATCGACTGTAAAGTTTCATTCCCTGCCTTTGTCCTTGGCTTGTGGTCTTGTTGTTGTTGTTGTTGGTTTTGTCTTTCCCATCTACAATCCTAATACGAAATTATGTCGTTACACTTAAATGGAACATCAAAAACATCTACCACTCTGTATCGGCGACATACTCACACAGTTGCTAACAATAATTTGTTTCTTTGGTGTTATTGTTATTTAAAACCAAAAGAAGGATACGCCCGGTTTAAGGATAACGACAATTGAAGCAAGGAAGCTAGCAACTAAAGGGAGAGATTGAAGACAGATTCAAGTCATAATTTCACCATTAAAAAATGTTTGGTTTTTGCAACAATCACGAAATATTTAGTGTGGTGTTGACTTAACACTGGTTGGGGAAGGAGTATGCGACCGTAATGGTAGTATCATCATAGTCCTCATTTTAACCACAATTCTATTCGTTGAGTGGTTTCAGAGGAGCGCGTGGGGGTCTATGAGTACATGTTGCTTTGAGTATATAAAGTTTAATATAATTTTTTTTAGGAATTTATGCGATTAAAACATCTACACGTTTCTCAGCACATTTTTTGCTGTGGGAGGAGAAGAGGAGGTTGGCAGGATTGCGATTAGAGAAAGATGATTTCTTCTCGCAGCCTTATGTATTAGAATTGAATTTAAATTGCTTCATTATGGATATAAAGTTATTAAGCTCACATGTAAGTTGTGCAAATAATGACCGAATTTGGAAGATTTAAAAAGCAATTTTAAATGCTATCGAGTAAGAAGAGGTAGGAATTATGTCATAAGCAGATTATTGATAATTTAAAGCATTTTGAGGATTTGTGTGTGTGTTTGTTTACAATACTCAATAGATTAGAGTCTTTAAGTACCAAATTATATGTTGGTGAAAATAATGCGTGTTAGGTCTAGAGAAAATCGATTTTTCGATATTTAAAATTGGAAAACTCGATCTTTCTAAATGTTGAACTTTTTTTTGAAACAAGTAGATTTATTTTTTTGAAACAAGTTGAATTTGTGATTATGATTAGAATTCTTACACAGAAAAAAAAATAACTTTGAGGTTCAATAACGAAATTAATTGATCCAATTACTTTTTAATTGAAATATCTTCAATCACAGAAATGGTAGTATCAATCACCAAAGTCAATTAGAAAATTAATTGATCCAATTAAAAAACTAATTGATACTATTAATTTTTGTGATTGATGTTTGTTTCAATTAAAACATTTGTTGAATCAATTAAATTTTTAAGTGCATATTATTGAAAATTCAAATAAAATTTTAATTGGACATAACAGGTTGGTTGATAAGTCCCCGGTCTGATACATAGATGGCGTCGCTAGTATTAAATGCGTATTAATTTTATATAGTACCAAGCTTCAAATGATTCGTGTCAAAATTTGACGTCTGTAAGTCAATTTATTTTGTGAGATAGAGCGTCTTTTGTGAATAAACTATTGTTATTGTGAAAAGGATTTTCGTGTTTTGATAAAATACTGTTTTCTGAAGGGAAAAAATACGGTGGAAGCAAAAACTTGGCTTGATAATGAGTTTCCGGACTCTGCCCCAGGGAAATCAACAATAATTGATTGGTATGCAAAATTCAAGCGTGGTGAAATTAGCACGGAGGATGGTGAACGCAGTGGACGCCCGAAAGAGGTGGTTACCGGCGAAAACATCAAAAAAATCCACAAAATCATTTTGAATGACCGTAAAATGAAGTTGATCGAGATAGCAGAGACCTTAAAGATACCAAAGGACCGTGTTGGTCATATCATTCATCAATATTTGGATATGCGGAAGCTCTCTGCAAAAAGGGTGCCGCGCGAGCTCACATTTGACCAAAAATAACAACGTGTTGTTGATTCTGAGCGGTGTTTGCAGCTGTTAACTAGTAATACACCCGAGTTTTTCCGTCGATATGTGACAATGGATGAAACATGGCTCCATCACTACACTCCTGAGTCCAATCGACAGTCGGCTGAGTGGACAGCGACCGGTGAACCGTCTCCGAAGCGTGGAAAGACTCAAAAGTCCGCTGGCAAAGTAATGGCCTCTGTTTTTTGGGATGCGCATGGAATAATTTTTATCGATTATCTTGAGAAGGGAAAAACCATCAACAGTGACTATTTTATGGCATTATTGCAGCGTTTGAAGGTCGAAATCGCGGCAAAACGGCTCCATATGAAGAAGAAAAAAGTGTTGTTCCACCAAGACAACGCACCGTGCCACAAGTCATTGAGAACGATGGCAAAAATTCATGAATTGGGCTTCGAATTGCTTCCCCACCCACCGTATTCTCCAGATCTGGCCCCAGCGACTTTTTCGTGTTCTCAGACCTCAAAAGGATGCTCGCAGGGAAAAATTATTTGGCTGCAATGAAGAGGTGATCGCCGAAACTGAGGCCTATTTTGAGGCAAAACCGAAGGAGTACTACCAAAATGGTATCAAAAAAGAGCGATAATCGTTGTATCGCTCTTGAAGGGAACTATGTTGAATAATAAAACCGAATTTTGACAAAAAAAATAGTTTTTCTTTGTTAGACCGGGGACTTATCAGCCAACCTGTTATAATGGTGCTATTTTTTTCTGTGCAGTTAGGATCTAGTTGGAGCTGCAAGCAGTTTTGACATTATCGGAAGGTATTGAGTTGGGGACTTGGGGATTAAATGGGGAATTTCGAATATATACGGACGTAAGTACGGCCAGGCCGAATCTTATGTATTCTCCACAATGGATTGCGTAGAAACTTCTATTAAAAACTGTCATCCACAATCGGATTACTTGGGTTGTGGTAATACTTGCCGATGACAAAGTATCTTAAAACTTCTTAAAATCGTCATCTAAATTGTAAGTTAGCCCATACGGGGCATAGGTTAGATAAAAAAGCAGATCAAATACCCAGCAAAGAAATGTGGAAGTTGTTCCACAAACATTTCTTTAAAAGTGCATCCCGGAATCCTCCATCAATTTTTTTCCACTTCCGGTGTAGACTTTTTGGACAAGTATTAAAAATTATATACGGCCGTAAGTTCGGCCAGGCCGAATCTTATGTACCCTCCACCATGGATTGCATAGAAACTTTTACTAAAGATTGTCATCCACAATCTAATTACTTGCGTTGCGGTAACACTTGCCGCTGGTATGCCGTCCAAGCAAGAAGAGCAGCGTATCAAAATTTTGCTCGCGCATCGCCAAAATCCGAGCTACTCGCACACAAAGCTGGCAAAATCGCTAAAAGCTGCCAAATCAACCGTTACAAATGTAATTAAAGTGTTTGGGGAACGTTTGTCGACAGCCAGGAAGTCTGGATCGGGGGGAAATCGAAAACCGGAAGCCGCTGAGACGACAAAGAGAGTTGCCGGTAGTTTCAAGCGAAACCCTAACCTCTCTCTCCGAGATGCCGCAAATAAGCTGGGTGTATCGTCTACAACCGTGCATCGAGTCAAAAAACGAGCCGGACTATCGACTTTCAAGAAGGTAGTGACTACAAATCGCGATGATAAACAAAATACGACGGCCAAAGCGCGATCCCGGAGGCTGTACACGACGATGCTGACGAAGTTTGACTGCGTGGTAATGGACGACGAAACCTACGTCAAAGCCGACTACAAGCAGCTTCCGGGACAGGAGTTTTATACGGCAAAAGGAAGGGGAAAGGTAGCAGATATTTTCAAGCACATAAAACTGTCAAAGTTCGCAAAGAAATATCTGGTTTGGCAAGCCATCTGTACCTGTGGCTTGAAAAGCAGCATTTTCATAGCTTCCGGGACTGTCAACCAAGAAATTTACGTGAAAGAGTGTTTGAATAAACGTCTGCTGCCTTTCCTGAAGAAACACGGTTGTTCCGTACTGTTTTGGCCGGATTTGGCATCTTGCCATTACGGTAAAAACGCCATGGAGTGGTACGCCGCCAACAACGTGCAGGTGGTTCCCAAGGACAAGAACCCTCCCAACACGCCAGAGCTCCGCCCAATTGAGAAATACTGGGCTATTGTCAAGCGGAACCTAAAGAAGACCAAAAAACTGCTAAGGACGAGCAGCAGTTCAAGGCAAACTGGCGTTCTGCGGCGAAGAAGGTGGACAAGGTGGCTGTACAAAATCTGATGGCAGGTGTCAAGCGTGAGGCCCGGCAATTCGGATTTGGAAAAGCGAAAGCCTAACTGAATATTTTTCCTGAATTTTATACTAATTGAACTTGAAAAAGAAATTTAATTTGATTTTTTAAATAAACGATTTCACCGATTTACACGCGTTTTCCCTTGACCAAATTTTGACCGTATCACCCTTTATATATAATGAAGACCGGTGTGGACCAATTTTTGGATGGTTGGTAGAGACCATATACTAACACCCTGTACCAAATTTCAATCAGATCGGGTGAATTTTGCTCTTCCAAGGGGCTCCGGAGGTCAAATCTGGGGATCGGTTTATATGGGGGCTATATATAATTATGGGCCGATGTGGACCAATTTTTGCATGGTTGTTAGAGACCATATACTTACACCATGTACCAAATTTCAGCCGGATCGTACGAAATTTGCTTCTCTTAGAGGCTCCGCAAGTCAAATCTGGGGAACGGTTTATATGGGGGCTATATAATTATGGACCGATGTGGACCAATTCTTGCACAGTTATTAGAGACCATATACTTACACCATGTACCAAATTTCAGCCGGATCGGATGAAGTTTACTTCTCTTAGAGGCTCCGCAAGCCAAATCGGGGGATCGGTTTATATGGGGGCTATATATAATTATGGACCGAAGTGGACCATTTCTTGTACAGTTGTTAGAGACCATATACTTCCACCCTTTACCAAATTTCAGCCGGATCGGATGAAATTTGCTTCTATTAGAGGCTCCGCAAGCCAAATCTGGGGATCGGTTTATATGGGGGCTATATATAATTATGGACCGAAGTGGACCATTTCTTGTACAGTTGTTAGAGACCATATATTTACACCCTGTACCAAATTTCAGCCGGATCGGATGAAATTTGCTTCTATTAGAGGCTCCGCAAGCCAAATCTGGGGATCGGTTTATATGGGGACTATATATAATTATAGACCGATATGGAATAATTTTTGCACGGCTATTACTGGCCATATACTAACACAATATGGAAAATGTCAACTGAATCCGAATGGAATTTGCTCCTCCAAGAGATTTTTATACCCTCCCCTTCCTATGGTGGAGGGTATAAAAAAAAATATTTATAACTGAAATAATATTTTTATGTTAGTTGCTTGCATAATATCTTTAAACAAAAACAAGCATGATTTCGATATCCTTTGTAAGAATGTGTAGTAATATCTTGAAAAAGCTTTTATCACCTCTAAACTTCTTCAAATAAAAATCCCCCAAAAATATTTTCATCAGGCAGCTGTAGCAAATTTTCAAGAACACTTAAATATTCAATATTCTTTTGTTCAATAGCTCTCGAGTATTTAATGAAACATTTCGAACAATGATCGATAACAATTGGATACAAAAACAATACAAAATTGAATCATTTTTACAACAACATCATCGCCATCATCATCGTAAATTTGTATCGACAACTAATAACTCACTTGAAGAGGCAATAGGCAGAATACACGGGTGAGTGCTTGTCGAATCTTGAACATGAATTTTTCATTTCTATGGAAATTCTGCTTGAGGATATAGAACAACAACATCCCCTGGAGCTAAGAATGGTTTTCCACGTTCTTTTTTTTTTTGGCGCGAAAGGGAAATTCAAAAAATTTTGCTTCAATGAGACAATGAAATATTTTTGCTTTATTTTGGTTTTTTATTAAACTCCAACTGTGAGCCATTAGAAGGGGGATCCCTGACAGAAGCTACTCCTTTTACAAATTTGAATTTAATTTTTTTTGCGGATATGCGTAAGTTCGTATTTGTTGTTGGTCATGTTGTGTTGTTGATAACAATTTTCAAAATATTGACAGATTTTCAAGTGGAATGTATTAAAAACCCAGTGGGATATTATTATCCAGAAGATGATATTAAAACACCAAGAAAAATCCATATAATCAAGGCATTGATTGGGAACAAATCTAATTGTACATATTTTCTAGAGATAATTATTGCGAAAATGTTCGAGATATATTCATGTATTATTATATCCGCGTTTTGGGTTTTCTTCTCTGCACTCTCCATTGTGAACATTATAAAAATTTCCCTCACGTCTAATAAAGTAAAATTCTTAAATTCTTGAAAGATTTTCAAATTTGACTTAAAAAATATGTGTCATATGATTAACACAATTAAACAGGAAATGAGGAGCAGGCAGGCAGCTGAGCTCATTGAATTTCATTCAAAAATTAATTTGCGTTTCTTTTTTCCGTCCCACCCTGTGACAATGCAGTGACATTGTCTATTGAATGACAATGTCACTACATTGTCACTTGGTAAAAATCAGTTTTTAATGAATAAATTATTTTTGTATTATATGAATTTTCTCTTTCATTCAAATGTTAATCCTATTGTCTTGTATTACAACTTCATTGATGGTGTTGTTTGGTAAGCCTGAGGCATCAAATGGAGCAAGGAAGATTATTACTTCATTGAAGTTTCAATCACAGGATTTCTTTTTTCTGGCATTAGCAACATCTTTGAGTTGTAAGAAGATTCTTGTTCCGGAAGCATTTAAGCTGTCAATAATTCCTTACAAAATATTTTATTTTTGACAAGATGCCCCGTCATCAATGAATTTTGAGCAATAGAAATGTAGCTTTCTAATTAAGAATTCGTAATTAGTTGAATTTATTAAATTGGAAAGTTGGCTGTAACGACTTCGTAATGGGAAATATCAGGATTATGATTAAATCAGCAGGTCAGTGAGTTAAAGGCTGTTAAATAGGGATTTTGTGTCACACGGTTGCCATTTTTGGGCACTTTTCGCACAAAGTAATCCACCAAATATTACCACAAATCTATCAAATTAAAAAAAAATAAAAATGTTTTTCTTCCAAAGAAATGTTTTGTATTTTTCTTTTAGATTTCTGTATTTGCAATATTATTGTTATCATATCTTCTATTAACCAAAATTTTTTAAATTGTTAATTAGTCGAATTTTAAATATTTTAACGATTTAGCTTGCATTAAATTACTACTTCATTAAACAAGGACTCAACACGAAAATTCAAATTTGTAAAGATATTGAATTTAGAGAAATTTTATTTCTATAGAAAATTTGTCAAAATTTTATTTCTACAGAAAATTTTGTCAAATTTTTTTTTTTGTATAGAAAATTTTATTTGTATAGAAAATTTTGTCAACATTTTATTTTTATAGAAAATTTTAACAAAATTTTATTTCTGTAGAAAATTTTGTCAAAATTTTATTTCTATAGAAAATTTTCTCAAAATTTTACAATGGGCTCAACACGAAAATTAAAAGTTCTAAAGATATTGAATGTAGGGAAATTTTATTTCAATAGACATTTTTGTCAAAATTTTATTTCTATAGAACAATTTTGTTGAAATTTTATATCTATAGCAAATATTGTCAAAATTTTATTTCTATAGAAAATTTTGTCAACATTTTATTGCTATAGAAAATTTTGTCAAAATTTTATTTCTATAGAAATGTTTGTTCAAATTTATTTTCTGTAAAATATATTATCAAAATTTTATTTCTAACATATAGACAATTTTGTCAAACTTTTATTTCTATAGAATAATTTGACAGAATTTCTGGGGATTTATGAAAAACCCCATAAGTCTAACAACTCAATTTTACAGGAGAGCGAAAATACACCATTAAGGGGTCAGAAAACTTCTGTAGAAAAGATCTGGAAAATGATTAATATTTATGTGATAGATCTTTTCGATAGCTTATTTTTAGACTGTGCCAAAAACACCTACAACCAAATTCTATAGAAAAAAAGTTGTGACAAAACTTTCTATAAAAATAAAATTTTAACAAAATTGTCCATAGAAATAAAGTTTTGACAAAATTGTCTATAGAAATAAAGTTTTGGCAAAATTTTCTATAGAAATAAATTTTTAACAAAATTTTCTATGGAAATAAAATTTTCAAAAAATTTTCCATGGAAATAAAATTTTGTCAACATTTTCTGTAGAAATAAAATTTTGACAAAATTGTCTATAGAAATAAAATTTTGACAAAATTTTCTATAGAAATAAAATGTTGACAAAATTTTCTATAGAAATAAAATTTTGACAAAATTTTCTATAGAAATAAAATTTTGACATAATTTTCTATAGAAATAAAATGTTGACAACATTTTCTATAGAAATAAAATTTTGACAAAATTTTCTATAAAAATAAAATTTTAACAAAATTGTCCATAGAAATAAAATTTTGACAAGATTCTCTATAGAAATAAAATTTTGACAAAATTTTCCATAGAAATAAAATTTCAACAAAATTTTTCTATAGAAATAAAATTTGACAAAATTTTATACAGAAATAAAGTTTTGACGAAATAAAATTGTGGTAGGTTATTTTTGGTTCGAGTGCACCCAGAGAAATGATTGTTTGGAATTCGATTACGACAACCAATTGATAGTGGGGAAGCACAATGTTTAATTGTGTGGACTAATTGTTGGTTATTTCTCTTCTTTTATGGTTTATATAACCAATACAAAAGCGGTGTAACCAAAAGTTGGTACACACGACCAAATATTGGTGGTTATCTACATATGGAAGCAAGCAAACTTTTCGATTTATTCCTGTCTGTTGTGATAACTGATTTGTTTTATCAATGTGTCATCAAAACCAACTGGAAGTCCGTCTAACAAATAAGTTGGTTGTGTTAACAGATTTGATAGTTATAAAGGATTTTTTTTTGCTTTGGACTACGTATATATGACAACAAATACATAATTGTTTTTGTCTCAATAATTATAGAAAACTATAAAATTCAAATTTTTAATGACAATAAAATTTTACATAACATTCTGCCCAACAAGGATTGTTGTGATTTATATACATACATATATTATTTTTAATTCGGTAGCTGTATTCTTAAGAGTAAGTGAAACATAAAATAACATTAATATCACTCACTCATTTTTCTAATTTTCATGCAAGTTCTTCGTAAGTTGTGAAAGGTTTAAACATAGATTGTCTGTCTCATTATCGAACTCAACATGAACCATGAGAGAGAGCCGAACTAATTGAGCGTGATCGAACTAACAAATGTAGTACATGAGTGAGTGTATAAGCGGCAGTGGGTCACTTTCAAGCCTTTCATTTCCTGTAGAACTATGTTGTTGTTTTAGATACATTGGAATTGCTTCATCGACTCCAATGTAATGCCATATATAATCATGTAAGGCGCGCATTTTAAACAAAGTTCATCATTTGATAAATGACTAAATATTTTAATTTTAGACAATCAATCTGTTTGAAGTGGATGAAGAACTTTGTCCGCTTTTGAAGCGATGGTTTTTGCTGGCATCATAGTGCTCAATATCTCAAGATCTTACATTAGACAACGCCACAGGTAAATCCAAGCCAACTTGGACTTTAAAGCAAAAATTATAAAGTTTAATCTTTCTTCCAGAATTTAAAAAAAGCATATTTTGCAGCCCGAACAAGTTTTATGAATTCCGAGATGACAGGTTTAGAGCCATTCAGGCCTCAATGTGCGTGAAAATGTTCCAATAATTAATACAAAAATATTAGTATATAATAAAATTAAAAAAAAAAAAAAAACTAAAATGAATTCAATGGTTGGTATCTTTAGTTTTATATGCATTGGTTGTCAGAAAAAACAGTTAGTTGCTTTAACAAACGAATGAAATCTTATTGGTTGTGACTGCCAATTAGACTGCTAATGTGCCCAAATTTTAGTTATTCAAACATTTTATCTACAGTTGGGACAGACAACAATTGGTTGCTTTAACAAATTTTGTCGGTTATATTCTGATAGTAGATGGGACCAAATAATTTGGTTGGCAAAAAAATTGGTTGGCACAACATATTTGTTTTCTGTGTGTGGCAACCATGATAATGAACCGATATTGACCAATTTTTGTGTGATTGTATATAATTATAGACCGATATGGACCAAATTTGGTATGGTTGTTAGCGGTTGTTTTGCTCCTCCAAGGGGCTCCGGGTGTCAAATCTGGAGAACGGTTTATATGGGGCTATATATAATTATGAACCGATGTAGACCAATTTTTGCATGGTTGTTAGAGACCATATACCAAATTTCAGCCAGATCGAACGAAATATGCTTCTCTTAGAGGCTCCGCAAACCAAATCTGGGGTCCGTTTATACGGGGCTATACGTAAAAGTGAACCGATATGGCCGATTTGCAATACCATCCGACCTATATCAATCGGAAGTTAGCGTGATTTCAACAGACGGACGGACATTCTTAGATCGACTCAGAATTTCACCACGACCCAGAATATATATACTTTATGGGGTCTTGAAGCAATATTTCGATGTGTTACAAACGGAATGACAATGTTAATATACCCCCCATCCTATGGTGTAAGGTATAAAAATTGGTTAATTACACGAACCTTATGTGGACTTATGTTGTTTTGTCAAAAGTAGCATACAAGTATTTCGATTTTATTTTACAACATTTGATGAGACATGTTGTTTTGTCAAAATTAAACTTAAACAAGTAAGAAAAATCTAAAGTCGGGCGAGGCCGACTATATTATACCCTGCACCACTTTGTAGATCTAAATTTTCGATACCATATCACATCCGTCAAATGTGTTGGGGGCTATATATAAAGGTTTGTCCCAAATACATACATTTAAATATCACTCGATCTGGACAGAATTTGATAGACTTCTACAAAATCTATAGACTCAAAATTTAAGTCGACTAATGCACTGGGGTGGAACACAATGTTAGTAAAAAACAAGTAAGGAAAGTCTAAAGTCGGGCGGGACCGACTATATTATTCCCTGTGCCACCTTGTAGATCCACATTTTCCGATCTGGGCAAAATTTGCTAGACTTCTATAAAATCTATACACTTGGTTTATAAATTAGGCAATAAACATGAATTTCACTAATTAAGAATAAAATCAAACAATATTAACATTTTATTTCTATTTATTGTGTATGCTCTTAATTATTGATATTGGACTTATATTGCGAAGTAGACTTTGATCACAAAAATGTGTTCACAGACAGACGGACGGACAGACGGACATGGTTATATCGACTCAGGAGCCCACCCTGAGCATTTTTGCCAAAGACACCATGTGTCTATCTCGTCTCCTTCTGGGTATTACAAACATATGCACTAACTTATAATACCCAGTTCCATAGTGTGGCGCAGGGTATAAATATGGTAACGTTTAAATCTGAAGCAATTTTAAGGAAACGATATATATGTATTAGAAGTTAAGGAAAATTAGAGTCATTTTTACAACTTTTCGACTAAGCAGTGGCGATTTTACAAGGAAAATGTTGGTATTTTGACCATTTTTGTCGAAATCAGAAAAACATATATAAGGGAGCTATATCTAAATCTGAACCGATTTCAACCAAATTTGGCACGCATAGCTACAATGATAATTGTACTCCCTGTGCAAAATTTCAACTAAATCGGAGTTCAAAATTGGCCTCTTTGGTCATATGAGTGTAAATCGGGCGAAAGCTATATATGGGAGATATATTTAAATCTGAACCGATTTCAACCAAATTTGGCACGCATAGCTACAATGCTAATTCTACTCCCTGTGCAAAATTTCAACTAATCGGAGCGAAAAATTGGCCTCTGTGGTCATATGAGTGTAAATCGGGCGAAAGCTATGGGAGCTATATCTACATCTGAACCGATTTCAACCAAATTTGGCACCCATAGCAACAATGCTAAGTCTACTCCCTGTGCAAAATTTCAACTAAATTTGAGCAAAAAATTGGCATCTGTGGTCATATGAGCCTAAATCGGATGAAAGATATATATGGGAGCTATATCTAAATCTGAACCGATTTGGACCAAATTTGGCATGCGTAGTTAGAATGTTATTTCTACTATCTCTGCAAAATTTCACGTAAATCGGAGTAAAGCTTTAACCCCTGTGGTCATATGAGTGTAAATCGGTTGAAAGATATAGATGGGAGCTATATGTAAATCTGAAGTGATTTCAACTAAATTTGGCACAATTAACGATACTATTAAACGCACTTCTTGTGCAAAATTTGAAGCAAGTCACGGCAAAACTCTGGCTTTAAAAGCCATATAAGTCCAAATCGGACGAAAGATATATATGGGAGCTATATCTAAATCTGAACCGATTTTAACCAAATGTGGCACACTGGACGATACTATTAAACGCACTCCTTGTACAAAATTTTAAGCAAATCAGGACAAAACTCTGGCTTTTGAGGCCATATAAGTCCAAATCGGACGAAAGATATATATGGGAGCTATATCTACATCTGAACCGATTTCAACTAAATTTGGCACAATTAAAGATACTATTAAACGTACACGTTGTGCAAAATTTGAAGCAAATCAAGTTAAAACTCTGGCTTTTGGGGCCATATAAGTCCAAATCGGATGAAAGATATATATGGGAGATATATATAAATCTGAACCGATTTAGCTGATATTTTGCAGATTTTACGGGACTGGCAAAATATTCAGATGTACGCAATTTGAACATCGAACATCGGTTCATAAATACGTGAATTATGATTAAATCGGTGATAAATATATATGGCAGCTATATCTAAATCCGAACCGATTTTTTGCAAAATCAATAGCGATTGTCTTTGACCCGAAGAAAGACATCATGCCAAATTTGAGGGCGACTTAAACTGCGACCTGTACTTTGTGCACAAAATTACATATACAGACAGACGGACATCGCTAAATCGACTCAGAATTTAATTCTAAGCCGATCGGTATGCTAAAAGATGGATCTATGACTACTATTTCTTGGCGTTACATACAAATGCACAAACTTATAATACCCTGTACCACAGTAGTGGTGAAGGGTATAAAAATTCGCGAGTTGTTTTGTTTTTACCATTCTATATCTCGCGATCTAGGACAGATATCGAAAATCTGTAAGCAAAGAAAGATGCGCCTTCAAAAACTACACACAACATAAAATTTTTGAGAAGTTGTAGGGTTTTGTCATAAGTCCACAGATTTTATTTCTATAGAAATATGATCAAAATTTTTATTTGTGTAGAAAATTTTATTCTTATACAAAATTTTGTCGACATTTTATTTCTATAGAAAAGTTTGTCAATATTGTATTTAAATAGAATTTTGTAAAAATTTTATTACTATGAAAAATTTTGTCAAAATTTTATTTCTATAAAAAATTTTGTCAAAATTTATTTTGATAGTAAATTTTATTTCTATAGAAAATTTTTGCCAATATTGTATTTACATAGAATTTTGTACAAATTTTATTTCTATGGAAAATTTTGTCAGAATTTTATTTCTATAAAAAATTTTGTCAAAATATTATTTCTATAGAAAATTTTGTCAAATATTTTCAGATTCGCCTTAAAAATCAACCGAAATTGGAAAATCTATGTTTATAGTATGTTAGTTGATAACAAGTTAAACTCGGCAAAAGTCTTCTTTTTATTAATGACTCCCAAATGTATCAAGTACCACAAACTACGTGCATTGGATTGGACATAATTTTGATTGGAGATTTTTACATTCCCTTAATGATTTTGGTATTTTAATTTTTAGGGACCTATCTACCTTTAAATCTAACATAGGGTGAGTAAAATTAGAATACAGAATGCAATAAAAAAGCTATTCATGTACAAACAAATGCATGTTTCAAAATCCAAATTATAACAGATGCTTCAAAGTAAAAAGGGGTTTCTTAATTCCTAAAAATTTTATACCAAAGAGCAATTCCTTAAAATAAGTCTTAGCCTATGTTGAAGCATTTTTATCATAAATAAAAAAGATTCAATATATCAGATCATTTAAAGGCAATTTAAAGTCAAGATTATAAACTTTATTTTAATTAAAATTTCATTCGTGTCCTAAAATTTAAGTTGCATAATTTGTCATATTAGGTCGATATTTTGTCGATCGATAGTGTTCCTCATCTCAAGATGGCGGGAATTCCCCAAAATACCGAAGAGTCACATTAGTGAAGAATGTGATGGCTGTTAAATTTGTTTGTTGATGAAAAGAAACCTTACTTATTTCCTCCAAATCAGGCATATGAAACTCGACAATGCGTTCCAACGTTGCTTCCTCTTTAAGATGTCCCATTCGAACACAATTAAATTAACCAAAAAAAAAAAAATGAGGGTAAAAATATCTTAATTTTGTGTTAATAAAAAAAAAATAAAAGAAGTCGGTATTGCTTCTTTGTTCTGGGACACGGTCCAATTAATTCGTTTGCCTGCATGGGAAAAAAAACATATCGAGTTTAAGCAGAAGTGTGTTTGTGAAAAACTGCCAACGATTAGAAAAAATCATCAGTGAGATAAAAGGTGAAATTAAGCAAAAAAAAAAAAATGTCCTTATTATGTAGCCTTCATCGTTTTTGCTAAAGGACTTGGAAATATGTCCATCAGGATTAACAGTTTGGATAATATGGTTAACTACACTGTGTATGTGTGTGTGAGTTGACGTCAATAACTACCAGTAGGGTGAGAGATTTACACCAATGGTGTGAAGAAGAGAATGGCCTAATGACTGATGGCTAGGTAAGTTGTAATGAGCAGTTGCACTGTGGTTTACAAGCAAAATTTTTGAAAATAAAAATAAATAGCAAATTTTACGATTAAAAGACAAAATACCGGGTGTAAAAAGATGACAGTGAAGGAGTCTGAAACTCCTTCTTTTCCCGTGTGAAAAAGAACGAAAATATATCCAGATATGTGTTGCCACAATGCAACGGCGCAAAAAACTAAGCTCACTTTCGACAGCACTGCACTGAAAAAAATATTGTCGTGAGGTCAAAGATTTCATGTCTTTAAAATACGAATACAAATTTTGCTTAGCATAAAAGACGCATTTCTCTAAAATAAAGTTATTTTCCTTGTCCAAAAGTCGATAAACTTTTCAATGAAGTCGTATTGACCTTATAAATAAGTGATTTGACTTAAAAATGGGTATCTTAACATGAAAGAAAAAAATGTTGGGCTAAGGTCAAGTTGACTTTAATAATTCAGGAAAATTCTTTAAACTTAATGAAATTGTCTTTATAGGACATGTTTTTCAAGACTTTATTTTAAAGAAGTTTTTTGCTTCAAACATAGCAAATTTCTGCTGGAAGTCGAGTCTTAATTTGGAAAATAAAGAAATAAAGTGAAGAAAAAAGCTGAAAAAGCGACAAATTAAAATTTGCTTCCTAGAAGCAAGTACACAAAACCTAAATTTAAAAAAGAATTGTGTCTTAAAAGTATCCTTACTTGTATCTCCGCTTCTTTGGCTCGGAATCAATACCAAAATTTTTAAAGTAAAGACAAAATCTTTGGAACCGACTATGCTTTTTTTTCAGTGTGGTAAAAACAATAAATATAATCTCTACTAAGCAGAGTTCTAAAGACGAAGTCTTAATAAATTTCCCAAAGATTTTAATTAGGATGGAGTTTTCTATTCAGCAAAGGTGAGGATGGCAAATAAGCGAAAAAGAACAGGAAATTGCAATTTTCTACTGAAATAAAATTTTGACAAAATTTTCTATAGAAATAAAATTTTGACAAAATTTTCTATAGAAATAAAATTTTGACAAAATTTTCTATAGAAAAAAAATTTTGACAGATTCTCTATAGAAATAAAATTTTGACAAAATTTTCTATAGAAATAAAATTTTGAAAAAATTTTCTATATAAATCAAATTTTGACAAAATTTTTTATATAAATCAAATTTTGACAAAATTTTCTATAGAAATAAAATTTTGAAAAAAATTTTTATAGAAATAAAATTTTGACAAAATTTTCTATAGAAATAAAATTTTGACAAAATTTTCTATAGAAATAAAATTTTGACAAGATTCTCTATAGAAATAAAATTTTGACAAGAGTCTCTATAGAAATAAAATTTTGACAAGATTCTCTATAGAAATAAAATTTTGACAAAATTTTCTATAGAAATAAAATGTTGACAAAATTTTCTATAGAAATAAAATTTTGACAAAATTTTCTATAGAAATAAAATGTTGACAAAATTTTCTATAGAAATAAAATGTTGACAAAATTTTCTATAGAAATAAAATTTTGACAAAATTTTCTATAGAAATAAAATTTTGACAAGATTCTCTATAGAAATAAAATTTTGACAAGATTCTCTATAGAAATAAAATTTTGACAAAATTTGCTATAGAAATAAAATTTTGACAAAATTTTCTATAGAAATAAAATTTTGACAAAATTTTCTATAGAAATAAAATGTTAACAAAATTTTCTACAGAAATAAAATTTTGAAAAAATTTTCTATAGAAATAAAATTTTGACAAGATTCTCTATAGAAATAAAATTTTGACAAGATTTTCTATAGAAATAAAATTTTGACAAGATTCTCTATAGAAATAAAATTTTGACAAAATTTTCTATAGAAAAAAATTTTGAAAAAATTTTCTCTAGATATAAAATTTTGACAAAATTTTCTATAGAAATAAAATTTTGAAAAAAATTTCTATAGAAATAAAATGTTGACAAAATTTTCTATAGAAATAAAATTTTGACAAAATTTTCTATAGAAATAAAATTTTGACAAGATTCTCTATAGAAATAAAATTTTGACAAGAGTCTCTATAGAAATAAAATTTTGACAAGATTCTCTATAGAAATAAAATTTTGACAAAATTTTCTATAGAAATAAAATTTTGACAAAATTTTCTATATAAATAAAATGTTGACAAAATTTTCTATAGAAATAAAATTTTGACAAAATTTTCTATAGAAATAAAATGTTGACAAAATTTTCTATAGAAATAAAATTTTGACAAAATTTTCTATAGAAATAAAATTTTGACAAGATTCTCTATAGAAATAAAATTTTGACAAGATTCTCTATAGAAATAAAATTTTGACAAAATTTGCTATAGAAATAAAATTTTGACAAAATTTTCTATATAAATCAAATTTTGACAAAATTTTTATATAAATCAAATTTTGACAAAATTTTCTATAGAAATAAAATTTTGAAAAAATTTCTATAGAAATAAAATTTTGACAAAATTTTCTATAGAAATAAAATTTTGACAAAATTTTCTATAGAAATAAAATTTTGACAAGATTCTCTATAGAAATAAAATTTTGACAAGAGTCTCTATAGAAATAAAATTTTGACAAGATTCTCTATAGAAATAAAATTTTGACAAAATTTTCTATAGAAATAAAATTTTGACAAAATTTTCTATAGAAATAAAATGTTGACAAAATTTTCTATAGAAATAAAATTTTGACAAAATTTTCTATAGAAATAAAATGTTGACAAAATTTTCTATAGAAATAAAATTTTGACAAGATTCTCTATAGAAATAAAATTTTGACAAGATTCTCTATAGAAATAAAATTTTGACAAGATTCTCTATAGGAATAAAATTTTGACAAAATTTGCTATAGAAATAAAATTTTGACAAAATTTTCTATAGAAATAAAATTTTGACAAAATTTTCTATAGAAATAAAATGTTAACAAAATTTTCTATAGAAATAAAATTTTGACAAAATTTTCTATAGAAAAAAATTTTGAAAAAATTTTCTCTAGATATAAAATTTTGACAAAATTTTCTGTAGAAATAAAATTTTGACAAAATTTTCTATAGAAATAAAATTTTGACAAAATTTTCTATAGAAATAAAATTTTGACAAAATTTTCTATAGAAATAAAATTTTGACAAAATTTTCTATAGAAATAAAATTTTGACAAAATTTTTCATAGAAATAAAATTTTGACAAAATTTTATATAGAAATAAAATTTTGACAAAATTTTTTATAGAAATAAAATTTTGACAAAATTTTCTATAGAAATAAAATTTTGACAAGATTCTCTATAGAAGTAAATTTTTGATAAAATTTTCTATAGGAATTAAATTATAACAAAATTTTCTATAGAAATACAATTTTGACAAAATTTTCTATAGAAATAAAATTTTGACAAAATTTTCTATAGAAATAAAATTTTGACAAAATTTTCTATAGAAATAAAATTTTGACAAAATTTTCTATAGAAATAAAATTTTGACAAAATTTTTTATAGAAATAAAATTTTGACAAAATTTTCTATAGAAATAAAATTTTGACAAAATTTTCTATAGAAATAAAATTTTGACAAAATTTTCTATAGAAATAAAATTTTGACAAAATTTTCTATAGAAATAAAATTTTGACAAAATTTTCTATAGAAATAAAATTTGGCAAAATTTTCTATAGAAATAATATCCAAACCACTGTTCATTACATTTAGTTTTCTTGCGTAAGTGTTTGATATGGTCAGGTCATCCGATGAGTGTCCTTCTCACGCACTCTACACAAAAGAAAAATTTGATGGTGTTGACATTTCTTTTGTTAGTGCAGGAACTTGACAGGGACAACAGGATAAAACCAACAAAAAAAAAGAGAAATGAAGTGAAGTGAAGTGAAAGGAATTATATTTTGATTTAATTTAGGGCTCTTGAATGCACACTTCCAAACTAATTACTTATGCATTCAGTCCAAGTTAACCACTCGTACGTTAAGACTTGATAAGGATGTTTGTGATATGGTTTGCTGGTGGTGGTTTGTGATAAGCTCATGAAAGGCTCCTTTGTGAACAAAGGTGAAGAGGACATGAAAATTCTTCACACAGACCCAAAGTTAAATCATGGGTAAAATTTTGTTTATTTTTTGTGTGCATTTTATAGAAAATCTCAGAGTATTTTTCTTTTTCTGCCATTCACTTCAAATACCCGGGAATTTGTCATAATTTTTTAATTAAGGCCATCTATTGCAGCATAAGACCAGTTAGTCAGTCATAATAATCCAGTCGAAATAATCCATATTTTACGTCTTACATTTTTGTGTGTGTTTACATTTCAAAAGAAATTCGTTCAAAATAAAATTCATATTTCCCCCCAATGAGTTTACTTAACGTAAGTATATTTCCGTTTCCTGTGTTGGTCATGTACATATGTATGGAAATCCAGTCTTCTTATGCGAGTTTTACAATACACTGGTCTACAACAGTTATAGATATTGCTCGAATGGATTTTTGAACTTTCTTTTCCACAGTAAGCCCGAGTCTACTCTTTTTCTTTGCCATTGGTACAATATGCAAAAGATTTATTTTTATATATTCTGACGCTAAAACTCATGTATTGATTCACTAAATTCATATTAACCACAAAATAGTTCAGAATTCCTTAAAAATTTTACATTTTACCATAAATGTGTAAATCTTGGACTTCGTATGGCGCTATCGCAAATTTTGCAATTTTAAACGCCATTGTTTTCCTTCAAACAATTTTTCTTTAACAAGCGAAAAAAATTATGTCTAATAAATTTTCTTGAAAAGATATTTTCTAGTTTTTGTGATATCGGCTTAGGTCAAATATTTTAAAATTAACCTTCATTTTCTTTCCTGTAATGCAAGATCTGCCCGTTGTGGGACATTCGTCCTATATTGTTTCATGTGGTACGGTTCCCGAAGTTCTAGAGGTATCGTAAATACTTGACCTAAGCGTTTAAGAAACTTGGTTTAAAATAACACGAAAAAAAAATATTTTCTATAGAAAAAAATTTTTGACAAAATTTTCTATAGAAATAACATTTTCATAAAATTTTGTAGACAAATGAACATTTCTATAGAAAAATATTTACAAACTTTTCTAAAGAAATAAACATTTTGAGAAAATTTACTATAAAAATAAAAATTTTGAGAAAATTTTTTGAAAAAAAAAATATTGAACTAAAGTTTTGACAAAATAAAAATTTTGATAATATTTTCAATATAAATAAAATTTTGACAAAATTTTCTATAAAAATAAGATTTTGATAAAATTTTCTATAGAAATAAAATTTTGATAAAATTTTCTGTAGAAATAAAATTTTAACACAACTGTCTATAGAAATAAAATTATAACAAAATTTTCTCTAGAAATAAAGATTTGTCAAAAATTTCAATCCAAATAAAAATTTGGCAAAATTTTCAGTAGAAATAAAAAATTGCCAAAATTTTCTATAGAAATAAGATTTTGAAAAATTTTCTATAAAAATAAAATTTTTTCTAGAAATAAATTTTTTTATAGAAATAAAATTTTTTGTAGAAATAAAAGTTTGACAAATTTTACTATAGAAATAAAATCTTAAAAAAATTGACAAAATTTACTATAGCAATACAATTTTGTCAAAATTTTCTTTAAAAAAAATTGACAAAATTTTCTACAGAAAAAAAATTTTGATAAAGGTAAAATTTAAAATAAAATTTTGACAAAATTTAGTATAAAAATAAAATTTTGACAAACTTTAGTATAGAAATAAAATTTTGACAAAATTGCCTATATAAATAAAATGTTGACAAAATTTTCTATATAAATAAAATTTTTACAAAATTTTCTATTGAAATAAAGTTTGTCAAATTTTTTTTATAGAAATACAAATTTGACAAAATTTTCTATAGAAATAAAAACTGTGACAAAATTTTCTATAGAACTAAAAAATTTTGCAAAATTTTCTCTAGGAATAAAAATTTTGCAAAATTTTCTATAGAAATAAGACTTTGAAAATAAAATTCTACAGAAATAAAATTTTGATAAAGTTTTCTATAGAAATAAAATTTTGACAAAATTTAGTATAGAAATAAAATTTTGACAAAATTTTCTATATTAATAAAATTTTGACAAAATTTAGTATAGAAATAAAATTTTGACAAAATTTTCTATATTAATAAAATTTTGACAAAATTTTCTATATAAATAAAATTTTAACAAAATTTTCTATTGAAATAAAATTTGTCAAATTTTTTTATAGAAATAAAAAATTGACAAAATATTCTATGGAAATAAAAATTGTGACAAAATTTGCTATAGAAATAAAAATTTTGACAAAATGTGCAGTAGAAATAAAAATTTTGACAACATTTTCTCTAGAAAGAAAATTGTGACAAAATTTTCTCTAGAAATAAAAATTTGGCAAAATTTTATATAGAAATAAGTTTTTGAAAATAAAATTCTACAGAAATAAAATTTTGACAAAATTTTCTATAGAAATAATATTTTGAAAAAAAAAAAAATAATTTAAATAAAATTTTGACAAAATTTTCTATAGAAATCAAAAATGTGATAAAATTTTCTATAGATACAAAAATTGTGACAAGATTTTCAATGGAAATATGTTAACAATTTGGACAACATTTTTTCTAGAAAGAAAATTTTGACAAAAATTTCTCTAGGAATAAAAATTTGGGAAAATTTTCTATAGAAATAAGATTTTGAGAATAAAATTCTACAGAAATAAAATTTTGACAAAACTTTCTTCAGAAATAAAATTTTTTATAGAAATAAGATTTTGAAAAAAAATTATTGAAATAAAATTTTGACAAAATTTTCTATAGAAATAAAATTTTGACAAAATTTTCTATAGAAATAAAATTGTGATAACATTTTCTATAGAAATAAAATTTTGACAAAATTTTTGATAGAAATAAAATTTCGATAACATTTTCTAGAGAAAAAAAATTGTGACAAAATTTTCTATAGAAATAAAAATTTTGACAAAATGTTCAATAAAAATAAAAATGTTGACAACATTTTCTCTTGAAAGAAAATTTTGACAAAATTTTCTCTAGGAATAATAATTTGGCAAAAGACATAAGATTTTGAAAATAAAATCCTACAGAAATAAAATGTTGACAAATATTTCTGCGGAAATAAAATTTTCTATAGAGATAAGATTTTGAAAAAAAATTTGACAAAATTTTCTATAGAAATAAAAAATGTGACAAAATTTTCTATAGCAGTAAGATGACAAAATTTTCTACAGAAATAGAATTTTGACAAAATTTTCTAGAAAAATAAAAATTTGATAAAGTTTTCTATAGAAATAAAATTTTGACAAAATTGTGTATAGAAATAAAAATTTGACAACATTTTCTATAGAAATAAAATTGTGAAAAAAATATGGAAATACAATTTTTACAAATTTTCTATAGATTTAGATATATTTCCCAAATATATGCATTGCCCGATTCGATATTCTTATTTATTACCCGATCTTACTCAAAGTCGGTACACCCTCGTATATAAGAATAACCCAATTTGTCGAAATTTGGTCGAAATACTTTTATGTGTTACTTGATCTTACATAAATTCGGCACAATGCTTCTAAAACTCTACAGGTCTTACTAATCTTGCAACGTTATGTCCAAATCGGATAGGGTTTAGATAAAGCTCCCATATACCATATATGTATTTGTCACCAAATTTCTAAGAACATTTTTACTATTACATTCTCTATAAAATTTTTATAGGTTAAAAATTTGTAACACCTCTTGGATTTTAACTATTTCAGGCATATGGGTTTAGATTTTCATAATGGTGTCATAAATAATGTACTGCTAAATTTTCATCGTCTGAGATTCAAGTTATTTGAATACAACCTAGCCTGAATACCAAATGCTAAAGTTTACTAATTTAGTAGGGGTGCTAGGGTATGATATAGTTGGCCCCATCCGATTTATACTTTACTCACTTGGTTTTGTGATTTTTATAGTTTTAAATATAATATTTTTTAATCAATTCATTTTTTGAATATTTTTCAAAATTTAAGGTGAGTATTAAGTTCGAGTTTAGCCGCTAAAATCGCTAAAGTGAAAACTAAATCAGTAAGAACAAGTATATACAGCAGTAAGTTCGGCCGGGCCGAATCTTAAATACCCACCACCATGAACCAAATATTAGGATTTCCTTTGAAATTTCAGGAGGGCTTGAGGACACTTCCCGAAGATACATTTAAAGATTTCACCTATGAGGACTATATCAGATTCTGGATTTATAAGAACCATTTTTGTTTGAGTTTTAGAGGAATCATTAACATCTCTTGTAAGTGTGCAAGAAAATTATAAAATAACGTCTTGATTTGAAATTTTAAATCTGTAGATTTTCACCCGAAAAATAAAATCTGGTAATTTTACTTTGAGTTTCAAGCAATTTTCATGATCAGTGCGCCTTCTATACTCACAAGAAGTGAAATTGGTCTATATGGAGGCATTACCAAATGGACCGATAAAAACTTAATCCGATACACGTTTTTGTGAGCCTTAAATACGAGAATATTTACAATTTCAGGCAAATCGGATAAAAACTACGGTTTCTAGAAACCTAAGGAGTTAAATCGGGAAATCGTTCTTATGGGGGCTATACTAAAATACCGACCGATACTAACCGTTTTCGGCACACCTCTTTATGGCCCAAAAATACCTCTAGATTTCCAATTTCAGGCAAATTGGATAAAAACTACGGTTTCTATAAGCCCAAGAAGTCGGTTTATATGGGGGCTATACCAAAACATGGACCGACACTCACCATTTTTGGCACACCTCTTCAAGGTCCCAAAATATCTCTAGATTTTCAATTTCGCGCAAATTGGATGAAAACTACGGTTTCTATAAGCCAAAGACCCAAAATCGAGAGGTCGATTTATATGGGGGCTATACCAAACCATGGACCGACACTCACCATTTTTGGCACACCTCTTCAAGGTCCCAAAATACCTCTAGATTTTCAATTTCGCGCAAATTGGATAAAAACTACGGTTTCTATAAGCGAAAGACCCCAAATCGGGAGGTCGGTTTATATGGGGGCTATACCAAAACATGGACCGACACTCACCATTTTTGGCACACCTCTTCAAGGTCCCAAAATATCTCTAGATTTTCAATTTCGCGCAAATTGGATGAAAACTACGGTTTCTATAAGCGAAAGACCCCAAATCGGGAGGTCGGTTTATATGGGGGCTATACCAAAACATGGCCCGATATAGCCCATCTTCGAACTTGACCTGCGCGCAGACAAAAGACGATTCTGTGCCAAATTTCAGGACGATAGCTCCATTATTGAATGCTGTAGCGTGATTACAACAGACAGCCAGACAGACGGACAGACGGACATGCTTATATCGTCTTAGAATTTCTCCCTGATCAAGAATATATATACTTTATATAGTCGGAAATCGATATTTCGATGCGTTACAAACGGAATGACAAACTTATTATACCCCGTCACCATTCTATGGTGGTGGGTATAAAAATGCATGAAATTATACATATTTGTTGCAAATTTTATTATAACTTGATGGCGAAAAGCCCAAAGCAAATTTTCACAAAGTTTGTATTCCTTAAAATGGATTGTTAAAGAAAAGTAATCGTGAAAATGAAGTGAAATGACGTTTTTAGCGGCTAAACTCGAACTTAATACCCACCTTAAAATTGGAACGAAATTTTAATTGAAAAAATGTTGGTGTTAGTTTTGTATGTCAATAGTAGGTCTCCTTTGGGCATCATGATTAGTCGACTAGACAATTTTCATTTTGAACTGCCATTTAAATAAATTTTTAATACAAATGAACGGTCGTATTAGCTTGTGTTCAATACACATTTTAAAAATATTTCTAGTAACCTTGTGTAATCTTCAATTAAATTTGGAAGCATTTGTTTATTTTGATTTTCATTCTGCCATTGGATAAACATTTTCCAAAAGATGACACTTGGTCCCTGGTGTATATCGTATAACGAGTATCCATTTCAAATTTTCCATCATTCCATTGTTTATTATTGATACCATTTCGTTAGACAAACTCCCCTCTCCTCTATCGAAAATAATGGTTTTTCGTATTGTGTGTTTTCAATTTACCAATCATTACATTAAAGTTATTGAACTGCTTCCCCATTTTAGTTCTATTTCCAATATACCAGCATATCTATCGTTAATGGTTAGGATTCGATTACACGTTGTGTTTTCTTGATTATGTTAATAATTTTTTTCATACATGGCAGTAAGAGAAAATTGAATATTGCTTATATTCCAAAAAGGCTGGTCTCACGAGTCCTTTGTGAGGCATAGTACCTATAGATAAAAGGTTGGCTGATAAGTCCCTACGAATTGCTTCCCCACCCACCGTATTCTCCAGATCTGGCCCCCAGCGACTTTTTCTTGTTCTCAGTTTAAAGTAATAAAATTTACTTGATTCAGTAAAAGTTTCCTGAAAAAAGAAAGACAAGTAAGTAAAGTAGAAAGTCGGGCGGAGCCGACTATATCATACCTCAAACCACCCTTACTGAATTAGTAATCATAAATATTTGTGGGGTAACATTGATATAGGTCTGGGAAATAAACCGCAGATGCATATTTAAGTAAATTAAGGGGTACATGTTTATGGGTGCTTTGTCTCAATCTGACTATAGCTCATAGTCAGTGTTGCCAGGGAAAATATTCGATTTACCCTACAAGGACCTAAAAAGTTCCCTACTTTTCCATACATTCCCAAACAATTTTCCTTACAATATTTTTCGTTAAATTTAAACAAATTTTACAAAACAAAAATGCTTCTAAGAACTTTATTATCTTAGAACATGAAAATGCAATGTATATAACCTAGAAAATAAATTTGTATTACCACCACGGTTGCTACAGTTGGTAGAATTCTACCAAAAATAGCTATTTTCTTTTGTTAAATCTCTATAGAAATAAAATTTTGGAAAAAGTTTCTATAAACAATTTTTTTTTTAAATTTTCTATGGAAAGAACATTTTGATAATAACAGGTTGGCTCATAAGTCCCCGGTCTAACAAAGAAAAACACAGTTTTTTGTCAAAATTCGTTTTTATTACTCAACATAGTTCCCTTCAAGAGCGATACAACGATTATAACGACCTTCCAATTTTTTGATACCATTTTGGTAGTACTCCTTCGGTCTTGCCTCAAAATAGGCCTCAGTTTCGGCGATCACCACTTCATTGCAGCCAATTTTTTTCCCTGCGAGATCTGAGAACAAGAAAAAGTCGCTGGGGGCCAGATCTGGAGAAAACGGTGGGTGGGAAAGCAATTCGAAGCCCAATTCATGAGTTTTTGCCATCGTTCTCAATGATTTGTGGCACGGTGCGTTGTCTTGGTGGAACAACACTTTTTCTTCTTCTTTTTCATCGACCTTCAAACGCTCCAATAACGCCATATAATAGTCACTGTTGATGGTTTTTCTCTTCTCAAGATAATCGATAAAAATTATTCCATGCGCATCCCAAAATACAGAGGCCATTACTTTGCCAGCGGATTTTTGAGTTTTTCCACGTTTCGGAGACGGTTCACCGGTCGCTGTCCACTCAGTCGACTGTCGATTGGACTCAGGAGTGTAGTGATGGAGCCATGTTTCATCCATTGTCACATATCGACGGAAAAACCCGGGTGTATTACGAGTTAACAGCTGCAAACACCGCTCAGAATCATCAACACGTTGTTGTTTTTGGTCAAATGTGAGCTCGCGCGGCACCCATTTTGCACAGAGCTTCCGCATATCCAAATATTGATGAATGATATGACCAACACGTTCCTTTGATATCTTTAAGGTCTCTGCTATCCGATCAACTTCATTTTACGGTCATTCAAAATCATTTTGTGGATTTTTTGATGTTTTCGTCGGTAACCACCTCTTTCGGGCGTCCACTGCGTTCACCGTCCTAAGTGCTCATTTCACCACGCTTGAATTTAGCATACCAATCAATTATTGTTGATTTCCCTGGGGCAGAGTCCGGAAACTCATTATCAAGCCAAGTTTTTGCTTCCACCGTATTTTTTCCCTTCAGAAAAATAGTATTTTATCAAAACACGAAATTCCTTTTTTTCATTTTTTTCACAATAACAAAAGTTGTTTCACAAAAGACGCTCTATCTCACTAACTAATTGACTTACAGACGTCAAATTTTAACACGAATCATTTGAAGGTTGGTACTATATGAAAATAATATGCATTTAATACTAGCGACGCCATCGATGTGTCAGACCGGGGACTTATAAACCAACCTGTTATAGTCATGCCGTTTCATTACTTCTGCGCAACTTCTTGCCATTGCACTATGTGGCAAATTACCGGATTCTGCGGCAAAAAGTCAGTTTTTTGGCAGTTTAAATTGGAAAAACTGATAACATCATTCTGTTTCAGACATCCCAGTAGCTCGAAATATAAAATATTAGAAATATATGGCAACTCACTGCTTTTAAAACAAGATGGCAAAGTTGGCAGTTTTTAGAGAGTTTATTTTGAATCGCTGGTAACAAAAACACATTGTAGAAAATTGGCTGTAAAAAATAAACTAATAAGCGAATCTACATTGTATAAAATGGAAAATAGTACTACAAGTACGTAAAATAATATAAAAAATATTAAAAATTCGTTTGTGTTTGTGCGAAATGAAATGTGTTGTGTTACATTGGTAAGTTTTTGTTTTAAAGTTTTCATGTAATGTTTGTGTTTCGTGGAATGGTACTTTCTGTATTCATGTGTATTCACCGACATTTTGGTATGGGAAGAAAGGTTATTGTATGTACTTTCATGTGGTTCTAAGCTTAATTCGGGCAGCGTCCGGCTTATAATGAAAAAATTCAAAAAAATGAATGTTTCTAAAAATAAAAAATTGAACTTGTAACATTTTGACTGCAAAAAGGTCGGAATTCCTTTGGTCTCGTATTCCAAATTATCAAGGAATGCAAAGTAAGCTTGCATGGCATCAATAATTAAGAAAACATATAATATTTTCGCTCGAGCCAAACAAATAGCAAATTAAGGTGAAACTCTGGACTCTGGAACCAATAAAGTGCATATACGGTAAACGATATATATGAAAGCTATATCGAAATCTGAACCGATTTCCATCAAATTTGGCACACTTGCCAATACTATCAATTTTACCCTTTGTGCAAAATTTGAAGAAAATTGGGATGAAACTATGACTTCTTGGGCCTTATATGTGTGTATCTGGCGTAAGATATATATGAGAGCTATATCTAAATATTAAACGATTTCCTCCAAAATCAATAGGGCTCTATCCTGACCCAATACACATACTTGTGCAAAATTTAAAGTCAATTGGTCTAAAATTGCGACCTAGACATTGAATACAAAACCACAATCTAGTGCAGGGTATAAATAATAAAGGTTTCAGTGGGCGTGTCAGTGGTCGGATCGATCTGAAAATTTCTATGAGCTCTTCTGACGTTACAACATGTGTTCTAAATTTTAAACCGATACGTGCATTTTTGTAGTTTTTTCCTCAAAATCCGATTGTTGGCCCCATAGTGCATTGGTTAGGATTAAATGGTCAATGATAACTCATGGTTTAGGTTCAACTAGAGATCACAAGTCTTTTGAAAAATTTTAATTCAAATTTTTCATTTTACAACTTTCCAAGGGTTATTTTATGATTTAACAATAGGCGACTGAGCGGACAAGTCAAGTACCTGAAATTTTTCATCGGAAATCCATTGTTTTACCACCTTACACGTGTGCTGGAGGTTATAATCCCGCCGACGGAATTTCCCGGAATGCTTATGGCAATATCACATGGACAATAACTTTTCCAGAAAAACACCCCACACCATATCATGATTGACGGAACTTTTTTGTATTTCTTGGATTAAGATTTTCCTTGGGACCTTCGTACTAAACTTCTACCATCCGAACCATTCAAGTTATACTTTTATTCATAGGAAAACACATTTTCACTGCTCCTCAGGCCATTTAAGATATTTTTGTGAAAATTGAAGGCGCGCTAAATTATTATTATTATTAATTTTTTTTTTTTAATAAGTGATTTTTGACACTCCGACTTCTAATGCTCTACATCTGATCGTTATGGTGTATTTACCCAGTTGCATTTAAGTTTTAACTTCTTCTTTTGGTGTAGTCTTAGGTTTTCTTCTACCCCAGTGTACAGTTTTGATGCTTCCTCTTTTTATAACTCGAGACGCAGTTATATATTTTTTGTGATATATCAACTTTAAACTTATCGATATTTTGATTTTTATCATGTTAATTATGCTTATTGCCGGTCATTTTTATCCACATCATCCACAATCGAGTTACTTGGGTTGCGGTAACACTTGCCGATGGCAAGATATCTTAAAACTTCTTAACACCGTCTTCTCAACTGTAAGTTAGTCCACACGGAATATAATTACACAAAAAGGCCGAATAAGAAATTTTCTATAGCAATAAAATTTGGATGAAATTTTCTATAGCAATAAAATTTGTACGAAATTTTCAATAGAAATAAAATTTTTATTGCTATAGAAAATTTTAACAAAATTATCTATAGAAATAAAATTTTGATAAAATTATCCATAGAAATAAAATTTTGACAAAATTTTCTATAGAAATAAAATTTTGACAATCTTTTCTATAGAACTAAAATTTTGACAAAATTTTCTATGGAAGTAAAATTTTGGATAAAATTTTTATAGAAATAAAATTCAGACAAAATTCTCTATAGAAATAAATTTTTGACAAAATTTTCTATGGAAGTAAAATTTTGATAAAATTTTTTATAGAAATAAAATTTTGACAAAATTTTCTATAGAAATAAAATTTTGACAAAATTTTTTATAGAAATATAATTTTGAAAAAATTTTTATAGAAATAAAATTTTAACAAAATTTTCTATAAAAAAAAATTTGACAAAATTTTCTGTGGAGATAAAATCTTGACAAAATTTTCTATAGAAGTGAAATATTGGTAAACATTTTTATAGAAATAAAATTTTGACAAAATTTTCTATGGAAATAAAATTTTGATAAATTTTTTTAAAGAACTAAAATTTTGACAAAATTTTCTATGGGAGTAAAATTTTGATAAAATTTTTTATAGAAATAAAATTCTGACAAAATTTTCTATAGAAATAAAATTTTGACAAAATTTTCTATAGAAATAAAATTTTGACAAAATTTTCTGTAGCAATAAAATTTTGACAAAATTTTCTATAGAAATAAAATTTTGACAAAATGTTCTATACAATAAAAGTTTGACAAAATTTTCTATAGAAATAAAATTTTGATAAAATTTGTTATGGAAATAAAATTTTGGCAATCTTTTCTATAGAAATAAAATTTGGACAAAATTTTCTGTAGAAGTAAAATTTTGATAAAATTTTCTATAGAAATAAAATTTTCACAAAATTTTCTATAGAAGTAAAATTTTGATAAAATTTTCTATAGAAGTAAAATGTTGACAAAATTTTCTATAGAAATAAAATTTGGACAAAATTTTTTATAGAAATAACATTTTGAAAAAATTTTCTATAGAAATGAAATTTTTACAAAATTTTCTATAGCAGTAAAATTTTGATAATATTTTTTAAAGAACTAAAATTTTGACAAAATTTTCTATAAAAATAAAATTTTGACAAAATTTTCTATGGAAGTAAAATTTTGATAAAATTTTTCATAGAAATAAAATTCTGAAAAAATTTTCTATAGAAATAAAATTTTGACAACATTTCCCAATAAGAATTTGGAAATACCACTTCATACTGAAAATATTTTGAGTGGAAGCTAAACAATAAATTTATTATTATGGTAGATATACCTAGATTAAGTTCATGATAGGGCTGGTTGCAAGTGTTTTGAACAGTACTGTATTCGATCCGATTTGCAAATTCAGTAGCATTCGTGCTTGTGCCGAAAAATGCCATATACCAAATTTCATCAAAATCGGTTAATAATTGCGGCCGGAATCCTGCGAAAAACAAATACATGGACAGACGGACGGACGGACGGACGGATCGATTCAGGATGTGATTCTGAATCGGATGGTATATATTTTATGGGGTCTAAAATCAATATTTTTGATAGACACATTTTTTAGCAGATCAAAGTTATTATAACCTGACCACTATGCGGTTTAGGGTATACAAATTTGAAAAGTTTCTTTTAATTAAAATTTCATTATATTAAAGAAAATTGTCCTTTGCGTAAATTTTGAATCCTAAAATTTAGCCTACATAATCTTTCATATTACGTCGATATATTTTTCAGTGTCATAATTAAATGGTATCAAATAAAAATATCAAAAATTCACTTTTCAAAGGGTTAAATTTTAATTAAAATTTTAGGTTTAAAATAAACGACAATTTCAATTAACTCTTTTTTTATTATAATTGAACCGTATCAAACAAATAATAACAAGATGACTTTAATGTCATGGTAAAAGGTTCGTGTAATATTGTTAGTTCTAGTTTAATTTTGTGCTATAGAATATATCTTTTATTATGAAAATGTCTATTAAAATAATACTTATGCTATTCATATTGAGTTTTCTTTGGACAAGTGTGGTATGTATCAAATAAATCATTGTCAATATTTAAAATAATATTTTTTATATTTTAAATACAATTAAATAATACTATGCTTCTATTATTTTATAAATTTTTTAGGTTTCGAAAAAACGTTTTCGTGTTAGATACCACAACTTGACGTGCTTCAATATAAAACGTCCATTAAAAAGCGTTGAATGTCTTTTAAAAAAAGATAGTTATGATCAAACCTTAATGGATATACGTTTCGAATTCGAACGGGACTTAGATATGAATGCTGAAGGACGTATGGTAGTCCATTATAAGTTGACAAATGGCAAGAAAAGTCCCCTAAAATTTATTGATGTAAAAATGAATATATGTGACGCATTCGCCCAGATCAATACAATCCCAATAGTCAATATCATGACTATTGAAGTGTTGAAGAAGAGTAATTTGCCTTATAGTTGTCCCATAAAAGGGGTGAGTTGTGTGGATATTTTTGCTATGTGAAAAGCAGGGCTGTGTAGTCGGAGCCAGAGTCTGAAGATTTTGCTGGTGTCGGAGTCAGAACCGGAGTTGTAGAAATTTTGCATGACTCCGACTCCGGCGAAAATTTGAAAAACACTTTATATCTTTCTAACTAAAGAAATATTTCGACAAATTAGATTCCATTAGGGGTTTCAATCGAACAACGAAAAACGTAGTACTGGATTTCAGGCCATTCAAAGTGTATTTATACGGGTGAAATTTCACGGTGATGTAAAAATTAGGTTTGACTAGAATATGGGCTGAATTGGTCAATTGCATTGTCCATTTTTAACATATTACACAGAAAACTGGTAAGGAAAGTCTAAAGTCGGGCGGGGCCGACTATATTATAAAGTCGGGCGGGGCCGACTATATTATACCACTTTGTAGATCTAAATTTTCGATACCATATCACATCCGTCAAATGAATTGGGTGCTATATATAAAGGTTTGTCCCAAATACATACATTTAAATATCACTCGATTTGGACAGAATTTGATAGACTTTTACAAAATCTATAGACTCAAAATTTAAGTTGGCTAATGCACTAGGGTTGAACACAATTTTAGTAAAAAAAAAACATGGGAAACATTTAAATCTGAAGCATTTTTAAGGAAACTTCGCAAAAGTTTATTTATGATTTATCGCTCGATATATATGTATTAGAAGTTTAGGAAAATTAGAGTCATTTTTACAACTTTTCGACTAAGCAGTGGCGATTTAACAAGGAAAATGTTGGTATTTTGACCATATTTGTCGAAATCAGAAAAACATATATATATGGAGCTATATCTAAATCTGAACCGATTTCAATCAAATTTGGCACACATGACTATATTACTAATTGTACTCCAAGTGCAAAATTTCAACCAAATTGGGCCAAAACTCTGGCTTCTGGGGCCATATAAGTCCATATCGGGCGAAAAATATATATGGAAGCTATATCGAAATCTGAACCGATTTCAATCAAATTTTGCACACATGACTATACCACCAATTGTACTCCTTGTGCAAAATTTCAAGCTAATCGGGATAAAACTCTGGCTTCTGGGTCCATATAAGTGCAAATCGGGTGAAAGATATATATGGGAGCTATATCTAAATCTGAATGGATTTCAACCAAATTTGGCACGCATAGCTACAATGCCAAATCTACTCCCTGTGCAAAATTTCTACCAAATTGGGCCAAAACTCTGGCTTTTAGGACCATATTAGTCCATATCGGGCGAAAGATATATATGGGAGCTATATCTAAATCTGAACCGATTTCAATCCAATTTTGCACACTTGACTATACTACTAATTGTACTCCTAGTGCAAAATTTCAAACAAATTCGGCAAAAATCTGGCTTCTGGGGCCATATAAGTCCATATCGGGCGAAAGATATATATGGGAGCTATATCTAAATCTAAACCGATTTCAATCAAATTTGGCACACTTGACCATACGACTAAGTGTTATGTTTGTACAAAATGTCAAGCAAATCGGTATAAAACTCTGGGTGCTGGGTCCATATTAGTGCATATCGGACGAAAGATATATATGGGAGTTATATCTAAATCTGAACCGATTTCTTCCAAAATCAATAGGGTTCTATTCTGACCCAAATTAGGAACATGTGCCAAATTTGAAGGCGATTGAACTTAAATTGCGACCTAGACTTTGATCACAAAAATGTGTTCACAGACAGACGGACGGACGGACATGGTTATATCGACTCAGGGACCCAGCCTGAGCATTATTGCCAAAGACACCATGTGTCTATCTCGTCTCCTTCTGGGTGTTACAAACATATGCACTAACTTATAATACCCTGTTCCACAGTGTGGCGCAGGGTATAAAAATATCCGTAGTTAAACTAACGCTAAATTTAACTTATTTTTATGGGAAAAATTTATTTGTTTGTAGTTAAATTTTATTATTTTTATCGAAATTTTCCACAGCTTAATGAAATCTTTACTTTTTTATACCCACCACCATAGAATGGTGACGGGGGTATAATAAGTTTGTCATTCCGTTTGTAACACATCGAAATATCGATTTCCGACCATATAAAGTATATATATTCTGGATCAGGGAGATATTCTAAGACTATATAACGATGTCCGTCTGTCTGTCTGTCTGTTGTAATCACGATACAGTCTTCAATAATACAGCAATCGTGCTGAAATTTTCCACAAACTCGTCTTTTGTCTGCAGACAGGTCAAGTTCGAAGATGGGCTATATCGGTCAAGGTTTTGATATAGTCCCCATATAAACCGACCTCCCGATTTGGGGTCTTGGGCTTATAGAAATCGTAGTTTTTATACAATTTGCCTGAAATTTTAAATCTAGAGGTATTTTATGGCCATAAAGAGGTGTGCCAAAAATTGTGAGTATCGGTCCATATTTTGGAATAGCCCCCATATAGACCCATCTCCTGATTTTACTTCTTGGCCTTATAGAAACCGCAGTTTTTATCCAATTTACCTGAAATTGAAAATCGAGAGATACTTTAGAACCGTACAGAGGTGTGCCAAAAATGGTGAGCATCGGTCCATGTTTTGGTATGGTCCCCATATAAACCGACCTCCCGATTTGGGGTCTTGGGCTTATAGAAACCGTAGTTTTTATGCAATTTGCATGGAATTGAAAATCTAGAGGTACTTGAGTACCATCAAAAGGTGTGCCGAAAATGGTCCGTATCGTTCCATGTTTTGGTATAGCCCCCATATAGACCGATCTCCCGATTTTACATCTTGTTTATATACAGTTTATATACAATTTGCCTGAAATTGGAAATTTATAGGTATTTTAGGTCCATAAAGAGGTGTGCCACAAATGGTGAGTATCGGTCCATGTTTTGATATAGCCCCCATATAGACTGATTTCCCGATTTTATTTCTTGGGCTTCTAGAATCCGAAGTTTTTATCCTATTTGCCTGAAATTGGAAATCTAGAGGTATTTTCGGGTCATAAAGAGGTGTGCCGAAAACGGTGAGTTTCGGTCCATATTTTAGTATAGCCCCCATAAGAACGATCTCCCGATTTAACTCCTTGGGTTTCTAGAAACCGTAGTTTTTATCTGATTTGCTTGAAATTGTAAATATTCTGGTAGTTTAGGCTCACAAAAACGTGTATCGGATTAAGTTTTTATCGATCCATTTGGTAATGCCTCCATATAGACCAACTTCACTTCTTGAGGGCGCCCTGATCATGAAAATTGCTTGAAACTCAACGTAAAATTTCCAGATTTTACTTCTCGGGTGAAAATCTACAGATTTAAGATTTCAAATCAAGACGTTATTTTATAATTTTCTTGCACACTTACAAGAGATGTTAATGATTCCTCTAAAACTCAAACAAAAAGGGTTCTTATAAATCCAGAATCTGAAATAGTCCTAATAGGTAAAATCTTTAAATTTATCTTCGGGAAGTGTCCTCAAGTCCTCAAGCCCTCCTGAAATTTCAAAGGAAACCCTAATATTTGGTTCATGGTGGTGGGTATTTAAGATTCGGCCCGGCCGAACTTACTACTGTATATACTTGTTTAACAGGTTGGCTGATAAGTCCCCTGGTCTAACAAAGAAAAACTCATTTTTTTGTCAAAATTCGTTTTTATTATTCAATATAGTTCCCTTCAAGAGCGATACAACGATTATAACGACCTTCCAATTTTTTGATACCATTTTGGTAGTACTCCTTCGGTTTTGCCTCAAAATAGGCCTCAGTTTCGGCGATCACCTTTTCATTGCAGCCAAATTTTTTCCCTGCGAGCATCCTTTTGAGGTATGAAAACAAGAAAAAGTCGCTGTGGGTCAGATCTGGAGAATACGGTGGGTGGGGAAGCAATTCGAAGCCCAATTCATGAATTTTTGCCATCGTTCTCAATGACTTGTAGCACGATGCGTTGTCTTGGTGGAACAACACTTTTTCTTCTTCATATGGGGCCGTTTTGTCGCAATTTCGACCTTCAAACGCTCCATTAACGCCATATAATAGTCACTGTTGATGGTTTTTCTCTTCTCAAGATAATCGATAAAAATTATTCCATGCGCCTCCCAAAAAACAGAGGCCATTACTTTGCCAGCGAGCTTTTGAGTCTTTCCACCCTTCGGAGACGGTTCACCGGTCGCTGTCCACTCAGCCGACTATCGATTGGACTCAGGAGTGGAATGGAGCCATGTTTCATCCATTGTCACATATCGACGGAAAAACTCGGGTGTATTACGAGTTAACAGCTGCAAACACCTTTCAGAATCATCAACACGTTGTTGTTTTCGGTCAAATGTGTGCTCGCGCGGCACCCATTTTGCACAGAGCTTCCGCATATCCAAATATTGATGAATGATATGACCAACACGTTCCTTTGATATCTTTAAGGCCTCTGCTATCTCGATCAACTTCATTGTACGGTCATTCTAAATAATTTTGTGGATTTTTTTTTTTTTGATGTTTTCGTCGGTAACCACCTCTTTCGGGCGTCCACTGCGTTCACCGTCCTCCGTGCTCATTTCACCACGCTTGAATTTTGCATACCAATCAATTATTGTTGATTTGCCTGGGGCAGAGTCCGGAAACTCATTATCAAGCCAAGTTTTTGCTTCCACTGTATTTTTTTACCTTCAGAAAACAGTATTTTATCAAAACACTAACTTCCGTTTTTTCCATTTTTTACAATAACAAAAGTTGCTTCACAAAAGACGCTCTATCTCACAAACTAATTGACTTACAGACGTCAAATTTTGACACGAATCATTTGAAGGTTAGGTTAGGGTTCGGTTATGTGGCATCCCGATGTATCAGGCTCACTTAGACTATTCAGTCAATTGTGATACCACAATGGTGAACTTCTCTCTTATCACTGAGTGATGCACGACTCCATGTTAAGCTCAATGACAAGGGACCTCTTTTTTATAGCCGAGTCCGAACGGCGTTCCACATTCCAGTGAAACCACTTAGAGAAGCTTTGAAACCCTCAGAAATTTCACCAGCATTACTGAGGTGGGATAATCCACCGCAGAAAAACCATTGCACCACGGTGGCTCCCATCATTTGAAGGTTGGTACTCTATAAAAATAATATGCATTTAATACTAGCGACGCCATCTATGTGTCAGACCGGGGACTTTATCGGCCAACCTGTTACACCCGATGTCTTTGGAAGCCGTAATTTTAAATTAAACCACTGCCGTTGGTTGGGAAGAAAGTATATTTCATCAAAGCCACTCGAAATTCTTTACATTAAATTAATGGCCTGTAATGTCCATAACTGATAGACCATTTATAAATCGATGTTTCACCATTTCATTTCTATAGAAACAATATTCGTAACTGTCCAGCTATTCCTGTCATATGGTATTTGGTATTTAAAATTCCGCCCGTCCTAATTTTTGGCAGTTTATGTTTGTTTTATATATGGGACACATTACATTTTTTTTACCATCTAAACATTTTATCTGATTAGTCCGACATTTTGATTTTATTATTATTTTTCGTTTTTATGTAAATTTATTTTTTTATAAAATGCCTATATAGACCAATACCAGGATTTTACTTCTAAAACTTCTGGAAGCCTAATTATCTTTTTAATATTTTGTGTTTTTATAAATACATATTCTGGAGATTGTTGTTATCTACCCATATTTTAATGTGATCTCCATATAGTCTTGTGTCGTATTTTAATTTATTGGCCTGAAATTAAAATGTAGAGTTCTTTACATTCCAAAAATGCTGAGGTTCATCGTCGAGTCATATCAACATTTAAAATTAGAGTTCTTTTGGACATATAAACACATATGGCAAAATAGAATACTTATATCGGTCTATTTTTGGAACCTTAAAAATATAATTGGAATACTGTTAAAATGAGAGATTTAGGTACACCACCTGGAGTCGTCTCTGGAGTCGGAGTCGAGACTAATAAGAAATGTTGGAGTCGTAGTCGAGCAAAATTGACTCGATCCCACAGCCCTGGTCAAAAGAATATTTATACTCACTTGTACTTAAGAGTAATATTCAGTAACATTATAATTAGAATTCCTTTTTTTGTTTTTTTCTTTTTTGTATTGCAGAACATATTGTACAATTTATCTGATTATGAATTAAACGATGCTCCTTTTCCCGTATATACCCCAATTATGACGTTCAATTTTACAATGGAATATTATGACAATCACATATTATTTGCTACTACGTTAATTCAGGGATCCACCTCACGTAAATAATATTATATCATATAACTGTTGGGATTACAACACATAATCTAAAAAATTTGTGTTGTATTTTATGGCGATTTCGATTGGGGAAAAAGTGCAACATTCTCGAAATTGATTTCTACTAATATGAAGGACACTGTCATAGATTTTGGGATTATGTATCCCTCACAATATCATGAATTAACAATAACATTGGAGGGAATCTATCATTTAACAGAAAATACAATGAGAGAAAAAGTGGTGTAATCCTACACCCGCCTATGCACACACAAAGAAAAAAAAAAACGTTTTTTGAATTTCTTCTAAAATTTTAAACCAAGATTTTTGTTACAAAATTTGATTGATTTCAATAAAAAATTATTTTTGAACCAACACACATTTTACATTTTAATAGTAAACATTTATTATAGTAGCATGATACAATTATTTATAAGGTAGCCTTATTTCATCATGTGACTTTGAAAGGCTCATCAAAATGTCAAAAAAAATTTTTTTTGGACATTTTAAAATTATGTTGTTGTAGTTAACGTCTAAAATTTAAATTCTATTTAAAATTCGGAAAAAAATTGTATGTAAATACAAGGGAAAATACGAAAATGTTGTCTGTGTAACAAGCGGTTAAATGGTGAACATGTTCCATTTTTATACACTCCACCATAGGATGGAGGGTCGATCTAAGCACGTCCGTCCGTCCGTCTGTTGAAATCACGCTAACTTCCGAACGAAAAAAGTTATCGACTTCAAACTTGGCACAAATAGTTGTTATTAATGTATGTCGGAAGGCATTGTCGGAAGGCATTGCAAATCGGACCGCTTTTACGTATAGCCTCCATATAAATCGACGCTCAGATTTGGCTTGCGGAGCCTCTTGGAGGAGCAAAATTCATCCGATCCGGTTGAAATTTGGTACATGGTGTTAGTATATAGTTTCTAACAACCATGCAAAAATTCGGTTCACATCGGTCCATAATTATATATAGCCCCCATATAAACCGATCCCTTGATTTGGCTTGCGGAGCCTCTAAGAGAAGCAAATTTCATCCGATCTGGTTGAAATTTTTGTTAGATTTTTGTTATTTTTTGTTGTATTTTAAAACGAACTCATTTTACGCCCATTAGCGCGAGTCATTTTCGTATCGTATTATAATCACATAACTGACATAGCAGTTTTTGATCTCCTAAAGTACTCGAATATGACTCATTTAGATGATTTTTGTTAAAACAATAACCCAAATGCTAGCTGGGATTTCTCATGAGTAACACAAGATCAAAACAAATATTTTTGTATTTGTTTATTTACTTTTTACTCTCATAATGATGAGCTGCTTTTATGTCTGTGTTGCTATTTTTGTTCTAGAGAAATAATTGTATCATGTATAGTAGTATGTAATGTTGAACATCCTTTCGGAATCTTCCGAACATATCAGGTATATATTAAAGAAAAAAAAAAACAAGTATATACGGCCGTAAGTTCGGCCAGGCCGAAGCTTATGTACCCTCCATCATGGATTGCGTAGAAGCTTCTTCTAAACACTGCCACCCACAATCGAATTACTTAAGTTGCGGTAACGCTTGCCGATGGCAAGGTATCTTAAAACCTCCTAATACCATCTTCTAAATTGTATGTAAGTCCATACGTGGTATATATTAAATCAAAAAAGATCGATCCAATACGTATATAATTCAGTTTGACAAAGTAGACATAAAATTTTAACAAAATTTTCTATAGAAATAAAATTTTCACAAAATTTTCTATAGAAATAAAAATTTTCACAAAATTTTCTATAGAAAGAAAATTTTCACAAAAATGTCTACAGAAATAAAATTTTAACAAAATTTTCTATAGAAATCAACTTTTGACAAAATTTTCTATAGAAATAAAATCTTGGTAGATTATTTTTGGCTCGAGTGGCAACCATGATTATGAACCGAATAAAATTTGAACAAAATTTTCTATAGAAATAAAATTTTGACAATGATGACAATTTTATTATGAACCGAATAAAATTTAAAAAAATTTTAAAAGTAAGCCAATGAAATAAATTCGTTAATACAATGAAATTTTTCGTTAATATAATGAATTTTCTGAAAATTAACGTAACGTTTCGTACTATTAACGAATATTTTCATTGTATTAATGAAAATGTTTCGTTATATCATGAAAATTTTTCGTTGGCTGACTTTTAATGAAATTTTCTTTGTGTGCAACAACGTGCAGGTGGTTCCCAAAGACAAGAACCCGCCCAACACGTCAGAGCTCCGCCCAATTGAGAAATACTGGGCTATTGTCAAGCGGAACCTAAAGAAGACCAAAAAAACTGCTAAGGACGAGCAGCAGTTCAAGGCAAACTGGCTTTCTGCGGCGAAGAAGGTGGACAATGTGGCTGTACAAAATCTGACGGCAGGTGTCAAGCGTGAGGCCCGGCAATTCAGATTTGGAAAAGCGAAAGCCTAACTGAATACTTTTCCTGAATTTTATACTAATTGAACTTGAAAACGAAATTTAATTTGATTTTTTAAATAAACGATTTCACCGATTTGCACACGTTTTCCCTTGACCAAATTTTGACCATATCACCCTTTATAGAAATAAAATTTTGGAAAAAGAAAAACCAATTTTTTGAAAATTTTTTCTATAGAAATAACATTTTGATAATAAATTCTATAGAAATAAAATTTTGAGAAAAAATTCCATAGAAATAAAATTTTGAGAAAATTTTTATAGAAATGGTATTTTGAAAAAAAACAAAAAATTCTATAGAAATACAATTTTGACAAAATTTTCTATAGAAATAAAATGTTGACAAAATTTTCTACAGGAATAAAGTTTTGACAAAAATTTCTATAGAAATATTTGTTTGGTAGATTTGTGGTAATCTTCAAATTTTGTTAGATTTTTTTTGGCTCGAGTGGTAACTGTTGTTACCACACATTGTTAAAGATCAAGCCTTGGCGGCTTCTAATTTCCTCCTCTAGAGCCAAAATGTAAAAATTTTTACAAATTGTGTTGAGTGAAAATGTACCTACATTGTGGCCCTACGTCCTACAAGACGTAGAAAAAACCTATATATAGTGAATTTCCCTTACTTCTAGCAACACTGGCTGTAGTTGATATTACAACAACGGGGTTAGTATGCCACTAATATTGAGCCCATTATTAAAAAATCGATCAATTAGTGTGGGTAATAAAACCAAATTTGTAAAAATCGAGGAATATTCTTATATAAGAGCTACAAGTACGTATAAATAAACGATTGGTTAACCCTCTATCACTCATGAACTCCGATTTTTCGTTGGTTGATATAACGAAACATTTTCATTAATACAATGAAAATATTCGTTAATAGTACGAAACGTTACGTTGATTGACAGAAAATTCGTTATAATAACGAAAAATTTCGTTGTATTAACGAATTTGTTTCGTTGGCTGACTTTTAACGACACATTTCGTTAATATAACGAAACTTTTTCTATTAGTGTATGATTTTTATACCCTCGACCATAGGATGGGGGGTATATTAACTTTGTCATTCCGTTTGTAACACATCGAAATATTGATCTAAGACCCCATAAAGTATATATATTCTGGGTCGTGGTGAAATTCTGAGTCGATCTGAGCATGTCCGTCCGTCCGTCCGTCTGTTGAAATCACGCTAACTTCCGAACGAAACAAGCTATCGACTTGAAACTTGGCACAAGTAGTTGTTATTGATGTAGGTCGGATGGTATTGCAAATGGGCCATATCGGTCCACTTTTACGTATAGCCCCCATATAAACGGACCCCCAAATTTGGCTTGCGATTGATCTAAGAGAAGCAAATTTCATCCGATCCGGCTGAAATTTGGTACATGGCGTAAGTATATGGTCTCTAACAACCATGCAAAAATTGGTCCATATCGGTACATAATTATATATAGCCCCTATATAAACCGATCCCCCGATTTGGCTTGCAGACCCTCTAAGAGCAACAATTTTCATCCGATCCGGCTGAAATTTGGTACATGGCGTTAGTATATGGTCTCTAACAAGCATGCAAAAATTGGTCCATATCGGTCCATAATTATATATAGCCCCCATATAAACCGATCACCAGATTTGACCTCCGGAGCCTCTTGGAAGACCGAAATTCATCTGATTCAGTTGAAATTTGGTACGTGATGTTAATATATGGCCTCAAACACTCATGCAAAAATTGGTCGATATCGGTCCATAATTATATATAGGCGCCATATAAACCGATCCCCAGAGTTGACCTCCGGAGCACCTTGGAAGAGCAAAAATCTTCCCATTCGGTTGAAACTTGGTACGTAATGTTAGTATAGGGTATACAACAACCATGCAAGAATTGGTTCCTCTCAGTCCATAATAATATATAGCTCCCATATAAACCGATCCCCAGATTTGACCTCCGGTGCCTTTTGGAGAAGCAAAATTCATCCGATCTGGTTGAAATTTGGTACGTGGTGGTAGTATATGATATTTAACAACCATGTGGGCTGAAATTTGTGGATGACAGTCTTTCGTAGAAGTTTCTACGCAATCCATGGTGGAGGGTACATAAGATTCGGCCTGGCCGAACTTACGGCCGTATATACTTGTTTTTTTTGGAGATGATAACAAAAAAAAGAAAAAAATAAAATACATGTATTTTTTAATTTTCATTTATTTTTATTATTTGAAGAGAAACTCCCACAAATTGGGTGTGTTGCCAAATATTATTTGCCACCAAAAACGAAAAAAAAACGTAAAAATTGTCCAAAAAGAACATTCTACAGTAAAGCTCAAACACTTACCTCTCCAATTTATCAAGATTACACACAAAACACAAGCACAACATTTTTTTTATTATTTTTTGAAGTCACAGCAAACCGGCACTTTTTCGTAAATACCAATAGTCAATAAAGAAATGTCAATTTCCAGCAAGTAGTGTCACCTAATTGTTCTATTTTTACAAGTTTATTAGCTCAGTATGTATATATGTAATGCGTTTCCGGACTCTGCCCCAGGGAAATCAACAATAATTGATTGGTATGCAAAATTCAAGTGCGGTGAAATGAGCACGGAGGACGGTGAACGCAGTGGACGCCCGAAAGAAGTGGTTAGCGATGAAAACATCAAAAAATCCACAAAATGATTTTGAATGACCGTAAAATGAAGTTGATCGAGATAGAAGAAGCCTTAAAGATATCAAAGGAACGAGTTGGTCATATCATTCATCAATATTTGGATATGCGGAAGCTCTGTGCAAAATGGGTGCCGCGCGAGCTCACATTTGACCAAAAACAACAACGTGTTGATGATTCTGAGCGGTGTTTGCAGATGTTAATACACCGGAGTTTTTCCGTCGATATGTGACAATGGATGAAACATGGCTCCATCACTACACTCCTGAGTCCAATCGACAGTCGGCTGAGTGGACAGCGACCGGTGAACCGTCTCTGAAGCGTGGAAAGACTCAAAAGTCCGCTGGCAAAGTAATGACCTCTGTTTTTTGGGATGCGCATGGAATAATTTTTGTCGATTATCTTGAGAAGGGAAAAACCACCAACAGTGACGTTATTGGAGCGTTTGAAGGTAGAAATCGTGCAAAACGGCCCCATATGAAGAAGAAAAAAGTGTTGTTCCGCCAAAACAACGCACCGTGCCACAAGTCATTGAGAACGATGGCAAAAATTCATGAATTGGGCTTCGAATTACTTCCCCACCCACCGTATTCTCCAGATTTGGCCCCCATCGAATTTTTCTTGTTCTCAGACCTCAAAAGGATGCACGCAGGGAAAAAATTTGGCTGCAATGAAGATGTGATCGACGAAACTGAGGCCTTTTTGAGGCAAAACCGAAGGAGTACTACCAAAATGGTATAATAAAATAATACCCTGTTCCACAGTGTGGCGCAGGGTATAAAAAATGGAAGGTCGTTATAATCGTTGTATCGCTCTTGAAGGGAACTATGTTGAATAATAAAAACGAATTTTGACAAAAAAAATGTGTTTTTCTTTGTTAGACCGGGGACTTATCAGCCAACCTGTTATATATACGTAAAAGTACATCAATAACAACTACTTGTGCCAAGTTTCAATTTGGAAGTTAGCGTGATTTCAACAGACGGACGGACATGCTTAGATCGACTCAGAATTTCACCACGACCCAGAATATATATACTTTATGGGGTCTTAGAGCAATATTTCAATGTTTTACAAACGGAATAACAAAGTTAATATCCTATGGTGGGGTCTAAAATCAATATTTCTGATAGGAAAATTTTTTTCCAGATCAAAGTTATTATAACTTTGATCTGCCAAAGTTATGAAAAGTTTCTTTTAATTAAAATTTCATTATTTTAAAGAAAATTGACCTTTGCGTAAATTTTGAATCCTAAAATTTAGCCTACATAATCTTTCATATTACGTCGATATATTTTTCAGTGTCATAATTAAATGGTATCAAATAAAAATATCAAAAATCCACGTTTCAAAGGGTTCAATTTTAATTTAAATTTTAGGTTTAAAATAAACGACAATTTCAATTAACTCTTTTTTTATGATAATTGAACCGTATCAAACAAATAAGAACAAGATGACTTTAATGTCATGGTAAAAAGTTCGTGCAATATTGTTAGTTCTAGTTTAATTTTGTGCTATAGAATATATCTTTTATTATGAAAATGTCTATTAAAATAATACTTATGCTATTCATATTGAGTTTTCTTTGGACAAGTGTGGTATGTATCAAATAAATCATTGTCAATATTTAAAATAATATTTTTTATATTTTAAATACAATTAAATTATACTATGCTTCTATTATTTTATAAATCTTTTAGGTTTCGAAAAAACGTTTTCGTGTTAGATACCACAACTTGACGTGCTTCAATATAAAACGTCCATTAAAAAGCGTTGAATGTCTTTTAAAAAAAGATAGTTATGATCAAACCTTAATGGATATACGTTTCGAATTCGAACGGGACTTAGATATGAATGCTGAAGGACGTATGGTAGTCCATTATAAGTTGACAAATGGCAAGAAAAGTCCCCTAAAATTTATTGATGTAAAAATGAATATATGTGACGCATTCGCCCAGATCAATACAATCCCAATAGTCAATATCATGACTATTGAAGTGTTGAAGAAGAGTAATTTGCCTTATAGTTGTCCCATAAAAGGGGTGAGTTGTGTTGATATTTTTGCTATGTGAAAAGCAGGGCTGTGGAGTCGGAGCCGGAGTAGGAGTCTGAAGATTTTGCTGGTGTCGGAGTCAGAACCGGAGAAATTTTGCTCGACTCTGACTCCGGCGAAAATTTGAAAAACACTTTATATCTTTCTAACTAAAGAAATATTTCGACAAATTAAATTCCATTAGGGATTTCAATCGAACAACGAAAAACGTAGTACTGGATTTCAGGCCATTCAAAGTGTATTTATACGGGTGAAATTTCACGGTGATGTAAAAATTAGGTTTGACTAGAATATGGGCTGAATTGGTCAATTGCATTGTCCATTTTTAACATATTACACAGAAAAAAATTTCCGTAGTTAAACTAACGCTAAATTTAACTTATTTTTATGGGAAAAAAATTATTTGCTTGTAGTTAAATTTTATTATTTTTATCGAAATTTTCCACAGCTTAATGAAATCTTACTTTTTTATACCCACCACCATAGAATGGTGACGAGGGTGTAATAAGTTTGTCATTCCGTTTGTAACACATCGAAATATCGATTTCCGACTATATAAAGTATATATATTCTTGATCGGGGAGAAATTCTAAGACGATATAACGATGTCCGTCTGTCTGTCTGTCGTAATCACGCTACAGTCTTCAATAATACAGCAATCGTGCGGAAATTTTGCACAAACTCGTCTTTTGTCTGCAGACAGGTAAAGTTCGAAGATGGGCTATATCGGTCCAGGTTTTGATATAGTCCCCATATAAACCGACCTCCCGCTTTGGGGTCTTGGGCTTATAGAAATCGTAGTTTTTATCCAATTTGCCTGAAATTTGAAATCTAGAGGTATTTTATGACCATAAAGAGGTGTTCCAAAAATGGTGAGTATCGGTCCATGTTTTGGTATAGCCCCCATATAGACCGATCTCCCGATTTTATTTCTTGGGTTTATAGAAACAGCAGTTTTTATTCAATTTACCTGAAATTGGAAATCTAGAGGTATTGTAGGACCACAAATACGTGCGCCAAAAATTGTGAATATCGGTCCATATTTTGGTATAGCCCCCATATAGACCGACCTCCTGATTTTATTTCTTGGTCTTATAGAAACCGCAGTTTTTATCCAATTTACCTGAAACTGAAAATCGAGAGGTACTTTAGAATAAAGGTGTGCACGTGACACGAAATTGTCGTGACTCACGAAAATTTTCGTGACTCACGCGTGAGTCACGCTGACGGCAACGGCGTGAGTGTGCGTGAGCGTGATTAACCAACCAAATGTCGTGCGTGAGCGTGAGTCACGAAAATAATATCTTCGTGAGTGTGCGTGAGTAACGAATTTCGAAAAAACACGCTCACGAAAATGATCCAGCTTACGAACATAAAATACATAAAATAATTCATTTATAATTTTAGTGACATCCTAGGTGGTAAGAGTTTTATAACGCACTCGATTTTAACCATACTCATCTTTTCAGTTAAATTCTGTAGGTAAATCACTCATGAAATTATTCGTGAGTCACGACATTTTTCGTGAGTCACGACATTTAAAAGATTTTCGTGCGTGAGTACAAATTTTCTTTTCGGGAGCGTGCGTGAGCGTGATTCCTACCAAAAAATATCGTGCGTGAGTGTGCGTGAATAAGATTTCTCTGTCGTGAGTGTGCGTGAGCGTGAGCAAAATATTACTCACGTGCACACCTCTACTTTAGAACCGTAAAGAGGTGTGCCAAAAATGGTGAGCATCGGTCCATGTTTTGGTATGTTCCCCATATAAACCGACCTCCCGATTTGGGGTCTTGGGCTTATAGAAACCGTAGTTTCTATCCAATTTGCCTGAAATTGAAAATCTAGAGGTATTGGAGGACCATCAGAAGGTGTGCCAAAAATGGTCCGTATCGTTCCATATTTTGGTATAGCCCCCATATAGACCGATCTCCCGATTTTACATCTTGGGTTTATAGAATCCGTAGTTTATACACAATTTGCCAGAAATTGGAAATTTATAGGTATTTTAGGACCACAAAGAGGTGTGCCACAAATTGTGAGTATCGGTCCATGTTTTGGTATGGTCCCCATATAAAACGACCTCCCGATTTGTGGTCTTGGGCTTATAGAAACCGTAGTTTTTATCCAATTTGTCTGAAATTGGAAATCTAGAGGTATTTTAGGACCATAAAGAGGTGAGCCGAAAACGGTGAGTATCGGTCCATATTTTAGTATAGCCCCCATAAGAACGATCTCCCGATTTAACTCCTTGGGTTTCTAGAAACCGTAGTTTTTATCTGATTTGCCTGAAATTGTAAATATTCTGGTATTTTAAGCTCACAAAAACGTGTATCGGATTAAGTTTTTATCGGTCCATTTGGTAATGCCTCCATATAGACCGACTTCACTTCTTGAGGGCGCACTGATCATGAAAATTGCTTGAAACTCAATGTAAAATTTCCAGATTTTACTTCTCGGGTGAAAATCTACAGATTTAAGATTTCAAATCAAGACGTTATTTTATAATTTTCTTGCACACTTACAAGAGATGTTAATGATTCCTCTAAAACTCAAACAAAAAGGGTTCTTATAAATGCAGAATCTGAAATTGTCCTAATAGGTGAAATCTTTAAATTTATCTTCGGGAAGTGTCCTCAAATCCTCAAGCCCTCTTGAGGATTCGCTCTTGAAAGAGCGATACAACGATTATAACGACCTTCCAATTTTTTGATACCATTTTGGTAGTACTCCTTCGGTTTTGCCTCAAAATAGGCCTCAGTTTCGGCGATCACCTTTTCATTGCAGCCAAATTTTTTCCCTGCGAGCATCCTTTTGAGGTATGAAAACAAGAAAAAGTCGCTGTGGGTCAGATCTGGAGAATACGGTGGGTGGGGAAGCAATTCGAAGCCCAATTCATGAATTTTTGCCATCGTTCTCAATGACTTGTAGCACGATGCGTTGTCTTGGTGGAACAACACTTTTTCTTCTTCATATGGGGCCGTTTTGTCGCAATTTCGACCTTCAAACGCTCCATTAACGCCATATAATAGTCACTGTTGATGGTTTTTCTCTTCTCAAGATAATCGATAAAAATTATTCCATGCGCCTCCCAAAAAACAGAGGCCATTACTTTGCCAGCGAGCTTTTGAGTCTTTCCACCCTTCGGAGACGGTTCACCGGTCGCTGTCCACTCAGCCGACTATCGATTGGACTCAGGAGTGGAATGGAGCCATGTTTCATCCATTGTCACATATCGACGGAAAAACTCGGGTGTATTACGAGTTAACAGCTGCAAACACCTTTCAGAATCATCAACACGTTGTTGTTTTCGGTCAAATGTGTGCTCGCGCGGCACCCATTTTGCACAGAGCTTCCGCATATCCAAATATTGATGAATGATATGACCAACACGTTCCTTTGATATCTTTAAGGCCTCTGCTATCTCGATCAACTTCATTGTACGGTCATTCTAAATAATTTTGTGGATTTTTTTTTTTTTGATGTTTTCGTCGGTAACCACCTCTTTCGGGCGTCCACTGCGTTCACCGTCCTCCGTGCTCATTTCACCACGCTTGAATTTTGCATACCAATCAATTATTGTTGATTTGCCTGGGGCAGAGTCCGGAAACTCATTATCAAGCCAAGTTTTTGCTTCCACTGTATTTTTTTACCTTCAGAAAACAGTATTTTATCAAAACACTAACTTCCGTTTTTTCCATTTTTTTATAATAACAAAAGTTGCTTCACAAAAGACGCTCTATCTCACAAACTAATTGACGTCAAATTTTAACACGAATCATTTGAAGGTTAGGTTAGGGTTAGGTTATGTGGCAGCCCGATGTATCAGGCTCACTTAGACTATTCAGACCATTGTGATACCACAGTGGTGAACTTCTCTCTTATCACTGAGTGATGCACGACTCCATGTTAAGCTCAATGACAAGGGACCTCTTTTTTATAGCCGAGTCCGAACGGCGTTCCACATTCCAGTGAAACCACTTAGAGAAGCTTTGAAACCCTCAGAAATTTCACCAGCATTACTGAGGTGGGAGAATCCACCGCAGAAAAACCATTGCACCACGGTGGCTCCCATCATTTGAAGGTTGGTACTCTATAAAAATAATATGCATTTAATACTAGCGACGCCATCTATGTGTCAGACCGGGGACTTTATCGGCCAACCTGTTACACCCGATGTCTTTGGAAGCCGTAATTTTAAATTAAACCACTGCCGGTGGTTGGGAAGAAAGTATATTTCATCAAAGCCACTCGAAATTCTTTACATTAAAATAATGGCCTGTAATGTCCATAACTGATAGGCAATTTATAAATCGATGTTTCACCATTTCATTTCTATAGAAACAATATTCGTAACTGTCCAACTATTCCTGTCATATGGTATTTGGTATTTAAAATTCCGCCCGTCCTAATTTTTGGCAGTTTATGTTTGTTTTATATATGGGACACATTACATTTTTTTTACCATCTAAACATTTTATCTGATTAGTCCGACATTTTGATTTTATTATTATTTTTCGTTTTTATGTAAATTTATTTTTTTATAAAATGCCTATATAGACCAATACCAGGATTTTACTTCTAAAACTTCTGGAAGCCTAATTATCTTTTTAATATTTTGTGTTTTTATAAATACATATTCTGGAGATTGTTGTTATCTACCCATATTTTAATGTGATCTCCATATAGTCTTGTGTCGTATTTTAATTTATTGGCCTGAAATTAAAATGTAGAGTTCTTTACATTCCAAAAATGCTGAGGTTCATCGTCGAGTCATATCAACATTTAAAATTAGAGTTCTTTTGGACATATAAACACATATGGCAAAATAGAATACTTATATCGGTCTATTTTTGGAACCTTAAAAATATAATTGGAATACTGTTAAAATGAGAGATTTAGGTACACCACCTGGAGTCGTCTCTGGAGTCGGAGTCGAGACTAATAAGAAATGTTGGAGTCGTAGTCGAGCAAAATTGACTCGATCCCACAGCCCTGGTCAAAAGAATATTTATACTCACTTGTACTTAAGAGTAATATTCAGTAACATTATAATTAGAATTCCTTTTTTTGTTTTTTTCTTTTTTGTATTGCAGAACATATTGTACAATTTATCTGATTATGAATTAAACGATGCTCCTTTTCCCGTATATACCCCAATTATGACGTTCAATTTTACAATGGAATATTATGACAATCACATATTATTTGCTACTACGTTAATTCAGGGATCCACCTCACGTAAATAATATTATATCATATAACTGTTGGGATTACAACACATAATCTAAAAAATTTGTGTTGTATTTTATGGCGATTTCGATTGGGGAAAAAGTGCAACATTCTCGAAATTGATTTCTACTAATATGAAGGACACTGTCATAGATTTTGGGATTATGTATCCCTCACAATATCATGAATTAACAATAACATTGGAGGGAATCTATCATTTAACAGAAAATACAATGAGAGAAAAAGTGGTGTAATCCTACACCCGCCTATGCACACACAAAGAAAAAAAAAAACGTTTTTTGAATTTCTTCTAAAATTTTAAACCAAGATTTTTGTTACAAAATTTGATTGATTTCAATAAAAAATTATTTTTGAACCAACACACATTTTACATTTTAATAGTAAACATTTATTATAGTAGCATGATACAATTATTTATAAGGTAGCCTTATTTCATCATGTGACTTTGAAAGGCTCATCAAAATGTCAAAAAAAATTTTTTTTGGACATTTTAAAATTATGTTGTTGTAGTTAACGTCTAAAATTTAAATTCTATTTAAAATTCGGAAAAAATATGTATGTAAATACAAGGGAAAATACGAAAATGTTGTCTGTGTAACAAGCGGTTAAATGGTGAACATGTTCCATTTTTATACACTCCACCATAGGATGGAGGGTCGATCTAAGCACGTCCGTCCGTCCGTCTGTTGAAATCACGCTAACTTCCGAACGAAAAAAGCTATCGACTTCAAACTTGGCACAAATAGTTGTTATTAATGTATGTCGGAAGGCATTGTCGGAAGGCATTGCAAATCGGACCGCTTTTACGTATAGCCTCCATATAAATCGACGCTCAGATTTGGCTTGCGGAGCCTCTTGGAGGAGCAAAATTCATCCGATCCGGTTGAAATTTGGTACATGGTGTTAGTATATAGTTTCTAACAACCATGCAAAAATTCGGTTCACATCGGTCCATAATTATATATAGCCCCCATAAAAACCGATCCCTTGATTTGGCTTGCGGAGCCTCTAAGAGAAGCAAATTTCATCCGATCTGGTTGAAATTTTTGTTAGATTTTTGTTATTTTTTGTTGTATTTTAAAACGAACTCATTTTACGCCCATTAGCGCGAGTCATTTTCGTATCGTATTATAATCACATAACTGACATAGCAGTTTTTGATCTCCTAAAGTACTCGAATATGACTCATTTAGATGATTTTTGTTAAAACAATAACCCAAATGCTAGCTGGGATTTCTCATGAGTAACACAAGATCAAAACAAATATTTTTGTATTTGTTTATTTACTTTTTACTCTCATAATGATGAGCTGCTTTTATGTCTGTGTTGCTATTTTTGTTCTAGAGAAATAATTGTATCATGTATAGTAGTATGTAATGTTGAACATCCTTTCGGAATCTTCCGAACATATCAGGTATATATTAAAGAAAAAAAAAAACAAGTATATACGGCCGTAAGTTCGGCCAGGCCGAAGCTTATGTACCCTCCATCATGGATTGCGTAGAAGCTTCTTCTAAACACTGCCACCCACAATCGAATTACTTAAGTTGCGGTAACGCTTGCCGATGGCAAGGTATCTTAAAACCTCCTAATACCATCTTCTAAATTGTATGTAAGTCCATACGTGGTATATATTAAATCAAAAAAGATCGATCCAATACGTATATAATTCAGTTTGACAAAGTAGACATAAAATTTTAACAAAATTTTCTATAGAAATAAAATTTTCACAAAATTTTCTATAGAAATAAAAATTTTCACAAAATTTTCTATAGAAAGAAAATTTTGACAAAAATGTCTGCAGAAATAAAATTTTAACAAAATTTTCTATAAAAATCAACTTTTGACAAAATTTTCTATAGAAATAAAATCTTGGTAGATTATTTTTGGCTCGAGTGGCAACCATGATTATGAACCGAATAAAATTTGAACAAAATTTTCTATAGAAATAAAATTTTGACAATGATGAAAATTTTATTATGAACCGAATAAAATTTTAACAAAATTTTCTCTAGAAATAAAATTTTGACAAAATTTTCTATAGAAATAAAATTTTGACAAAATTTTCTATAGAAATAAAATTTTCGTAGATTATTTTTGGCTCTAGTGGCAAACATGATTATGAACCGATATGGACCAATTTTTGTGTGATTGAACCAATTTTGGTATGGTTGTTAGCGACCATATACTAATTTGAACCGGATCGGATGAATTTTGCTCCTCCAAGAGGCTCCGGAGGTCAAATCTGGAGAACGTTTTATATGGGGGCTATATATAATTATGGACCGATATGGACCAATTTTTGCACGGTTGCTAGAGACCATATACCAATACCATGTACCAAATTTCAGCCGGATCGGATGAAATTTGCTTCTCTTAGAGGCTCCGCAACCCAAATCTGGGGATCGGTTTATATGTGCGCTATATATAATTATGAACCGATGTGGACCAATTTTTGCACGGTTGCAAAAATGTACCAAATTTCAGCCGGATCGGATGCAATTTGCTTCTCTTTGAGGCTTCGCAAGCCAAATCTGGAGATCGGTTTATATGGGGGCTATATATAATTATGGACCGATGTGGACTAATTTTTGCATGGTTGTTAGAGACCATATACCAACATCATGTACCAAATTTCAGCCCTATCGGATGAAATTTGCTTCTCTTTGAGGCTCCGCAAGCCAAATCTAGGGATCGGTTTATATGGGGGCTATATATAATTATGGACCGATGTGGACCAATTTTTGCATGATTGTTAGATACCATATACCAACACCATGTACCAAATTTCAGCCAGATCGGATGAAATATGCTTCGGTTAGAGGCTCCACAAGCCAAATCTGGGGATCGGTTTATATGGGGGCTATATATAATTATGGACCGATATGGACCAATTTTTGCACGGTTGCTAGAGACCATATGCCAATACCATGTACCAAATTTCAGCCGGATCGGATGAAATATGCTTCTCTTAGAGGCTCCACAAGCCAAATCTGGGGATCGGTTTATATGGGGGATATATATAATTATGGACCGATGTGGACCAATTTTTGCATGATTGTTAGAGACCATATACCAACACCATGTACCAAATTTCAGCCAGATCGGATGAAATATGCTTCGGTTAGAGGCTCCACAAGCCAAATCTGAGGGTCCCTTTATATGGGGGCTATACGTAAAAGTGGACCGATATGGCATATTTTCAATACCATCCGACCTACATCGATAACAACTACTTGTGCCAAGTTTCAAGTCGATAGCTTGTTTCGTTCGGAAGTTAGCGTGATTTCAACAGACGGACGGACGGACGGACGGACATGCTTAGATCGACTCAGAATTTCACCACGACCCAGAATATATATACTTTATGGGGTCTTAGAGCAATATTTCGATGTGTTACAAACGGAATGACAAAGTTAATATACCCCCATCCTATGATGGAGGGTATAAAAACAAAAATTCAGTGACATTATTCTACACTCAAAAAAAACGTCCAAGTTTGAGAGGTTTCACTGTACCATAGGTACTGAATGTTGAGTTTGAAATAACTACAATCAATACAATTAAACCAATTACCATTTATGGTTAATTGAACCGTATCAATTTTTTAAGTAGAAATATTACAATTGATTTTTATTTATATACAAAAATATCATAATTATAATCAAACCAAATGGATCTGATATCATCATTATAGAAGTTTGTCTTGTATTGTTAGTTCTAGTTTAATTTAAAGTATGGAATATAAATTTTATTATTGAAAATGTCTATTAACATAATAACGCTGTTTGTATTGAGTTGTCTTTGGACAAAAGAAGTATGAAAATAAAATAAAGAAAATATATATATAAAATTTTTAATATAAATTTGTTTACTAATAAAAACTTTAAATTTATTTTATTTTTATTCAATAAATATCTTAGGCTGCGAGAAAACGATTCCGGGTTAGATACCATAACTTGACGTGCTTCAATATAAAAAGTCCATTAAGAAGTGTTGAATGCCTTTTAAAAAAAGATCGTTATGATCAAAGTTTAATGGACATACGTTTCGAATTGGAACGGGACTTAAATCAGAATGCTGAACTTCATATGGTATTCCATTATAAGCTAACAAAAGGCCATAGAAGTCCAACAAAATTTATTGATGTAACATTGAATATATGTGACGTTTTCGCCCAGATCAATACCATACGAATGGTTAATATCATGGTTATTGAAGTGCTGAAGAAGAGCAATTTGCCTTATAGCTGTCCCATAAAAGGGGTGAGTTATATGAAAGTTTTGTATTAATTTTATTCCAAAAAAAATATTCTTACTAAAGAATAATATTTGGTAACATTATAAGATTTGAATTCAGTCTCCTTTTTGTTTTTGTTTTTTTTTTTTTTTGTATTTCAGAACATTTTGTACAATTTAACTGATTATGAAATGAACGATGCTACTTTTCCCGTATATACCCCAATTATAATATTCAATTTTACAGTGGAATATTATGATAATCACAAATTAATTGCCACCTCGGTACTTCAAAGATCCACGTCGCGGAAGTAATATTCTAAATATTATATTACTGTTAGGTTTGCGTATCCTAAAGAATAAATCGTTAACAAACTGGTATCGCAAACGTTTTTCTTTTGTTAAGGAAAAATTCAAAAATTTCCTACACCTACAGTTTAGAATGCGCAATTTACGAAATATTAAGGGATTTTTTTTTTAATAACGAACTATTAATTAAAAAAGTTTATAATGATTGATTCAAATTTTTTTGTCCATTAAATTTATGATACAAATTGTACAAAATTGTATGGAGATAAAATTTTGAAAACTTTTCTATAGAAATAAGATTTTGACAAAATTTTCTATAGAAATAAAATTTTGACAAAATTTTCTATAGAAATAAAATTTTGAAAAAATTTTCTATAGAAATAAAATTTTGACAAAATTTTCTATACCAATAAAATTTTGACAAAATTTTCTATAGAAATAAAAGTTTGAAAAAATTTTCTATAGAAATAAAATTTTGACAAAATTTTCTACAAAACGAAATTTTGGCAAAATTTTCTATAGAAATAAAATTTTGACAAAATTTTCTATAGAAATACAATTTTGACAAAATTTTCTATAGAAATAAAATTTATTGTTGTTTTTGATCTCAGCTTAAAGCCATGCATTGACTAAACTACAAGTGTAGCTTAACCACCCAGCAAAAAAAGCGTCGCCAAAAAAGTAATGAAAATGTTCTTTTTGGATCCGGAAGTGGTGCACAATTGGCGCAGAAGCGATGAATTTAACATGGGCTTATCATAGGACGGATATCCACCATTTCAACAGCCGTTGCACTGAATATGCATCACTTCTTTAGATGTGGTCCGAATTCAGTGTTTTGGATGTGAATTAAAAAATTTTGTGGTATTTTTACGAATAATTAATTTTTATAATTTTTTATGATTTTTAATGCAATCTGACGATTGTCTGAAGGGTTTCAGATCGCAAAGACCGCAAATATTTTCAAAATTTCGCAATTTTTCTAGAATGAATTCAGAAATTTTTTCGACAAAATTTTAATAATTTATACCATTTTATTAATTTATACCCTGTTTTTAACATATTTCAAACAAAAACTGTTAAAATTGCCCTTTAAAAGTATGAAAAAAGCAAGTTATAAAAAATTGAATTAAAAGAACTTCATGAGTAGTTAAAATAAAGAACATCTCTGGAAGGACATTGTTGGAAGTGCTTTTAAAGTTGTGTCTGCCTAAACAAATTTGCCAGCATATCTCTGTTCCTTTGCCAAACTCAAATCATCGATTTGAATGTATTCGGCTGGGTTTGTTTTTGAGCGTGCTTCCTCTATCTTCATTCGTTTTGTTTGTTATTGTTGGCTTCTCTTCAATCGTTATTGTTGTTTTTGATCGATAACGATTGAGGAGAAGCCAACAATAACAAACAAAACGAATGAAGATAGAGGAAGCACGCTCAAAAACAAACCCAGCCAAATACATTCAAATCGATGATTTGAGTTTGGCAAAGGAACAGAGATATGCTGGCAAATTTGTTTAGGCAGTAGCCTACTATCAACCCCTTTTTCAGGAGGTTCAAGTGTAGTTCACTTTGGGTTGAGTGAATTACCCGAATTTATTCTGATAATTGGTTGATAGTTTTGCTGCAAGTAGAGGATGCTGATGAGGAATGTGGTAATTCCAAAACAGCTGTACATCCAACCATCTTGCAGTCTATAGGGCTTTGCCCAAATAAATTTGACAAGCATACTTTTCCTCTGTTGGTTAAGCTACACTTGTAGTTTAGTCAATGCATGGCTTTTAGCTGAGATCAAAAACAACAATAACGATTGAAGAGAAGCCAACAATAACAAACAAAACGAAATAAAATTTTGACAAAATTTTCTATAGAAATAAAATTTTTACAAAAATTTCTATAGAAATAAAATTTTGACAAAAATTTCTATAGCAATGAAACTTTGACAAAATTTTCTATAGAAATAGAATTTTGACAAAATTTTCTATAGAAATAAAATTTTGACAAAATTTTCTATAGAAACAAAATTTTCTATAGAAACAAAATTTTCTATAGAAATAAAATTTTGACAAAATTTTCTATAGAAATAAAATGTTGACAAAATTTTCTATAAAAAAAAATTTTGGCAAAATTTTCTATAGAAATAAAATTTTGACAAAATTTTCTATAGAAATAAAATTTTGACAAAATTTTCTATAGAAACAAAATTTTCTATAGAAATAAAATTTTGACAAAATTTTCTATAGAAACAAAATTTTCTATAGAAACAAAATTTTCTATAGAAATAAAATTTTGACAAAATTTTCTATACCAATAAAATTTTGACAAAAATTTCTATAGAAATGAAATTTTGACAAAATTTTCTATAGAAATAAAATTTTGACAAAAATTTCTACAGAAATAAAATTTTAACAAAATTTTCTATAGAAATAAACTTTTGACAAAATTTTCTATAGAAATAAAATCTTGGTAGATTATTTTTGGCTCGAGTGGCAACCATGATTATGAACCGAATAAAATTTTGACAAAATTTTCTATAGAAATAAAATTTTGACAATGATGAAAATTTTATTATGAACCGAATAAAATTTTAACAAAATTTTCTATAGAAACAAAATTTTGACAAAATTTTCTATAGAAATAAAATTTTGACAAAATTTGCTATACCAATAAAATTTTGACAAAATTTTCTATAGAAATAAAATTTTGACAAAATTTTCTATAGAAATAAAATTTTGACAAAATTTTCTATAGGAATAAAATTTTGACAAAATTTTCTATAGAAATAAAATTTTGACAAAATTTTCTATAGAAACAAAATTTTGACAAAATTTTCTATAAGTAATTTTCTATAAGTAAGTTCGGCCAGGCCGAATCTTATGTACCCTCCACCATGGATAGCGTAGAAACTTCTACGAAAGACTGTCATCCAGAATCGAATTACTTGGGTTGTGGTATCTTAAATCGTTTTCTAAATTGTGAGTTAGTCCATACGTGGTATATATTAGACAAAACAAGTATATACAGCAGTAAATTCGGCCGGGCCGAATGTTAAATACCCACCATCATGAATCAAGTATAACAGCTTACTATGAAAACTCTTCGTCGTATTGGGTTACGTGATAATATATAGAATTGTAGGGGGTTTGATGACAAATCTTCTCCCAAACGAGCCAGCTCCCGAAGACAAACTTTAAAGATTCTACCTATGAAGACCAGATAAGATTCTGGATTTATGAGAACCAAATTTGTTTGAGTTTTAGAGAAAATATAAACATATCGTGTATATGTTGAAATTACGCCTTGATTTAAAATCTTAAATCTGTAGATTTTTCCGCATTTATTTAAATACGATGAGTAAAATCTGGAACTTTTACTTTCAGTTTGAAGCAATTTTCATGATCAGTGCGCCTGCTATACCCTGAAAGAAGTGTTTTCTTTTTTGAGAAACGTAATTTTAGACAAGCAAAGTTTTCTTTTGGCGCAAATTTTAGATACAATCGTTGAATAAACGAAAACACTTTATAAGAAAAAGAAATTTCGTTTGTCTAAATGGGGGTTATACCAAAAAATGGACCGATATACCTCAATTTCGGCACTCTTATTTGTGGTCTAAAAATACCTCTAGATTTCGAATTTCAGGCAAATCATGTAATAAATACAGTTATTGTAGCTCAAGAATTTCAGCAAAGCGGATGGTAAATATAGTTTCTAGAAGCCCAAGAAGCAAAATGGGAGATCGGTCTATATGGGGGCTATACCAAAAAATGGACCGATGGGCACCATTTTCGGCACACCTTTTTATGGTTCCAAAAGAACTCTAGATTTTCAATTTCAGGAAAATCGGATAGAAAATATTGTTTCTAGAAGCCCAAGAAGCAAAGTCGGGAAATCAGTCTCTATGGGGCTATATGAAAACATGGATCGATGAGCACCATTTTCGGCACACCTTTTTATGGTCCTCAAATACCTCTAGATTTCCAATTTCAGGCAAATCGGATGGTAAATATAGTTTCTAGAAGCCCTTAAAGCAAAATCGGTATATCGGTCTATATGGTGGCTATACCAAAACATGTACCGATGAGCACCATTTTCGGCACACCTTTTTATGGTCCCCAAATACTTCTATATTTCCAATTTCAGGCAAATTGGATAAAAACTACGGGTTTTATAGACTCCAAGACTCCAAATCGGGAGGTTGGTTTACATGGGGGCTACATCAAAACATTCACCGATGCGGACAATTTTCGACACACCTCTTTATGGTCCCAAAATACCTTTAGATTTTCAATTTCATACAAATCGGATAGAAAATACTGTTTCTAGACGTGTAAGAAGCAAAATCGGGAGATCGGTCTATATGGGCGCTATACCAAAACATGGACCGATATAGACCATTTTCGACACACCTCTTTATAGTCCCACAATACCTCTAGATTTCCAATTTCAGGCAAATCGGATGGTAAATATAGTTTCTAGACGCCCAAGAAGCAAAATCGGGAGATCGGTCTATAAGGGGGCTATATCAAAACATGGACCGATACGAACGATTTTCGACACAACTCCTTATGGTCCCACAATACCTCTAGATTTCCAATTTCAGGCAAATCTGATAAAAACTACGGTTTTTATAGGCCCAAGACCCCAAATCGGGAGGTAGGTTTATATGGGTACTATATCAAAACTTGGACCTATATAGCCCATCTTCGAACTTGACCTGCCTGCAAACAAAAAACTAATCTGTGCCAAATTTCGGGACGATAGCGCCATTATTGAAGGCTGTAGCGTGATTACAACAGACAGACAGACGGACAGACGGACATGCTTATATCGTCTTAGAATTTCTCCCTGATCAAGAATATATATACTTTATATAGTCGGAAATCGATATTTCGATGTGTTACAAACGGAATGACAAACTTATTATACCCCCGTCACCATTTATGGTGGTGGGTATAAAAAGGTATGTGTAGATAAGTCTACAAATAATTACGAATCGATATGGACTTTTGCAAGGTACGTAGGGAGCCAGAATTGAAATATGGGGTCGCTTATATGGGGGCTATATACAATTATGAACTTGATATGAACCAATTTTCGTGCGATTGGGGATCGATTTATCTGAGGGCTATATATAACTATAGACCGATATGGACCTAGTTAGGCATGGTTGTTAACGGCCATATACTATGACCAAGGTACCAAGAGGCTCCAAAACCAAATCTCGGGATCGGTTTATATGGGGGCTATACATGATTATGGACCGATATGGACCACTTTTGGCATGGTTGTTAAATATCATATACTACCACCAAATTTCAACCAGATCGGATGAATTTTGCTTCTTCAATAGGCACCGGAGGTCAAATCTGGGGATCGGTTTATATGGGGGATATATATAATTATTGACTAACAGCACGTACCAAATTTCAACCGAATTGGATGAATTTTGCTCTTCCAAGGGGCTTGGGATCGGTTTATATGGGGGCTATATATAATTATGGAGCGATTTCGACCAATTTTTGCATGGGTGTTTGAGGCCATATATTAACACCACGTACCAAATATCAACTGAATCAGATGAATTTTGGTCTTCCAAGAGGCTCCGCAAGCCAAATCTTGGGATCGGTTTATATGGGGGCTATATATAATTACGGACCGATGTGGACCAATTTTTGCATGGTTGTTGAAGATCATATACTAACACCATGTACCAAATTTCAGCCGGATCGGATCGATTTATATGCGGGCTACATATAATTATGAACCGATTTGGAACACTTCCTGCATGGTTGTTAGATACATATGATGCTTTTAATCTTACCAAATTGTCTGAAATTGGAATTCAAGAGATATTTGAGGACCACTAAGAGGTGTGTCGAAAATGGTGAGTATTGGTCCATGTTTTGGTATAGCCGCCATATAGACCTACCTCCCGAATTTATTTCTAGAATCCGGCTGACCACAAATAGATCAGCCGAAAATTGCGTGTGTCGACCCATGTTTTGGTAAGGCTCCCACATAAACCGATCTCCAGATTTAATTCCTTGGGCTTTTAGGAATCGTAGTTTTTTCCGATTTGCTCGAAAATGTGAAAAATCTACAGATGTAAGATATCGAATCAAGGCGTTATTTCATCATTTACACGATATGTTTATGATTTCTCTAAAACTAAAACAACACTGGTTCTTATAAATCCAGAATCTGATTTAGTCTTCATAGGTAGAATCTTTAAATTTTTTCTTCGGGAAGCGTACTGGTTGAACTGATTTGCTTGGGAGAAGATTTGTCATCAAACTGCCTAAAATTCTTCCGCTACGACGAAGAGTTTTCAAAGTAAACTATTATATTTGATTCATGGTGGTGGGTATTTATGATTCGAACCAGCCGAACTTACTGCTGTATATACTTGTTTTTTTATTGGTTTTATGGAAAGATAACTTCTGTTTCGGATTTGTACATTATCATCAGTTCAGTTAATATGACAAACCTTTTGCTTACACTTTAGAGAACTCAAGGTTCTCACTGAACAGCATAATATAACTCTGTGCTGGGTACCTGGGCACTATGGGATAATAAGAAATGAGGAAGCGGATGTGCTGGCTAAGGAGGGCGCTCGTGGAACGAATAATGTCCTAGCGGACGGTTTTCACTATCTTCTTATCATTACAGGATAGAGGTCAAATATGACGAACTATGGCGATGACGCTGGGTTTCTTCGGATGGTTGCGAAAAGAAACATAGAACTGCGAAATTTTGATGTCGATGAAGAGAAGAATTGCGGCCACTGATTGGTATCATAAGAGGACATAACACATATGATATGACGTAGATGGTGCCTGGACCCGGAAGTTACGGAGGACTCGTACCACTTCCTGTACCAGTGCCCAGCTTTATCCTTTAGAAGAAACAAGATACTGGGATCCTTTTTCTTTCAGGCTTTCACTGATCTGCGGGAGTGCAGCTTAAGGAACATACTTGCATTCATCAGGGCCTCTGGTTGGCTGTTCTGAGATTTCTTTCAAAGAGAACGAGCAGGAGGAAACTCTGGGACAAAGCGGGCCGCATCGGAAGAAAGAAAATGGAAATATCACATCGAGGAATCACAATGGACCTATACTGGTCTAGGTTAGGTTAGGTTGAGTGGCAGCCCGATGTATCAGGCTCACTTAGACTATTCAGTCCATTGTGATACCACATTGGTGAACTTCTCTCTTATCACTGAATGCTGCCCGATTCCATGTTAAGCTCAATGACAAGGGACCTCCTTTTTATAGCCGAGTCCGAACGGCGTTCTACATTGCAGTAAAACCACTTAGAGAAGTTTTGAAACCCTCAGAAATGTCACCAGCATTACTGAGGTGAGATAATCCACCGTTGAAAAACTTTTTGGTGTTCGGTCGAAGCAGGAATCGAACCCACGACCTTTTGTATGCAAGGCGGGCATGCTAACCATGGCACCACGGTGGCTCCCTATATACTATTCTAAGTGGAAATCAATTTCAACACCAAAATTGATGGCATCCTTTACAACCTAACCTAACCTTTAACAGGTTGACTGATAAGTCCCCGGTCTGACACATAGATGGCGTCGCTAGTTTTAAATGGATATTATTTTTATATAGTATCAACATTCAAATGATTTGTGTCAAAATTTGACGTCTATAAGTCCATTAGTTTGTGAGATAGAGCGTCTTGTGTGAAGCAACTTTTGTTATTGTGAAAAAAATGGAAAAAAAGGAATTTCGTGTTTTGATAAAATACTGTTTTCCAAAGGGAAAAAATACGGTGGAAGCAAAAACTTGGCTTGATAATGAGTTTCCGGACTCTGCCCCAAAGAAATCAACAATAATTGATTGGTATACAAAATTCAAGCGTGGTGAAATGAACATAGAGGACGGTGAACGCAGTGGACGCTCGATAGAGGTGGTTACCGATGAAAACATTAAAAAAATCCACAAAATTATTTTGAATGACCATAAAATGAAGTTGATCGAGATAGCAGAGGCCTTAAAGATATCAAAGGAACGTGTTGGTCATATCATTAATCAATATTTGGATATGCGGAAGCTCTGTGCAAAATGGGTGCCGCGCGAGCTCACATTTGACCAAAAACAACAACGTGTTGACGATTCTGAGCGGTGTTTGCAGCTGTTAACTCGTAATACACCCGAGTTTTTCCGTCGATATGTGCTAATGGATGAAACATGGCTCCATCACTACACTCCTGAGTCCAATCGACAGTCGGCTGAGTGGACAGCGACCGGTGAACCGTCTCCAAAGCGTGGAAAGACCCAAAAGTCCGCTGGCAAAGTAATGGCCTCTGTTTTTTGGGATGTGCATGGAATAATTTTTATCGATTATCTTGACAAGGGAAAAACCATCAACAGTGACTATTATATGGCGTTATTGGAGCGTTTGAAGGTCGAAATCGCGGCAAAACGGCTCCATATGAAGAAGAAAAAAGTGTTGTTCCACCAAGACAACGCACCGTGCCACAAGTCATTGAGAACGATGGCAAAAATTCATGAATTGGGCTTCGAAATACTTCCCCACCCACCGTATTCTCCAGATCTGACCCCCAGCGACTTTTTCTTGTTCTCAGACCTCAAAAGGATGCTCGCAGGGAAAAAATTTGGCTGCAATGAAGAGGTGATCGCCGAAACTGAGGCCTATTTTGAGGCAAAACCGAAGGAGTACTACCAAAATGATATCAAAAAATTGGAAGGTCGTTATAATCGTTATATCGCTCTTGAAGGGAACTATGTTGAATAATAAAAACGAATTTTGACAAAAAGACATGTGTTTTTCTTTGTTAGACCGGGGACTTATCAGCCAACCTGTTATTCTCCAGATCTGGCCCCAGCGACTTCTTCTTGTTCTCAGACCTCAAAAGGATGCTCGCAGGGAAAACATTTGGCTGCAATGAAGTGGTGATCGCCGAAACTGAGGCCTATTTTGAGGCAAAACCGAAGGAGTACTACCAAAATGATATCAAACAAGTAAGGAAAGTCTAAAGTCGGGCGGGGCCGACTATATTATACCCTGCACCACTTTGTAGATCTAAATTTTCGATACCATATCACATCCGTCAAATGTGTTGAGGGCTATATATAAAGGTTTGTCCCAAATATATTCATTTAAATATCACTCGATCTAGACAGAATTTGATAGACTTTTGCAAAATCTATAGACTTAAAATTTAAGTCGGCTAATGCACTATGGTGGAACACAATGAAGTAAAAAAATATGGGAAACATTTAAATCTGAAGCAATTTTAAGGAAACTTCTCAAAAGTTTATTTATGATTTATCGCGAGATATATAAATATTAGAAATTTAGGAAAATTAGAGTCAGTTTTACAACTTTTCGACTAAGCAGTGGCGATTTTACAAGGAAAATGTTGGTATTTTGACCATTTTTGTCGAAATCGGAAAAACAAATATATGGGAGCTATATCTAAATCTGAACCGATTTCAACCAAATTTGGCACGCATAGCTACAATGCTAATTCTACTCTCTCTTCAAAATTTCAACTAAATCGGAGCAAAAAGTTGGCCTCTGTGGTCATATTTGTGTAAATCGGCCTAAAGCTATATATGGGAACTATATATAAATCTGAACCGATTTCAACCAAATATGGCACGCATAGCAACAATGCTAATTCTATTCCCTGTGCAAAATTTCAATCAAATCGGAGTAAAAGATTGGCCACTGTGGTCATATGAGTGTAAATCGGGCGAACGAGATATATGGGACCTATATCTAAATCTGAACCGATTTCAATAAAATTTGGCACACTTGACTACACTACTAATTGTACTCCTAGTGCAAAATTTCAACCGTATTAGCCCATATCAGGCTAAAGATATATATGGGAGCTATATCTAAATCTGAACCGATTTCAATAAAATTTGGCACACTTGACTAAAGTACAAATTGTTTTTCTTGTGCACAATTTTAAGCAAATTAGGGTAAAACTCTGGCTTCTGGGGCCATATAAGTCCATATCGGGCGAAATATATATATATATATATATATATATATATATATATATATATATATATATATATATATATATATATATATATATATATATATATATATATATATATATATATATATATATATATATATATATATATATATATATATATATATGGGAGCTATATCTAAATCTGAACCGATTTCTTCCAAAATCAATAGGTATTTATTCTGAGCCAAAACACATACTTGTGCCAAATTTGAAGTCGATTGGACTAAAACTGCGACCTAGACTTTGATTACAAAAATGTGTTCACGGACAGACGGGCATGGCTATATCGACTCAGGAGCCCACCCTGAGCAAAGACACCATGTGTCTATCTCGTCTCCTTCTGGGTGTTGCAAACATATGCACTAACTTATAATATCCTGTTCCACAGTGTGGAGCAGGGTATAATGCACTAACTTATAATACCCTGTTCCACAGTGTGGCGCAGGGTATAAAAATTGGAAAGTCGTTATAATCGTTGTATTGCTCATGAAGGGAACTATGTTGAATAATAAAAACGAATTTTGACAAAAAGAAGTGTGTTTTTCTTTGTCAGCCAACCAGTTACTTACACTTTTAAGAGTTATCCAATTTTCTAGGTATCCATGATTGAGAGGTTTTACTGCATGTATTGATTTTTAAGCGAGATATAATTAAGTTCAATATAATTAAACCAATTTTAATTACAATTTATGGTTAAGTGAACCGTATCAATTTGTTGAGTAGAGATATTATAATTGATTTACATTTACAAACCATAATATCATAACGAAAACACCAGATGGTTTTGATGTCATCATAGAAGGTTGTCTTATATTGTTAGTTCTGGTTTAATTTATAATATGAAATATAATATTTATTATTGAGAATGTCTATTAAAATATTAATTTCGTTATTTGCTTTGAGTTGTCTTTGGACAAGTGAAGTAAGTATACAAAATCATTTTTATACATTTCTACTAATAAAAAAAATAATAAAAATCTATTAGGCTTCGAGAAAACGTTTTCGGGTTAGATTTCACAACTTGACGTGCTTCAATATAACAAGTCCAGTAAGAAGTGTTGAATGTCTTTTAAAAAAAGATCGTCATGGCCAAAGTTTAATGGACGTACGTTTCGAATTGGAAAGGGACTTAAATCAGAATGCTGAAGTTCATATGGTATTTCATTATAAGCTAACAAAAGGCCATAGAAGTCCAACAAAATTTATTGATGTAACATTGAATATATGTGACGTTTTCGCCCAGATCAATACCATACCAATGGTTAATATCATGGTTATTGAAGTGCTGAAGAAGAGCAATTTGCCTTATAGCTGTCCCATAAAAGGGGTGAGTTATATGAATATTTTTTAAAGAAACTTTCCACTTGTGACAAAATATAGTATAAGATTTGAATTCAGCCTTCTTTTTTGGTTTATATTTTATTTCAGAACATTTTGTACAATGTAACCGATTATGAGTTGAACGATGCTCCTTTTCCCATATATACTCCAATTATAACATTCAATTTTACTGTGGAATATTATGATAATCATAAATTAATTGCTACTTCGTTAATTCAGGGATCCACGTCACGGAAATAATGTCATAAAAATCATATATAATTATGTCCAAACAATTTATGTTCATCAATAATGTTCGTGTATATTCGTAAAGATATATCGTGCATTGTTAGTAATCAGAATAAGAATAACTCCCTTATAGAGTGATCTCTCAAATTGAATTCTTGAGTGTCAACATAAGAAATAAAATTTTGGAAAACGGGTGAAAAATTCCAACATATATTTGTATTTGATGATTATAATGGCTACAGGGTCCAGTGAATGGTATGTTGGTATATGAACATTTCTCTTAACAGTGAGTGCTGTCCGCATGTATTATTATCTCAATGGCAAGACAGCTCCTTTTTACAGCCGAGTCCGAACTGCGTTTCACATTGTAGTGAAATCACTTACAGAGCTTTAAAACACTTAGATATGTCAACAGTATTACTGAGAGAAGATGAGAGATGAGATTGTGATTGGACCCATGACCCTTAATAAAGGGTGATACGGTCAAAATTTGGTCAAGGGAAAACACGTGTAAATCGGTGAAATCGTTTATTTAAAAAATCAAATTAAATTTCTTTTTTATACCCTTCACCACTACTGTGGTACAGGGTATAATTAGTTTGTGCATTTGTATGTAACGCCAAGAAATAGTGGTCATAGACACATCTTTTAGTATACTAATCGACTTAGAATTAAATTCTGAGTCGATTTAGCGATGTCCGTCTGTCTGTCTGTCCGTCCGTCCGTCTGTCTGTATATGTAATTTTATGCACAAAGTACAGCTCGCAATTTAAGTCCGATCGTCCTCAAATTCGGCATAGGGCCGTTTCTTAGAACAGAGACAATCGCTATTGGTTTTGGAAAAAATCGGTTCAGATTTAGATATAGGTGCCATATATATTTATCCCCGATCTGGTCATAATTGGCGTGTTTATCAACCAATGTTCTTCAAGTTTAGTACATCCGAATATTTTATGAGTCTCGAAAAACTTGCAAAATATCAGCCAAATCGGTTCAGATTTAAATATAGCTCCCATATATATCTTTCGTCCGATTTAGACTCATATGACCACAGAGGTTTGAGTTTTGTGTACTTGCTTCTAGGAAGCAAATTTAAATTTTTCGCTTTTTCAGCTTTTTTTTCTTCATATGCTATCAAAGTCCTTTAAAAACGAGTTAACGACAACTATATTTTCCAAATTAAGACTCGACTTCCAGTAGAAATTATGATATGTTTCAAGTAAAAAAACGTCTTTAAAATAAAGTGTTGAAAAACATGTCCTATATTTGAACGATTTTTTGCTTTGTAGTCAAGATGCAAAAAGACAACAAATTTAAAGACAATTTCATTTAATTTAAAGAATTTTTCTGAATTATTAAAGTCAAGTTGATCTTAGCCCAAACATTTTTTCTTTCACGTCATGACACCCATTTTTAAGTGAAATTACTTAACTACAAGGACAATACGACTTCATTGAAAAGTTTATTGGCTTTTGGACAAGGAAAAAAACTTTATATTAGAGAAATGCGTCTTCTATGCTAAGCAAAATTTGCATTCGTATTTTAAAGACATGAAATCTTTGACCTCACGACAATATTTTTTTCAGTGTAGAATTGACACTTTACCAATGCTTGGTAAATTTTATTGAAATCGGTTCACATTTAGATATAGCTCCCATATATATCTTTCGTCCGATTTGAACTTATATGGCCACAAAAGCCAGAGTTTTGCCGTGATTTGCTTCAAATTTTGCACAAGGGGTACATTTAATAGTATCGTTAAGTGTGTCAAATTTTGTTAAAATCGGTTCAGATTTAGATATAGCTCACATATATATATTTCGCCCGATTTGGACTTATATGGTCTCAAAAGCCAGGGTTTTGCCGTGATTTGCTTCAAATTTCGCACAAGGAGTACGTTTAGTAGTATCGGTAATTGTGCCAAATTTGGTTGAAATCGGTTCAGATTTAGATATGGCTCCCATATATATCTTCCGTCCGATTTGCACTCATATGACCAGGGGGGCCAAAGTTATAGTCCCATTTACGTGAAATTTCGCATAGATAGCATCGGTGCAGATTTAGATAAGGCTCCCATATATATCTTCCGTCCGATTTGCACTCATATGACCAGGGGGGCCAAAGTTATAGTCCCATTTACGTGAAATTTCGCATAGATAGCAGAATTATTATTTTGACTATACATGTCAAATTTAGTCAAAATCGGTGCAGATTATATATAGCTCCCATATATATGTACACCAGAGTTGGGGAAATATGGTAGACTGTTACACATTTTAGACCCATTTTCAATGGAAGTTTCCTCCAATTAACTGGATATCGTTAGCCGATTTAAATTTTAATTCTAGAGATTTTTTAGAAGTAAAACAAGTAAGGAAAGTCTAAAGTCGGGCGGGGCCGACTATATTATACCCTGCACCACTTTGTAGATCTAAATCTTCGATACCACATCACATCCGTCAAATGTGTTGGGGGCTATATATAAAGGTTTGTCCCAAATACATACATTTAAATATCACTCGATCTGGACAGAATTTTATAGACTTCTACAAAAGCTATTGAGTCAAAATTTAAGTCGGCTAATGCACTCCGGTGGAACACAATGTTAGTAAAAAAATATTGGAAAAATTTAAATCTGAAGCACTTTTAAGGAAACTTCGCAAAAGTTTATTTATGATTTATCGCTAGATATATATGTATTAGAAGTTTAGGAAAATTAGGGTCATTTTTACAACTTTTCGGCTAAGCAGTGGCGATTTAACAAGGAAAATGTTGGTATTTTGACCATTTTTGTCGAAATCAGAAAAACATATATATGGGAGCTATATCTAAATCTGAACCGATTTCAATCAAATTTAGCACACATGACTATATTACTAATTGTACTCCTTATGCAAAATTTCCAGCTAATCGGGATAAAACTCTGGCTTCTGTGTCCATATAAGTGCATATCGGACGAAAGATATATATGGGAGCTATATCTAAATCTTAACCGATTTCAATCAAATTTGGCACACATGCCTATACTACCAATTGTACTCCTTATGCAAAATTTGCAGCTAATCGGGATAAAACTCTGGCTTCTGGGTCCATATAAGTGCATATCGGACGAAAGATATATATGGGAGCTATATCTAAATCTGAATCGATTTCAACCAAATTTGGCACGCATAGCTACAATGCTAAATTTACTCCCTGTGCAAAATTTCAACCAAATTGGGTCAAAACTCTGGCTTCTAGGACCATATTAGTCCATACCGGGCGAAAGATATATATGGGAGCTATAACTAAATCTGAACCGATTTCAATCAAATTTTGCACACTTGACTATACGACTAAGTGTTATGTTTGTAAACTATTTCAAGCAAATCGGTATAAAACTCTGGCTGCTGGGTCCATATTAGTGCACATCGGGCGAAATATATATATGGGAGCTATATCTAAATCTGAACCGATTTCTTCCAAAATCTATGGGGTTCTATTCTGACCCAAATTAGGAACATGTGCCAAATTTGAAGGCGATTGGACTTAAACTGCGACCTAGACTTTGATCACAAAAATGTGTTCACAGACAGACGGACGGACATCGCTATATCGACTCAGGAGCCCACCCTTAGCATTTTTGCCAAAGACACCATGTGTCTATCTCGTCTCCTTCTGGGTGTTGCAAACATATGCACTAACTTATAATACCCTGTTCCACAGTGTGGAGCAGGGTATAAAAAATTGTTTCCTTTATATAGCTTCCAGCAAATATGAAGTAGTTGAGATGATAACACATATGTTGGCCTCACTACCTTCTTGTAAGTCGATAGTACTGGTCGTTTTTTGGATCGATGCACGGTTGTAGACGATACACCCAGCTTATTTGCGGCATCTCGGAGAGAGAGGTTAGGGTTTCGCTTGAAATTACCGGCAACTCTCTTTGTCGTCTCAGCGGCTTCCGGTTTTCGATTTCCCCCCGATCCAGACTTCCTGGCTGTCGACAAACGTTCCCCAAACACTTTAATTACATTTGTAACGGTTGATTTGGCAACTTTTAGCGATTTTGCCAGCTTTGCGTGCGAGTAGCTCGGATTTTCGCGATGCGCGAGCAAAATTTTGATACGCTGCTTTCTTGCTTGGAAGGCATTTTGAGAACTGAAGAGTGAATTCCAAAATCAAAATAGGAGCAACATTCTACACACACACACACACCTTCAAAATGAGGGGTGTTCAGGTTTTTTAAATGCAAAATTGAAAAAAATATGTCAAGTTTATATTGACCAAATTTTGACCGTATCACCCTTTATACCAAATTTGGTTGAAATCTGTTGAGATTTAGATATAGTTCCGATATATATCTTTCGGTCGATTTGTATTTGTATTTTGGTTTGTAATTGTAATTTGATTTGTAATTGGTCAAAATCGGTTCAGATTTTGATAAAGATGTATTTCGCCCGATGACCCGAGGCCAGCATGTAAACCAACGAAGTTCATCTAATAGAATTTAGATCGTCTTTTTATGTTGTTTTTTATACCCTGCGCCACACTGTGGAACAGGGTATTATAAGTTAGTGCATATGTTTTTTTTTTTATCCACACCACCATAGAATGGTGACGGGGGTAGTTTGTCATTCCGTTTGTAACACATCGAAATATCGATTTTTGACTATACAAAGTATATATATATTCTTGATCAGGGGGAAATTCTAAGATGATATAACCATGTCCGTCTGTCTGTCGTAATCACGCTACAGTCTTCAATAATGAAGCACAGGTTTTGATATAGTCCCCATATAAACCGACATCCCGATTTGGGGTCATTGGCTTTTAGAAACCGTAGATTTTATCCAATTAGTCTGAACTTGGAAATCTAGACGTATTTTAGGACCATAAAGTGGAGTGCCAAAAATGGTGAGTATCGGTCCATGTTTTGGTATAGCCCCCATATCGACCGATCTCCCGATTTTACTTCTTGGGCCTCTAGAGTCCGTAGTTTTTATCCAATTTGGCTGAAATTGGAAATCTAGAGGTATATTAGGACCACAAAGAGTTGTGCCAAACATAGTGAGTATCGGTATATGTTTTGTTATAGCCCCCCTTCGTGGGCTTATAAAATCCGTAGTTTTTATCCAATTTGCCTAAAATTGGAAATCTAGAGGCCACAAAGAGGTGTGCCATAAGTGATGAGTATCGGTCCATGTTTAGTATATCTCCCGATTTTACTTTTTGGACTTGTAGAAACCGCAGTCTTTACCCGATTTGCCTGAAATTGTAAATATACTGGAATTTTAAACTCGAAAAAACGTATATCGGAATTAGTTTTTATCGGTCCATTTGGGAAGGCCTCCATATAGACCAATTTCACTTCTTGAGTGTATAGAAGGCGCACTGATCATGAAAATTGCTTAAATGTAAAATTTCCACATTTTACTTCTCGTAATCATTTAAATAATGGGGGTGAAAATCTACAGATTTTAGATGTAAAATGAAGGCGTTATTTCATCATTTTCTTGCACACTAACAAGAGATGTTAATGATTCCTCTAACTCTCAAACAAAAATGGTTCTTATAAATCCAGAGTCTGATATAGTCTTCATTGGTAAAATCCTTAAATTTATCTTCGGGAAGTGTACTGGTTAAACTGCTCTGCTTGGGAGAATATCTCCCCCCTGAAATTTCAAAGGAAGCTATAACATTTGATTCATGGTGGGAGGTATTTAAGATTCGGCCCGCCCGAACTTACTGCTGTATATACTTGTTTAAACTCAGATTGAAATTGGATACATAGTGAAACCTCTAAAAATTGAGGACACCCATGTTCGCCTAAAGATGAGAAGTTATTTGTGATGTGAAAATATACCAAAATTCTCACAAATTCAATTTTCCATTTTTAAGAGTGACAAATTTAGAAATATTTCCATGTATGTAGTTAATTTTAAATTTAAAATAGAATTATATTTTAATTACCATTTATTGCAATTGAATTGTATTAAACAATGTATTTAATTTTAAGTTAAAAAAAATATAAAATACAATTTCAGTGCAATTTATTGTAATTGAAGCGTATAATCAAAGAGTCAAATGACTTTAATATCATCATAAAATATTCGTCTAATAATCATAGTTCTAGTTTAATTTATTTTGTAGAATATAACTTGTATTATTGAAAATATCTATTAAAATAATAATTACACTATTCTTATTGAGTTTTCTTTATAAACCGTTTTTATACCCTCCATCATAGGATAGGGGTATATTACCTTTGTCGTTCCGTTTGTAACACATGGGTCACCACGATTTCTTAATTGTGTCAAATATTAACAAGTATATACGGCCGCAAGTTCGGCCAGGCCGAATCTTATGTACCCACCACCATGGATTGCGTAGAAACTTCTACGAAAGACTGTGATTTAGTCCATACATGGTATATATTAGACAAAAAAGTTATGTATAGTTTAGTCTACAAATAATTACGAATCGATATGGACTTTTTGTACGTAGAAAGCCAGAATTGAAATATGGGGGTCGCTTATATGGGGGCTATATACAATTATGAACTTGATATGGACCAATTTTTGTGTGATTGGGTATCGATTTATCTGAGGGCCATATATAACTATAGACCGATATGGACCTAGTTAGGCATGGTTGTTAACGACCATATACTAGCACAATGTACCAAATTTCAACTCACTCGGATGAAATTTGCTCCTCCAAGAGGTTCCAAAACCAAATCTCGGGATCGGTTTATATGGGGCTATGTACGATTATGGACTGATATGAACCATTTTTGGCATGGTTGTTAAATATCATATACTACCACCACGTACCAAATTTCAAGCAGATCGGATGAAACCAATTCCTGCATGGTTGTTGGATACCATATACTAACATCACGTACCAAATTTCAACCGAATGGCAAGAATTTTGCTATTCCAAGGGGCTCTGGAGGTCAAATCTGGGGATCGGTTTATATGGGACCTATATATAATTATGGACCGATATCGACCAATTTTTGCATGAGAGTTTGAGGCCATATATTAACACCACGTACCAAATTTCTACAGAATCAGATGAATTTTGGTCTTCCAAGAGGTTCCGGAGGTCAAATCTGGTGATCGGTTTATATGGGGGCTATATATAAATATGAACCGATGTGGGCCAATTTTTGCATGGTTGTTAAAGACCATATACTAACATCACGTACAAAATTTCAGTCGGATCGGATGAAATTTGCTTCTCTTAGCGGCCTCGCAAGCCAAATCGGGGGATCGGTTTATATGGGGGCTATATATAATTATGAACCGATGTGGACCAATTTTTGCATGGTTGTTAGAGACCATATACCGACACCATGTACCAAATTTCAGCCGGATCGGATGAAATTTGCTTCTCTTAGGAGCCTCGCAAGTCAAATCGTGGGATCGGTTTATATGGGGGCTATATATAATTATGGACCGATGTGGATCAATTTTTGCATGGTTGTTAGAGACCATGTACTGACACCATGTACCAAATTTCAGCCGGATGGGATGAAATTTGCTTCTCTTAGATGCCTCGCAAGCCAAATTTGGGGGTCCGTTTATATGGGGGCTATACGTAAAAGTGGACCGATATGACTCATTTGCAATACCATCCGACCTACATCAATAACAACTACTTGTGCCAAGTTTCAAGTCGATAGCTTGTTTCGTTCGGAAGTTAGCGTGATTTCAACAGACAGACGGACGGACGGACATGCTCAGATCGACTCAGAATTTCATCACGACCCAGAATATATATACTTTATGGGGTCTTAGAGCAATATTTCGATGTGGTACAAACGGAATGACAAAGTTAATATACCCCCCATCCTATGGTGGTGGGTATAAAAATGCCCTCTCAACAGAAGTGTTTGAAAAATATAACGAAATTAACGCTATTGCATACTTGCTGGTATTTAGGAACTAGGGTTGACTTCCCGCAACTTTTTCTCAAAATTCTTGCCAGAATTGTTCCGAATTTGATTGAGAATTTAGTTATAAGGTCTAAGATATTTTTTACCCGCAAAAATCCCTCCCAAATAAATGTTACCCCTAAAAATCCCCCTAAACGTAAGAAAATTCCCTAAATTTGGGGGAAATCGCCAACACTTAACTTCATACATGCAGTTTTACTACAAACTCTAATTATTCTCATTAGGTTCTCTCCCAGCGTTGTTTTGATATCAGGGATGTAAAAGTTGGGACAATTGTACTAAATTTGGTACATTCCACTTCTTAAAAGTACAATGGTAATACAATGACCTATTTCGTACAATTTGAAATACTAAGTTCGTCTTCAAAATGTTCGAGAAGTTCTAATTAATCAATTGCCCAATATAAATTATATTGTACACATATTTTATGTACTAACCAAATTACAATCAATTGGGATAAGAAATTTAAAATTTGGAGTTCGATTTTTATCTAACGCCTGATAATAAAGTATAGCATATATGGGAATATTAAATGCAAACTGCATATTTAAAATATAATACATCAAATGTGGACTCCACATAGACCATTTTTTTATATCCTGAAATGGATAAAAAAATATATTTAGGATTTTATGAAGCATTTCCTTGGAACTTTAGTCTTGAAATTGAGGCCATGTCGAAACTTCTGCCGGATCATGGAAAACTCTTGAGTGAAAAATTGTTTCCACTCAAGTAGTTTCCAATATTGAATACCTTGTTCCCAATTTTTGAACAAAAATTGCAAGTTTTGTGGTATTTCAAGAAGCGCTCGTGTTCAAATCCCCAATTTTGATACGCGTTTGACTGAATATTTTCATACGAAAATATGATGAAGGCATTGACAACAAACACATTGGAAGGAAACAGATTTCGAATTTTGACTTGCACAAAACCTTTGCAAATATTACCTTCATTATTTTACAACTTGATAAATAATTTTTATATTTCGGTTACTATATTCCAATTCACTATTTTTGAAATTGAATTCACTATCTTTGATTTTGAGGACTACAAATAGGTGTTGCGAAAATAGGTCGATCTACTGATTTTACTTCTTGCGCTTCTAGAAACTGTATTTTCTATCCGATTTGCCTGAAATTGGAATTCTAGATGTATTTTAGGCCCACAAATAGTTGAGCCGAAAATAGTGCCTATAGGTCCATGTTTTGGTATATATACCCCCATATAGACCGATCTTCCGATTTTACTTCTTGGGCTTTTAGAAACCGTATTTTCAATCCGATTTTTCTGAAATTTGAATTATAGAGGTATTTTAGGACCACAAATAGGTTTGCCGAAAATAGGGTTTATTGCTCCATGTTTTGGTATAATCCCCATATAGACCGATCTAGCGATTTTACTTCTTGGGCTTCTAGAAACATATTTTTATCCAATCTGCCTGAAATTTGAAATCTAGAGTTTGTTTTAGGGCCATGAATAGGTGGTCCAAATATATTGTGTATTGGTAGTAATTTTGACATATCCCCCTTATAAACGGATTTAGTTTTATCGGTCCATTTGGTAAGACCTCCATATAGACTCATGTCACTTCTTGAGGATATAGAAGGCGCACTGATCATGAACATTTATTTATTTATTTATTTATTTATTTATTGAGTTTGGTTCCTGCACAACAAGACTCGAGGTCCTATAATTTACAGTACAGGCATTAGTTTGTATATGAACATATTTATATCAAGACAAAATTAATAACATTATTGAGCTAGAACAGAAAGGACAAGTTATGATTTAAATGAGATAAAGGAATGACACATGATATCAAAAGTAATGTTTTTTTTTTGTTTTTTTTTGATACGAAACAAAAAATAAAAAAAAAAATAAAAAAACTTATATAAAAGACTGAAATTGAAATGTTACTTAACAAAGATTATGTGTGTAAGTATTATAATTAATTATGATGACTACAATGAAAAGAATTGAAAAATAATTGAAAAATAGTGTAATTTACTTATAGCAGAAGATATCAATATTAACGAAAATAGATAAAAAGTTTAACGAAAATAGATAAAAAGTTTGCTTTTGAATTGTGCTCTGCTTGTAATTGTTTTTATATTTAATGGTAACATGTTCCAGAGACGAATCGCATGGATGAAGAATTGCCACTCTGATACAACATGTCTGTGGCGTAATTGGATCAAATTACCAGTTCTACTCGATGCACTAAAGCGTAATCTATTAAATAGATGATTAGGCTCCCTTTCCGTAATAATCCTATGTAGAAATAATAAAACACGAATTTTCAGGTAGTTATCAAAATTGACCCCCAATATCTTTGTCGAGAACGGAGTCAGATGGGCATACCTGTTAAGGCCAAACACGTACCTTACAATTGCATTAAAGGAGACATTCAATTTCCGTATGCTCCTGGCATCACAGCTAGAGAAGATTTCACACCCATATGTCAATACCGGGATTAAGTATGTCTTCGCCAAGAGTAGTTTGATTCTCAGTGGTAGATATCTCCGTGTCTTCCAAAGAGATCTGAGAGTGGTAAATGTCCTACCACAAATCATGGTTATATGGTCAGACCACGTTAAAGAATCATTAAACATAACACCAAGATTCTTATACCTTCTGACAATCTCAATAGGTTCGTCATTTATATGAATATAGGGAGTCAGTGACAGACGATTGACACGTATGAAACTGAAATCAAATTTCCAGTTTTATTTCTTCTAATAATTTGAATAATGGGGTAAAAATCCACAGATTTTGGATTTCGAATTAAGGCGTTATTTCATCATTTTCTTGCACTGCTACACGAGATGTTTGTGATTCCTCTAAAACTCAAACAAAAATGGTTCTTATAAATCCAGAATCTGATCTAGCATTTATAGGAAGAATCTTTAAATTTATTTTCGGGAAGCGTACTGGTTGAACTGCACTGGAAATTTTATATATTATCGAAGGAAACTATTATATTTGATTCATGGTGGTGGGTATTTAAGATTCAGCCCGGCCGAACTTGTTTCTGTACACACATAGAAAAAATCAAGAACGGCGTGGTCATTTCGAAACGATGCATTCATGAAAGTGAATCAACACACATATGTTGTCAAACTGAGAACAGATGGGGTCAATCTGACATCGTAAAAATGACACCATACGTTGTCAAAACAACACACAGCGTTCATGATATGAAAAAGTAATGGTTACGAATTTATAAACAAAAATAAAAAAAATATATATTTCCGCTACCGTGACTCGAACCTGTGTTGCCTGCACGTTACGCGTTAACAGTCTTAGCACATTGCACCAATGGTGGAGTTTCCATAACAACGTCTAACGATTATTTTAAAACTTTTCATGACCAAAGAAAAACAAATGCTGTTCATGAAATTGTGAACGCCCGTGGAGGAAATCGTGAACATTCCGTTTTGATTTTTTTGGGAACGTTTCCGTTTCATTTTGACAACGTCCGTTCACGATTGTGAAACGCAAGTTTTATACCCTCCACCATAGGATACCCCCCATATTAACTTTGTCATTCCGTTTGTAACACATCGAAATATTGCTCTAAGACCCCATAAGGTATATATATTCTGGGTCGTGGTGAAATTATGAGTCGATCTAAGCATGTCCGTCCGTCTGTTGAAATCACGCTAACTTCCGAAGGAAACAAGCTATCGACTTGAAACTTGGCACAAGTAGTTGTTATTAATGTAAAGGGTGATTCTTTTGAGGTTAGGATTTTCATGCATTAGTATTTGACAGATCACGTGGGATTTCAGACATGGTGTCAAAGAGAAAGATGCTCAGTATGCTTTGACATTTCATCATGAATAGACTTACTAACGAGCAACGCTTGCAAATCATTGAATTTTATTACCAAAATCAGTGGCAGAAAATCCGCTTTTTTATCGACAAATTTTGTTCAGCGATGAGGCTCATTTCTGGTTGAATGGCTACGTAAATAAGCAAAATTGCCGCATTTGGAGTGAAGAGCAACCAGAAGCCGTTCAAGAACTGCCCATGCATCCCGAAAAATGCACTGTTTGGTGTGGTTTGTACGCTGGTGGAATCATTGGACCGTATTTTTTCAAAGATGCTGTTGGACGCAACGTTACGGTGAATGGCGATCGCTATCGTTCGATGCTAACAAACTTTTTGTTGCCAAAAATGGAAGAACTGAACTTGGTTGGCATGTGGTTTCAACAAGATGGCGCTACATGCCACACAGCTCGCGATTCTATGGCCATTTTGAGGGAAAACTTCGGAGAACAATTCATCTCAAGAAATGGACCGGTAAGTTGGCCACCAAGATCATGCGATTTGACGCCTTTAGACTATTTTTTGTGGGGCTACGTCAAGTCTAAAGTCTACAGAAATAAGCCAGCAACTATTCCAGCTTTGGAAGACAACATTTCCGAAGAAATTCGGGCTATTCCGGCCGAAATGCTCGAAAAAGTTGCCCAAAATTGGACTTTCCGAATGGACCACCTAAGACGCAGCCGCGGTCAACATTTAAATGAAATTATCTTCAAAAAGTAAATGTCATGGACCAATCTAACGTTTCAAATAAAGAACCGATGAGATTTTGCAAATTTTATGCGTTTTTTTAAAAAAAAAAGTTATCAAGCTCTTAACAAATCACCCTTTAGGTCGGATGGTATTGCAAATGGGCCATATCGTATAGCCCCCATATAAACGGACCCCCAGATTTGGCTTGCGGATCCTCTAAGAGAAGCAAACATCATTCGATCCGGCTGAAATTTGGAACATGGTGTTAGTATATGGTCCCTAGTAACTATGCAAAAATTGGTCCATATCGGTCCATAGTTATATATAGCCCCCATATAAACTGATCCCCAGATTTGACCTCCGGAGTCCCTTGGAAGAACAAAATTCATCCGATTCGGTTGAAATTTGTTACGTGATGTTAGTATATGGTCTCTAATAACCATGCCAAAATTGGTCCATATCGGTCCATAATTATATATAGCCCCCATATAAACGGACCCCCAGATTTGACCTCCGGAGCCTCGCAGAGGAGCAAAATTCATCCGACCCGGTTGAAATTGGGTACGTGGTGTTAGTATATGGTCTCTAACAATCATGCAAGAATTGGTCCATATCGGTCCATAATTATATATAGCCCCCATATAAATCGATTCCCAGATTTTCGGTCTATAGTTATATATAGGCGATCCCCAATCACACAAAAATTGGTCATTATCAGTTCATAATCATGGTTGTCACTCGAGCCAAAAATAATCTACCAAAATTTTATTTTTATAGAAAACACTAGCGTAACCCGGCCCCCTTCGCTGCGCCTTCCGAAGCATATTTGGAGGAATATTTTGCGTTAACTTAGTCAACTATATCCTTCGTGCTGAAAACAAATTCGAAAAGATTTGAATTCTTTTAAACAAATCGGACTACTTGATTTTTCGTTTATAGGTACAAATACGGCGGGAGAGGGTGTACCTTCTTCTATATTTCTTGTGAATTTTAAGTGTGGTTTGTCAAGGAAAGGTATCCTTCTCCTCAACATATCTGAAAATTAAGCACTATATTATAATAACATACAAAGAATTACTGTTTCCCATCCAATAAATCGGAAAAAGCAAAAATAGTAAAAAATTTTACCACATTAACATTTGCTAAAATGTTGGAAAATTATGCACCCTCTACGTTGGCTGCCGATTTCATGTAAATTTAAGTTCTTTACTAAAAAGAAGTCTGACAGAAGCCTGTGCAAAAATCATAAAATTATGTACTGAGTTCCCATTTACGGACAACCATCTACTTTCAATTTAAGAAAAAAAAAACGGACAAAAGGGAACCCTCCTCCCACCATCGCTCCACTCCGACCTGATATCGGACTATCACGTACCCTATGTTAATTTCGCAAATCATGTATAAATTTAATCACCTCCTCCCCTGTAAATTTAAAGTAGATTGGCGATGTTTAAATTTTGCTCTATTGTTTTAAAGGGACGTCACTTTCCCCGATACAATATCGACAAACACCGTAGTGAATAGCACCCCTAACCTTCCCTGAAAATTCTTGAAACTTTCCTTCAAGTGTGGGGCAAGGAAGGTTGCCTCTTCGTTCATAACCTTCCCCCACTGCCTATGTAAATTTCAAGAAAATTTAAGAATTGTTGTTTTTTTTTTGCAGTTTTAGAGGAGGACCTCCTCCCCGACTAAATATCGAAAAGTGATGTAGCGTATCTTTTGTAAACGTCCCAGAAAATGTCAAGCAAATATCACAAAATCAGGTATCAACTATTAATATCGTAACCTCTCCCCAGTCCTCTGTAAATTTTAAGTAACTCGGTAAAAGTTTTATTGTTTCTCTGTATGTACTTACTTAAGAGAAGCGGATGTCTCCCTATGCCCTTTTATTTTTATTAAAAAATCGAGAACCTGATATAAATTTCATAACCCATTTTTTTCCGTAAAATTTCAGTCGGGGGAGTTTAGTTTTGTTTGTACTTTCAAACAAAAAACTTCGGGCAAAGGGGTGGTCGACCTCCCCGACCAAATATCGAAAAATAATGTAGCGGATTTTTGTCTAGATGCCAACCCCACCATTCAATGAAAATTTCAAGTAAATCGCATAATTTTGTTCCAAGTTTCAAAAAGTAGGGCAAGGGGGAGGTCCCCCTCCCCATCCACATATAAAATCATCAGGTACCCCATATTAATTCCATAACCTCACCACATGTTCTCTGTAAATCTCAGATAATTTAGAGAATTTTAGTTTTTTCACTGTACTTAGAAAAAAAGTCGAACAAAGGGCAGGCCCCCCTCCGTCATCAAATATCGAAATAAAAAGTAGCGGATCTTTGTCTAGATGCCAACCCCAATCTTTAATGAAAATTTCAAGCAAATCGGTCAACTTTGGTCCAATTTTCAAAAAGTCCGACGAAGGGGAGGTCCCCCTCCGCGACCAGGTGTCAAAAAATGAGGTACCCTATTTTCACCACATGAACGCCCCCTACGATCTCTGAAAGTTTCAAGTAAATCGGTTCAGCCGTTTCGGAGCCATCTCGGAACATACAAACAAACAAACAAACAAAAAAACAAACATAGATTGAATTTTATATATATAGAAGATTGTCAAAATGTTATTTCTATAGAAAATTTTTTCAAAATTTTATTTGTATAGAAAATGTTGTCAAAATTTTATTTCTATAGAAACTTTAAACTTAATTATATACGTATTTAATCGGCCTTTTTTAGTTTAATATATACCACGTACACTGTTAGAAAAATATGTTTTTCATATGTTCCGATATAAACAAAATGTGTTTCGGGCACGATTTTAAACCACAATATATTTAAGTGCGAACATGTAATTTTCCTAAACTAACACTAAATGTTTGGGACATCTATGTTAATATGTTAGAATATATTATGTTTGGGGCATGAATGTTTCATAAAAATCATATGTGTGAATACAAACATATATAAATTTACAAATTTCAACTAAACATACATATGTTGTGATATTTTATTCAAAGCGACAGAGAGAGAGTATAGAGAAAGAAATAGAGATGGAAACCGGGAGAGTTGACGAAAGATATCAATATAACACAGCAAAAGGGTCAAAAGAGAACAATTTCTGTGAAACCGCTTGTATGTTGTTTCGGAAAACTGTTTTATGATAAGGCCAAAAATTTGATATGTTTAAGTCTAAATATTATTTAATTTGAATAAAGAGAATATACATTCTGAACCAAGAGAATAGACATTTGAAAAACAAACAGCAGATATTTTCGCCTTGAGAGCAGCATTTTATGTATGTGTGGACATGTGTTTTGTTTATCATTTTGGCATTATGGGCACAATTTTTTTCTTGGTTCGTTAAAAGAAATCAGGGGTCTTCATAAAAATAACGAAAGGGCACTATACTCTTTTTAGAGTCGGGACAGTAAAATGAAATAAGGAGGAAATAGTGAAAAATTACACAGTAAAATGTATAAAAACAAAGTTTAGTTCCTCTTTATTAATAAGTAGTCCACGGACACCTTCAAATATAAAAGCGGTCATTAAGTTCGAGTTTTACAGCTAAAACAATTTAAAAAGTTTATTTTCTTTAAAATGAATTATTAAAGAAAAATAAAAGGCATTTTAGAGCGATGGTGTTAAATGCTAGTAAAAAACTGTTCACTCCTAAATAAATTTATGTTTATATTATAAAATTATGTATGTATGTTTATACTCGACTCCACGTTCTTCTTTTGTTAGTTTTTGAATTCCTTCCAAATTTTAAAGTTTTGTACAAAAACAGTTTTTTATTACAAGATTGTTATTTTTGCAATAAAAAATAATATTTTATCCAAAAATCAGTCAATTTCGTTTATATCAAGCACTGTTACTGACTATAAATCTTTAATAACGCACATTTCGATGTTTCATTTAAAAAAATTAATATAGTATAAATATAAATGTGTAAATTAAAAAAAAAAAAACAAAACAAAAAAAAAATGTTCGGTCGGAGCAGGGATTGAACCCACGACCCTTTGCATGCAAGGCAGACATGCTAACCACTGCTCCACGTGGCAAACAAATGTATGCTTCTGTTAAATAATGTTATGTTTGCATGGGCTCGTGGGCGCTGCAAACTATGCTATATAAATGTAACTTAAAACGATAATTATCTACTGGTGACTATAACAGCTACGTAGCCAAGTGGATAGTGTGTTGGCTTACAAACTGTATGGTCCTCGGTTCGATTCTCCGTGCAGGCGAAAGGTAAAATTTAAAAAATTTATAAAAGTGAATAATTTCTTCAACATTATTTGTATTACAGAGAAAGGTGCCAATAACTAAAAAATTTCGTGGAAGTGAAAATTACGAGTATGTTAGGGAATGAGCACAATCGTGTTTGGGAAAAATTCTTCCAAGCATATAATATTTTTGGCTCAAAATGCTTCCAAACATATAATATGTTCACATAAAACAAACATATTAATGTTTCGGCAGTATGCAATAATATATGTGCTTCCTGCAAAATATGTTTGGAACATATGTTAAAGAAGCGATTTTTTTTGAGGGTGTATGGACTATGTGGTATATATTGCGGTGTTAGGAAGTTTTAAGATACCTTGCCATCGGCAAGTGTTACCGCAACCGAAGTAATTCGATTGTGGATGGCAGTCTTCAGTAGAAGTTTCTACGCAATCCATGGTGGAGGGTACATAAGCTTCGGCCTGACTGAACTTACGGCCGTATATACTTGTTTTGTCTAATATATACCACGTATAGACTAACTCACAATTTAGAAAACGATGTTAAGAAGTTTTAAGAAACCTTGCCATCGGTAAGTATTACCACAACTCAAGCAATTCGATTGTTGATGACAGCCTTTCGTAGAAGTTTCTACGCAATCCATGGTGGAGGGCACATAAGATTCGGCCTGACCGAACTTACGGCCGTATATACTAGTTTCTATTAGTGTACGAGGGCAGTTCGGAAACTTCTTAGCCTAGCACAAAAAGCGCGGTATAAACAGAAACAAGTTAAGTGTTTTGGAAACTTCCATCTCTGTTATGAACGCGTGTTAAATTCTGTTTCGATTTGGCAACTCCTTCATATAGAAACAGGTGATCAAAAAAGACGCATACGCAATTTTTTTACAATGGAAAAATTAGAAATGCGTGCTGTCATTAAATATTTACATAAAAAAGGTGTATCGGGACAAGAAATTCATAAGGATATGGTGAATGTGTTAGGTGAAAGTGCTTCTTCATATGCAACAGTAAAAAATTGGGTTGCTGAATTTAAACGTGGTCGTACAAGCATTGAAGTTGAACCACGTAGTGGACGTCCAAAAACAGCAACAAATACGGAAATTGTAGCCAAAGTGCATAATATGGTATTAAATGATCGACGAATAAAAGTGCATGGAATTGCCGATATCATGGGCATCTCAAATGATCGAGTCCATTTGATTTTGCAGTTCTTCATGCAAAATCAAATGGACAGATGAAAAAGCTTTCTGCAAGATGGTTGCCGCATTTGTTAACAGTCGATCAAAAACGCATAACAATGAACATTTCTCAAGCTTGTTTGGATCCTTTTAAGCGAAATAAAATGGATTTTAAGCATCGTTTCATAACTGTTGATAAGACATGGATCCACCACTATACTCCAGAGACAAAAGAACAATCCAAACAATGGACTGAAGCTTGAGGAAGTGCCCCAAAGAAGGCAAAAACAATTCAATCGTCTGGTAAGGTTATGGCAACGTTTTTTGGGACTTCAAAGCAGGGATGGAAAATACAATTTTTACGAAAGTACTAAAAAGGTATTTTTTTGAGCGAAAAAGTACTTTTCACTAAATTTCAACAAAAATTCCATTGGAAGATTATTGTCAAGAGCCCCTTGGACTGAATTTTAAATATAAATAACATTTTTTTATCACTCCTCAATTTTAAATACTTTTGTAGTTTTATATCCGCTTACAAAGACTACTGTAGTATTGTAATCACGGTTGCCACTACTGTTTGGTAGATTAGTAGAAATCATGGTACTTCATAAATTTTCTGTAAATATATAAATAAAAAAATTCTATTGAAATAAAATTTTGACGAAATTTTCTATAGAAATAAAATTTTGACAAAATTTTCCATAGAAATAAAATTTTGACAAAATTTTCCATAGAAATAAAATTTTGACAAAATATTCTATGGAAATAAAATTTTGACAATTTTTTCTATAGAAATAAACTATTGACATTTTCTATAAAAATAACATTTTGACAAAATATTCTATGGAAATGAAATTTTGACAAATTTTTCTATAGAAATAAAATTTTCATCAGAAATAAAGTTTTGACTAAATTTTCTATAGTTAAATATAAAATTTGTACCAAATTTTCCATAAAACTTAAATTTTGACCATATTTCCCATAAAAACCAAATTTTGACCAATTTTTCCATAAAAATTAAAATTTTGACCAAATTTTCTATAAAAATAAAATTTTGACAAAATCTTCTATAGAAATAAAATTTTGACAAAATATTCTATAGAAATAAAATTTTGATTAAATTTTCTTCAGAAATAAAATTTTGAAAACGTTTTTTATACAAATAAAATTTGACAAAATTTTCTATAGAAATAAAATTTAGATAAAAATTTCTATACAAATAAAATTTTTCTGAAGATATAAATTTTTGCAAAATAATATTTTTTGTTAGTTTTTGGTAAAATTTGCTCCAAATGTTGGTAGATTTTTTTACAAAATCGAGATTTTGTTCTCGCATGAACTTGTCTGTTTTGCCAACTTTGTAAAAGACTGTTAGCAAATTTTGTTAAAGACTTTCTCAAAATATTAAAATATTTTGTCAAAACTATTGTACCATAAATCTGATATCGGCTAAAAAATGTCTACACAAAAGGTACTAAATCATTCGCGGGGGTATTACGGTACTGACTAGGGTGAAAAAGTATTGAAAAAAGTACTATAGTACTGCATTTTCCATCCCTGCTTCAAAGGTATTTTATTGATTGACTATCTGCAAAAGGGAAAAACAATAAATTCAGAGTACTATTCCAACCTTTTGGATCAATTAAATGTACAAATTCGAGAAAAACGTCCTGGCTTACAACACAAAAAAAAATAATTTTTCATCAAGACAAGGCACCAGCGTACAAGAGTGTTTTAACAGTGGCTAAAATCAACGAATAAAAGTATGAGTTGCTTGACCACCCACCTTATTCTCCTGATTTAGCTCCCAGTGACTTTTACTTGTTTCCAAATCTAAAAAAATCCTTGCTGGCAAGCGTTTTACCTCAAATAAAGATGCAATTACAGTTATAAACCACTATTTTGAAGACCTTGTGGAAAATTATTTTAATCAAGGGATAGAATTGCTAGAAAAGCGTTGGACTAAGTGTATTGAAGTTTAAGGAGATTATATTGAAAAATAAAAATATTTTTTGAAAAACTAACTATTCTCATTCATTGATAGGTTAAAAAGTTTCCGAACCGCCCTCGTATATACTTGTTTTTGGATAATATAACAATTATTCATTATTACAAAGGTCAAAATCCAACTATTAAATTTCGTTATGGTGGCAAATGAAAACTATTTTAATTGATCTCTTGTTTATTCATATGTCGCTATTATGTGTGGATTTCAATATCAGATTTATAGAGCGATTAGAATATTACAATTGAAAGCACAATAGTTATATAACTCATCGAACTAGAGAATTTTCGTAATATTCGGTCAGCATTCACTTCGATATCTTCATTGGAATATTTATAGAAATGTTATGGAAAGGAAATATTTTAATATTTTTATTGAATATATTGATTATTACGCATGTAAGTGAGACTATAACTTGAAAACATTTTAGATATTATACCTTTTTGATATGTATTACAATAAAACAATTTCTGATAGTGATAGATTTCCATTTGCAAGACTTTATATGAGATGCTGTGACAATTTCTCTTTTTTTTTTTGCATTCTTCTATATTTTGTAGGCAGCAAAAAAGCGCTTCAAAATACAGCTTCATAGCCTATCATGTGATAATTTTACTCTACCCCTGACACGACTTCAATGTATTGTAACAAAATCCTATGAAGGTCATTATTTGCTGTATGTAATTTTCCAACTTGAGCGTGATTTGAATCCCAATGCTACAATGCGCATACTAATCCACTATAGATTTGACAAGAAAATTAACGAAGAAAACAAGAAATTCTTAGATATCAGCATGAATATCTGTGACACATTGAACCAAGCAAAGTCTATACCAATGGTCAATTATATTGTGGCAGAGACTCTGGGAAAAAGTAATTTACCTTTTTCTTGTCCGATTAGAGGGGTAAGTACAATTTACAAGATCAATATATACGGAAATCAAGATTAGCCGTTTCCAAAGATTTGGTCTTAAGAGTACACTAAAGAAGCCACATCCTTGGCTCAATACGAAAATCCCTACTCGAAAATTAAAATCTTTGGATCTAGGTGAACTTCTTTTTTAAAGTGTATATAATTTAGCAAACATGGATTTGGGATATAATAGCGTCACACTGGGCCAATATTAGAGTACCGTGAGTATCAAACGTTTTTTTTCTGAACCATTTTCATTCCATGATGTTGCATGTAAGGGGTGATTTTGTAAAAGCTATAGAACCTATCGTTTTATTTTTTTCCGTACGGGAATAAAAAGAAGTCGTTCGCTACCAAGTCAAAACCAAAGAATGAAGCCGACCCATTTTTGTCGGCGGCGGCTGACACAAAATCTTTGCTACCGACGGCAGCGGCTAGACGGCTAAGCCGATATAAATTCATCCATTCAGCGGCGGACAATTATCCATTGTAAAATCAATTTGAAATTATTCGAATGGTAACGAGATTAGTTGTACCACCAATCTTACAATAAAATTTACATTTCGATTAAATTGTCTGAGCTAAATTTTTGCAAAACTATTATAGTAGCTTGAAATTGATTGATAGTGGGTTAGGTTAGGTGGCAGCCCGATCAGGCTTACTTATACTATTCAGTCCATTGTGATACCACATTCGTGAACTTCTCTCTTATCACTGCTGCCCGATTCCATGTTAAGCTCAATGACAAGGGACCTCCTTTTTATAGCCGAGTCCGAACGGCGTTCCACATTACAGTGAAACCACTTAGAGAAGCTTTGAAACCCTCAGAAATGTCACCAGCATTATTGATGTGGGATAATCCACCGCTGAAAAACTTTTTGGTGTTCGGTCGAAGCAGGAATCGAACCCACGACCTTGTGAATGCAAGGCGGGCATGCTAACCATTGCACCACGGTGGCTCCCAAAATTTTAACAAAACTTTCTATATAAATAAAATTTTGACAAAATTTTCTAAAGAAATATAATTTGATAAAATTTCCTATAGAAATAAAATGTTGACAAAATTTTCTATTCAAATAAAATTTTGATAAAATTTTCTCGAGAAATAAAAATTTTACAAAATCTTCTAGTGAACTACAATTTTGACAAAAGTTTCTATAGAAATAAAAATTTCCCAAAAATTTCTGGACAAACGCATTTTTGACAAAATTTTCGTTATTAAAAAATTTTTCCAAAATATTCTAGAAATATGCAATTTTGATAAAATATTCTAGAAAAAACATTTCCTATAGAAATCAAATTTGTACAAAATATCCCACAGATATAAAACTTGACAAAAATTTTGGCAAAATTTCCTATATAAATAAAATTTTGACAAAATTTTCTATATAAATAAAATTTTGACAAATTATTCTATATAAATAAAATTTTGACAAAATTTTCTATTAAAATAAAATTTTAACAAAATTTTCTATATAAATACAATTTTGACAAAATTTTCTAGAGAAATAAAATTTTGACAAAGGTTAGGTTAGGTGGCAGCCCGATGTATCAGGCTCACTTATACTATTCAGTCCATTGTGATACCACATTCGTGAACTTCTCTCTTATCACTGCTGCCCGATTCCATGTTAAGCTCAATGACAAGGGACCTCATTTTTATAGCCGAGTCCGAACGGCGTTCCACATTGCAGTGAAACCACTTAGAGACGCTTTGAAACCCTCAGAAATGTCACCAGCATTACTGAGGTGGGATAATCCACTGCTGAAAAACTTTTTGGTGTTCGGTCGAAGTCGGAATCGAACCCACGACCTTGTGTATGCAATGCGGGCATGCTAACCATTGCACCACGGTGGCTCCCTATTTTTATGAAAAATTTGTTGGTATATCTATTGAAAATTGAAGTATCTCTCAGTAGGGGAGGAATATTTTGCAAAATCTACCAAGACATAAAGAATTATATCAATGTACCAAACAGTAAAAAATTTGCCTGGCCGAAAGGGAAAATTCACAAACATACTTGCGACTTGTATACATAAGCGTAGGAAGGCCTCTTGGAGGGGGCTTAGACCCCCCCAGAAAAATTTTAGCCCCCACCACAGAATTTGAAAACCTATTTACGATTTTACATTTTTATAAAAATTAAACAAGTATATACTCGTACAACGCACAAAGTTCCACTAAAGACTTTCATGCACAATCGAATTACTTGGGTTGTGGTAGAAGTCTGATATTTATGAAATAAAGCTGTGGTTGAACTTATGATTTAGTTGAATAAAAAATAATAATTGATATTAAAACTATTCTTTCATAAATTAATATTTTAATAATGCTGCAAAAAAGCGTCGCCAAAAAAGAAATGAAAACGTTCTTTTTGGATCTGCAAGTGGTACAAAATTGGCAGAGAAGCGATGAATGTAATATGAACTTGTCATAGAATGAATGTCCACCGTTTCATCAACCGCTGCAATGAATTTGCATCACTTCTTAAGGTGTGATCCGAATTCAATGTTTTGAATGTGAATTAAAAATTTTGTGATATTTTCCCAAATAAATAATTTTTATACTTTTTTATGATTTTTAATGCATTCTAACGCTTGTTTGAAACGTTTTTTTCAAATATTATCGATTTTCTATAATGGATTTAGCATTTTTGTGGCAAAATTTGAATAATTTGTACCATTTCATTTATTCTTACTCTTTTTTTAAACTATTAAAAAAAAAGAAAACAAAAAATTACGCATTAAAATATAAAAAAATGAAGTAAAAAAACTTCCTGTGTAGTTAAAATAGTTAACTTCTTTGTGAAGACATTTTTGGAAGTGCTTAAAAGTTGTGCCTTTAGAACAACTCACAATTTTTTGCTGGGAAAAGTGTGGAACTACCCTACGGGAAATGGATCAACCACAGAACTGGTACAGGACTAGTCCCTGGTGTGTATGGACCAGTCCTAGTTCTGATCAAAACGTATGGAAGGGAACGTCCACTTTAATATGGGTTTGTCATTGAAGGATTAAACTTACATTTTAGGACGCGTCTTGGACTCATCCCAAAGGACACGTCCTGGGACAATTTAGCAGGAGCAACCCATAAACAGGTCCTCAGGAACCAGTCTCGGACAAACTCTTAGAAATCTCTTTCAATTTGGGCTCCTAATCGAACCCGAAATGAAAAAAAAAACCTGAAGTATGTCGAACAAAAGGTTATTCTGATAATTTTATTTCACTAAATGTGAAAATTGGAACTAACTGGAGCACAGGTATCAGTTCTGTGATAGGTCTGTCAGTGGCAATTTGTACCAATTTCCCGTAGGATACCTTTAGTTGATTTATTATAAAGTGATTGTCGAGCTATCTTGATGTCTATTTTTTTATTAAATTTTATGAAATAAAACATTAGTTGAACCTATAAGTTCAGTTTATAAAGTTTTAGCTAGGGGGGCTATAGCCCCCCCTAGGAAAATTGTCTAGCTACGCTAATGCTTGTATACTCGAGTATTTGTTAAGACTATCATGGTATAAATGAATGTAATTAAAAAGTATATAACCGTTTGATCGTCTTTATATAAAATAAAATTCTTGTACGTAGACTTTTTTGATTCATTGTATAACTTATGTCAAAACCACAATTTGTTTGTTTAACTGTAGCAACGAATGGCTTTGTGATTTCCCTCAAATATTTGCCCAGTGTGACCATAACATTACTTATTTTTTTACGATTTTCTCAATACTGAATATTGTCCTATTTTTCGCTTTCCAGAATTTTTTGTATAACATTTCCAACTACGAAATTAACGATGCAGTCTTTCCCATATATACACCGATTTTAAAATTTAATTTTTCCTTAGAATTTCATGACAATTACAAATTATTTGCTAAAAGTTTACTTCAAGGAGCCACCACAAGATAATTGTAAAAGATACACAGGATAAAATACACCTTGTTAAATTTTAATGAAAATATTTATCAAGAATAATAATTAAAAATTTGATAAAGTTTTGCATTGATAGTTTGAATTTCTTTATCCATTTTGCATTTGGAAAAAAAAATTATGGGATATCGATGACGAAAGGTACGAAAGGTACACCGAAATTATTTTAAAATATTTTGTGATAAAAAAGTTAATATATGAATGACCAAATATATGTACGTGTATTTTATTAATAAAATTTGTTAAAAAAAAAATCAAGTATATACGACCGTAGATTCGGCCAGGTCCAATCTGGTAAGATATCTTAAAACTTCTTAACATCGTCTTCTAACTTGTAAGTTAGTCCATATTGGTTATATGTAAAATTTTATTTCTATAGGAAATTTTGTAAACATTTTTCATCTATAAGAAAATTTTATGACAATAGCAAATTTTGACAAAATTTTATTTCTATAGAAAGTTTTGTCAAATTTTATATGAGTAGGAAATTTTGCAAAATTTTCATTTCTGTAGGAAATTTTGTCAAAATTTTATTTCAATAGAATGTTTTGTCAAATTTTATATGAGTAGGAATTTTGTAAAATTTTCATTTCTGTAGGAAATTTTGTCAAAATTTTATTTCTCTAGAATATTTTATCAAGGTTACATTGCTTTATAATATTTTGACAAACTTTATTAATTTAGAAAATTTTCTCAAAATTTTATTTCTAAAGAAAATTTAGTCAAAATGTCATGTGTATAGAAAATTTTGTCAACATTTTATTTCTACAGAAAATTTTATCAAATCATATTTCTTTAGAAAATTTTGTCAAGATTTTACTTCCCTAGAAAATTTTGTCAAAATTTTATTTCTATAGAAAATTTTGTCAAAATTTTATTTCTCTAGATAATTTTGTCGAAATTTTATTTCTTGGAAAATTTTGTTAAAATTTTATTTCTATAGGAAATTTTGTCAAATTTTCATTTCTATAAAAAATTTTGTCAAAGTTTTGGTACACTACAAGATTTTGTAAAATTTTTATTTCTCTAGAAAATTTTATCAAAATTTAATTTGAATAGAAATTTTTGTGAACATTTTATTTCTACAGGAAATTGTATCAAATTATATTTTTTAGAACATTTTGTCAAAACTTAAAAAAAAATATTTATATAATCTCATGTGTAGAAAATTTTACTTATGCATAGGTATGTATACAATATTTTTATAATATTAAATTGAGCCGACGGGCTTTTTGGGCAGCAAATAAATCAATGACTTCTTCAGTCGGCACATTTATTCGGCGATGAACCGACATTAATGCCAATCCATTAAGTCTACTCTCGCCAGTCGAATTTCTAAGATACGTCTTTAATCTCTTCATTTTTGAAAATGAACGTTCGGATGAGCACGTAGTAATTGCAGGGATGAAAAATGCAGAACTAAAGTACTTTTTTCAATATTTTTCACCCCGGTCAGTACCGTAGTACCCCCGCGAATGATTTAGTACCTTTTGTGTGGACATTTTTGAGTCGATATTAGATTTATGGTACAATAGCTTTGACAAAATATTTTAATATTTTGAGAAAGTCTTTATCAACCTTTTTTGCTAATAGTCTTTTACAAATATGGCAAAATAGACATGTTCATGTGGGAAGAAAATCTCGATTTTGCAAAAGATATAGTCAAAAACAGGATTATATTGAACTTCAAGAACGTTTTAGTCGAAACAAGTATATACGGCCGTAAGTTCGGCCAGGCCGAATCTTATGTACCCTCCACCATGGATTGCGTAGGAACTACTACTAAAGGCTGTCATCCACAATCGAATTACTTGGGTTGCGATAACACTTGCCGATGGCAAGGTATCGTAAAACTTTTTAACACTGTCTTCTAAATTGTAAGTTAGCCCATACGGGGTATATATTAAACAAAAAAAGGCCGATTAAATACGTATATAATCTAGTTTGACAAAATTTTCTATAGAAATAAAATTTTGACAAAATTTTTTATAGAAATGAAACCTTGACAAAATTTTCTATAGAAATAAAAATTTGACAAAATTTTCTATAGAAATAAAAACTTGACAAAATTTTCTATAGAAATAAAATGTTGACAAAATTTTCTATGGAAGTAAAATGTTGACAAAATTTTCTATAGCAATACAATTTTGACAAAAATTTCTATAGAAATAAAATGTTGACAAAATTTTGTATAGAAATGAAATTTTGACAAAATTTTGTATAGAAATAAAATGTTGACAAAATTTTCTACAGAAATAATTTTTTTACAAAATTTTCTATAGAAATAAAATTTTGACAAACATTTCTATAGAAATAAACTTTTGATAAAACTTTCTATAGAAATGAAATTTTAACAAAACTTTCTATAGTAATAAAATTTGACAAAATTTTCTATGGAAATAAAGTTTTGGTAGATTACAAAATTTTCTATAGAAATAAAATTTTGACAAAATTTTCTATGGAAATAAAATTTTGACAAACATTTCTATAGAAATAAACTTTTGACAAAACTTTCTATAGAAATGAAATTTTGACAAAACTTTCTATAGTAATAAAATTTGACAAAATTTTCTATGGAAATAAAGTTTTGGTAGATTGTTTTTGGCGATATGGACCAATTTTTGTGTAATAAGTCATCGGCTATATATAACTAAAGACCGATATGGACCAATTTTTACATGGCTGTTAGAGGCCATATATTGACAAAATGTACCAAATTTCAACCGTATCGGATGACTTTTGCTCCTCCAAGAGGTTCCGGAGGTCAAATCTGGGGATGGGTTTATATGGGGGCTATATATAATTATGGACCGATATGGACCAATTTTTGCATGGTTATTAGAGGCCGTAAACTAACATCAGGTACCAAATTTCAACCGGATCGGATGAATTTTGCCCCTCCAAGAGGCTCCGGAGGTCAAATCTGGGGATCGGTTTATATGGGGGCTATATATAATTATGGACCGATATGGACCAATTTTTGCATGGTTGTTAAAAACCGTATACTAAGACCACGTACTAAATTTCAACTGGATCGGATGAATTTTGCTCCTCCAAGAGGCTCCGGTGGTCAAATCTGGGGATCGGTTTATATGGGAGCTATATATAATTATGGACCGATATGGACCAATTTTTGCATGGTTGTTAGAGGCCGTATACTAACATCAGGTACCAAATTTCAACCGGATCGGATGAATTTTGCCCCTCCAAAAGTCTCCGGAGGTTAAATCTGGGGATCGGTTTATATGGGGGCTATATATATTTATGGACCGATATGGACCAATTTTTGCATGGTTGTTAGAGACCGTATACTAAGACCACGTACCAAATTTCAACCGGATCGGATGAATTTTGCTGCTCCGGGAGGCTCCCCAAGCCAAATTTGGGGATCGGTTTATATGGGGGCTATACGTAAACGTGGTCCGATATGGCCCATTTTCAATACCATCCGACCAACATCAATAACAACTACTTGTGCCAAGTTTCAAGTCGATAGCTTGTTTCGTTCGGAAGTTAGCGTGATTTCCACAGACGGACGGACAGCCGGACAGACGGACGGACGGACAGACGGACGGACGGACGGACATGCTTAGATCGACTCAGAATTTCACCACGACCCAGAATATATATACTTTATGGGGTCTTAGAGCAATATTTCGATGTGTTACAAACGGAATGACAAAGTTAATATACCCCCATCCTATGGTGGAGGGTATAAAAAGAATGCGATTCTATATTATCAATTTTTTATTTCGGTAGAAAATGTTGTCTAAATTTTATTTCTATACAGAATTTTTGCAAAAATTTTATTTTTATAGATAATTTTGTCAAAATTTTATTTCAATTGAAAATTTTTTAAAAATGTTATTTCTATAGGAAATTTTTGCAAAATTTTATTTCTATAGAAAAAATTTTGCAAAAATTTTTTTCTATAGAATTTTTTTGCAAAATTTTATTTCCCTTCGTTTTGTTTTGTTATTGTTCGTTTTGTTCTTTAAGCATTGTTGTTGTTTTTTTATTGCAGCTTAAAACCATACATTGTCTAAACTAAAAGTGTGGTTTAACCAACAGAGGAAAAGAATGTTTGTCAAATTTATTTGGGCAAAGCCCTATAGACTGCAAGATGGTTGGATGGACGCACGTTTCGGAATTACCACATTCCTCATCAGCATCCCTTAATTGCAGCAAAACTATCAACCAATTATAAGAATAAATTCAGGCATTTCATTAAACCCAACAATGAACCACACTTGAACCTTCCGAGAAAAAGGTTTTTGTATGATAGCCGACTATAGAAAATTTTTGCAAAATTTTATTTATATAGAAAATTTTGTCAAAATTTTATTTTCTTTAAAATTCAGCCTCTTGACAATAATCTTCCAGTGAAATTTTTGTTGAAGTTTAGTAAAAAGTACCTTTCCGCTTAAAAAATACCTTTTTTGTACTTTCTTAAAAATTGTATTTTCCATCCCTGAGTTACTGGCAAAGTGACTAAAATTTTTAAAAGAATATGCAGAATATCTCTTTATTGCACTCTCCAAGTGCTTCCATCGCTGAATTAAGCAGGTTCTTTTCGCAGGTTTTGCGCCATTTCATTTACACATGTGTGTTTGGCTGTTTCGTTGTTGTTGCTATGGCCAAACAAAGCGAGTCATGTTCACAAAAAGAACAACAAACACACATAAAAAGCAGAAATACATTTTCCAAAAATGAAATTTGTGGTGCGAAAACAAAAACAATTTGTTTTTTTTTTCGACCGTAGTTTGACGGGCTTTTCAACTAGTATTCTAGGATTTGTGCAAGTTTTATAGGTAAGCGTTTTCAAAATAAAACCTTCTGCTTTCCTTCAACATCTTCGATAAGATTTTTCTATGCAGCTAAAAATATATATTTATTTATATAAAAATATTCATGCATTTCGGGGGGGGGGGGGGGGTTTGATCCCCCTCATCCCCCCCCCTGAATACGGCCTTGTCTATAGAAAATTATTATTTCTATAGAAAAATTTGGCAAAATTTTATTTCTAGAGAAAATTTTGTCAAAATTTTATTTCTTTAGAAAATTTTGTCAAAATTTTATTTCTATTGAAACTTTTGTTAACATTTTATTTCTATAGGAAAATTTGTCAAAATTTTATTTCTACAAAAAATTTTGTTAAAATTTTATTTCTATAGAAAATGTTGTCAAATTTTATTTCTATAGAAAATTTTGTAAAAATTTCTTTCTATAGAAAATTTTGTCAAAATTTCTTTCTATAGAAAATTTTGTCAAAATTTTATTTCTATAGAAAATTTTGACAAAATTTTCTTTCTATAGAAAATTTTGTCAAATTTTTATTTCTATAGAAAATTTTGGCAACATTTTATTTTTAAAGAAAATTTTGTTAAATTTTATTTCTAAAGAAAATTTTGTCAAAATTTTATCTTAAAGAAAAATTTGTCAAACTTTTATTTCTATAGAAAATTTTGTCAACATTTTATTTCTCTACAAAATTTTGTCAAATTTGTTTCTCTAGATAATTTTGTCGAAATTTTATTTCTCTGGAAAATTTTGTCAAAGTTTTATATCTCTAGGAAATTTTGTCAAAATTTTATTTCTTTAACTTTTGTCAAGTTCTATATCTGTGGGATATTTTGTAAAAATGTCATTTCTTTAGGAAATTTTGTCTCTACAATATTTTATCAAAATTGCATATTTCTAGAATATTTTGACAATTTTTTTTAATCTAGAAAATTTTGTCAAAAATTTATTTCTTCAGAAAATTTTGTAAAATTTTTATTTCTATAGAAAATTTTGTCAAAATTTAAGTTCACTAGAAGATTTTGTAAAATTTTTATTTCTCTAGAAAATTTTATCAAAATTTTATTTGAATAGAAAATTTTGTCAAAAGATTATTTCTATAGAAAATTTTGTCAAAATTTTATTTCTATAGAAAATTTTCTTAAAAATTTTTTTGATATAGAAAATTGAAGTTCCTCATGGTTGGAGAGGAATGTTTTGCAAAATCTACCAAAACATCAACAATTCTAATAAATCTACCATTTTTGGTGGAAATCTACCAACTGTGGCAACCGGCCTGAGGAGGTGATCCTGAGTCGAGTCTGTTTCGATCGGTATGTAGATATTCAAAAATCAATATTTCCGGTAGACACATTTTTAGGCAGACCAAAGTTATTATAAGTCATAATTAATTAACAAGTATTTACAAAAAAATATATTATATAAATGTACATCTATTTTATGGAAGAGTCCATTTGTACAAATTCATATTGATTGTTTTATATACCTTTCAAGGTCTATGCGGGCACAACTATGATGAAATACCTCCGCAGACTATTTTTTGCCAGTCGCTTTTGTGACTGCTGAAATCTGCTTCAATATAGCCATTCAACTAAAAATGTTGTTGTTTCTACTGCTATATTGAATATTTTGTTTTCTCATTATTTGCTTGAAATTTCTTGCAGTGCTAATTCTTCAGCCTCTTGCCATTAATTGCTTTATTGTGGTAAAGATAAAAGCATCATTTAACACCACATCAAAAGTCCTGCCGTTTCCAGCCACACCAGTCAAAAATTATACCAAAGAAGGAGAACTCATTGCTGCTGTTGATGGTTGATGGTAATACGCATTCGTCAGAATTTAGCAATCCCATAATTAATCTTAACAACGAGGAAAACTGAAAAAGGTATCATACAACACATACAAATTCGTTCTCATCCTTTGGTCTGACCACGAAGAGAGAAAAAATTAAAATAGGAAAAATTGAAATTAATGAGTGCCTGCCAAAGATACGATGTGTGATGTGTGACACATTCATTCATTGTCACTGGCGGAGGATAATTGCAGGCCACATTGATAGAGATACTGTCCCACCACCACCATTTGCTGCGCCATCAGAACAACGTCGGCCTCATTATATTGAAATTAGTATTTGAATGTCTAAGGTTTCAGGTTTACCTACTTGCATATGGAAAGAACAGAAAAAAAACAAGATCTGAGGATTAATGGTATAATAAGGTTGTGTTGAAGCCTCAGGATGAGATGTGTCAACAATGATGTTGGGAAAATTCTGTGGATGGAGAATCTTCATTTATAATCTAGGGATTTGTCACAATCATAATGATGAGGTAGAAATGTATGGGGAATCATATTTCCATTGAAGTAGAAATCATTGTAAAGCAAATTATTGGGAAGCACTTCGTGCACCTTACTGCCACGAAGAAGTAATGATTACACAAAAACCCAAATCCACAGTAGTTTACATTGGATGCCAATTTAGCTACTTTACAGCTAGATCTATTTATACCCTAAACCACATAGTGGTCAGGGTATAATAAGTTTGATCGGCCAAAAAATGCGCCTACCAGAAATATTGATTTTAGCCCCCATAAAATATATACCGATCGACTCAGAATCACCTCCTGAGTCGATCTAGCGCTTGGTGTCCGTCCGTCTGTCCATGTATTTGTTGTTCACAGGATTCCGGTCGCAATTATTAACCGATTTTGATGAAATTTGGTACAGGGAGCTTTTTGGGCACAAGGACGAACGCTATGGAATTTGAAAGAAATCGGATCAAATTTAGATATAACTCCCATATATATGTATCACCCGATTTCGACAAATGGGGTCACGTTGCGCGTTTTTTCAAACGGATCGTCACCAAATTTGGCAAAAGGTATTTTTTTCCATCGCCCTTCAAGTCTGCAAAATTTCATCCAAATCGGTTCAGATTTAGATATAGCTCTCATATATATGTATCGCACGATTTTCCCAAATTTGGCCACAAAACCTTTATTTATCAACCGATCTTACTCAAAGTTGGCTAAATATAATCTTCTATAGCACTAACTCTATGTGCAAAAAGTCATCGAAATCGGTTCAGATTTAGCTATAGCTCCCATATAAATGTACCGCCCGATTTTTCTAAATTTGGTCATAAAACCCTTATTTATCAACCGATCTTACCCAAATTTGGCTAAATGTAGTCTTCTATAGCACTAACTATATGCGCAAAAAATCATTGAAATCGGTTTAGATTTAGATATAGCTTCCATATATATGTATAGTCCGATTATCCCAAATTTGGCCATAGAACCCTTATTTATTAACCGATCTTACTAAAAGTTGGCTAGATCCAGTCCTCTATAGTACTAACTATATGTGCAAAATTTCATCGAAATTGGTTCAGATGTGGATATAGCTCCCATATATGTATCACCCGATTTTGAAAAATTCGCCCCTAATAACTTTATGTTTGACCATACAGGCCTCATTTCTTAACTGATTTTACTCAAATCTTGCACAAGGTAACCTTTTGTGGTATTAATCAAACCCGCAAAATATTATGCAAATTGGTTCAGATTTAGATATAGCTTCAATATATATGCATCGCTCGATTTTCCCAAATTTGGCCATAGTACTCTTATTTATTAACCAATGTTACTCAAATTTCAAATTTTCATACTTTCAATACTTATACGTACTTGTAGCTCTTACATAAGAATATTGCTCGATTTTTACAAATTTGTATTTATTACCCATACTAATTTAACGATTTTCTCTTTTTTAATAATGGGCTCAATATTAGTGGCATACTAACTTCGTAGGTGCAATATCAACACAGCCAGTGTTGCTAGAAGTAGGGGAAATTTCCTATATGTAGGGTTTTTCTAATATTTAGCGTCTTGTAGGGACGTAGGGCCACAATGTAGGACATTTTCACTCAACACAATTTGTAATAATTTTTACATTTTGGTGGCTCTATAGGAGGAAATTAGAAGCCGGCAAGGCATGATCTTTAACAATGTGTGGTTAACTTTATTCCTGTAGAAAATTTTGTCAACATTTTATTTCTATAGAACATTTTGTCAAAATTGTATTTCTATAGAAATTTTTTTCAAAATATTATTTATATAAAAAATTTTCTCAAAATTTTATTTCTGTGGAATTTTTTCTCAAAATTTTATTTCTATAGAATTTATTGTCAAAATTTTATTTCTATAGAAAAATTTCTCACAAAAATTTGTTTATAGAAACTTTTTCCAAAATTTTATTTTTATAAAGATTTAACAAAAAAGATTACTAATTTGGGTAGAATTCTACCAATTGTGGCAACCGTGGTCGTAATACAAATTTATATTCTAAGTTATATACGTTGAATATTCATGTTTTAAGATAATAAAGTACTTAGAACCATTTTTGTTTTGTAAAATTTTTTAAATTTAATGAAAAATATAGTAGGGAAAATTGTATGGGAATGTATAGGAAAGTAGGGAACTTTTTTTGTCCTTGTAGGGTAAACCGAACATTTTCCTGGCACCCATAGACATGTACCCCTTAATTTTCTTAAATATGCAACTGCGGTCTATCTCCCAGACCGATATGTTCCCCCACAAATGCATATGATTACTAATTCTGTAATGGTGGTTTAGGGTATGATATAGTCGGCCCCGCCCGACTTTCTACTTTACTTACTTGTTTAATAATGGACTCAATAATAGTGGCATACTAACTCCAGTCATAATTATACATAGGCCCCATATAAACCGATCCCCAGATTTGACCTCCGGAGCCCTTGGAAGAGCAAAATTCATCCGATTCGATTGAAATTTGGTACGTGATGTTAGTATATGGTATCCAACAACCATGCAGGATTTGGTTCATATCAGTCCATAATTATATATAGCTCCCATATAAACCGATCCCCAGATTTGACCTCCGGTGCCTTATGGAGAAGCAAAATTCATCCGATCTGGTTGAAATTTGGTACATGGTGGTAATATATGATATTTAACAACCATGCCAAAAGTGGTCCATATCAGTCCATAATCATATATAGCCCCCATATAAACCGATCCCTAGATTTGGTTTTAGAGCCTCTTGGAGGAGCAAATATAATCCGAGTCAGTTGAAATGTGCTACATTGTGCTAGTATATGACCGTTAACAACCATGCCTAACTAGGTCCATATTGGTCTATAGTTTATATAGCCCTCAGATAAATCGATCCCCAATCACACAAAAATTAGTCCATATCAAGTTCATAATTGTATATAGCCCCCACATAAGCGACCCCCATATTTCAATTCTGGCTCTCTACGTATCGTGCAAAAAGTCCATATCGATTCGTAATTATTTGTAGACATACATAACTTTTTTGTCTAATATATATCATGTATGGACTAACTCACAATTTAGAAAACGATGTTAAGAAGTTTTAAGATACCAGAACCCAAGTAATTCGATTGTGGATGACATTCTTTCGTAGAAGTTTCTACGCAATCCATGATGGAGTGTACATAAGATGCGGCCTGGCCGAACTTACGGTCGTATATACTTGTTTTAATTCACATCCAAAATACTGAATTCGAATCGCACCTCAAGAAGTGATACAAATTCAGTGCAACGGATGGTGAAATAGTGGACATTCGTCATATGACAAGCCCATCTTAAATTCATCGCTTCTGCGCCAATTATGCATCACAACAAGTTGAAGAACTATCCCAGATGTACGAAGATAAGGTGAATATGCTTCCGAATATGATGCCAGAGGTATTGGTAGGGAAAGAATTGGTGTGGTGCCGAAATAACTTCGTCGCTGCTAAGCCGTGACGAGGCTTTAAAGAAGAATTTTTGTGATTCTTCCACCTTTCACCGTCCGGACGATAAGATCCGAAGAAGGAAACAAAAACCACTAGCAATTAGTGCGAGGTTGAACGTATAATTCGCAACGCTCTACCCGAATACCTGTGGTATATCCGTCGTAGAGATTACCTCAACTTTCGGGAATTGCTGGAAATGGTCGAAGAAAAATCAGTCCCCAAAGAAAAGCAAAAACCGAAGAAGCACCAACAATCGTCATGAAATGAAAGCCGACAAGGGGAATCCGGTAGTTTACACAAATGCGTACTATTAGGAGAGATGGCAGATGCAACAAACCCGGCAGCTATGCAGCGTGGTCATCCCTCAAACACCCTCGCCGATGTCTTCGAATGCATCTTCTCTAATGAGGAGATTTCCTACGCCACCCAAACGACCCCCATTTAGAAAACCCAAGCTGGTTGGCAGTCTCGACGGCAACTACAACCTTCATGCCAGAGAATCGTAGCTCCGCTCGTAGCGCTGACTCGCATTTCCCATGTCATTTTTTAGCCTGTGCCATATTTTGTTGTTGGTACCAATAATTATTTCATCCATGTTCGCAATTCAAGTCTTGCGGCATCAATTTTAAGCTTGTGAGTGTCGAATTTTCTTCTTCCTCTAGTGCTTTTACGAATTTTGGCTAGCATGTTTAATGCGAGTTCACTCACCACAAGATAGTAGTCACTCGCAATTTCATCGCTTCTTCTGTTTCTCACGTCACAGCGAATATTAAACCATTCTCGGGAAATGCAAATATGCTCTATTTACAATTCGAACGTTACGTTATCCTTTTTCGTTTGCCATGGGTCGTCAACAAATTTCCATTATTATTAGTACACACAGAGAAGAGATTCGTTGGCAATCGGTTATAATAATGAAAATTCTAATTATGGAACGAAATATCAAGTGTATCAACAAATATTCTATGTTTGCAACATTGATTCTATTGTTAAGACCATTTGGGAGTAGTATCAAGAGAATGCTATTTGTGATAATAGACAAATGATTGAGTTAACCAAATGCTTCTACTATGAGTAATTTTTTTCGAAATTGGTTGATACAACCTACCAAGAAAACAATATGTAACTTTCATTCAGTACTCATCATAACCATACGGTTGCACAAATCGAATGTTATGGGAAATATTTGGGATTGTAATTTTTATTTTTTGTCAATGAAAAATTATTTATATTTTTCGAGGAAAAAACAAAAATCTCGTCCTATAAAAGTCAAACCAAAAATTGCATATTTCTACAAGAGAGAGATTTTGTATTAGAACGAGGCAATGGTCAAGATTTGATTATGCAAGAGGCATAATTTTTGTAACTTTTCAAAGGTAAATTTGCAATTTTCACTGTCCACAAATGGTTTCTGGATACCCAATTTCAAGAGTCAGTTCAAAAATACGAATCCTGAACTGTTAAAGATTTTAATACAGATTTATTCTGCGAGTTAAAGGGCCCGTAAGAAATTTAAGGCAGCTCTGATGTAAAATGGTTCAATACGATGCCTTATCTATATGAAACCCAAGTGAAAAAGGCTATGTGAAACGGGCTATTATTGCTACATATTTATGGTATTCCACTATATACATAACATATAGTGATGGATTCAAAGTTACCAGTGATTCAATCCGCGTTGCCCGTTCATTCTACAATAAATGCTGTATGACACATGAGCTTCATCTTAAACCATCGTGGATATTTAAATATTTAAAGGAATCATTTATTATACCCTCCACCATAGGATGGGGTATATTAACTTTGTCATTCCGTTTGTAACACATCGAAATATTGCTCTAAGACCCCATAAAGTATATATTCTGGGTCGTGGTGAAATTCTGAGTCGATCTGAACATGTCCGTCCGTCTGTTGAAATCACGCTAACTTCCGAACGAAACAAGCTATCGACTTGAAACTTGGCACAACTAGTTGTTATTGATGTAGTTCGGATTGTATTGAAAATGGGCCATATCGATCCACTTTTACGTATAGCCCCCATATAAACGGACCACCAAATTTGGCTTGCGATTGCTCTAAGAGAAGCAAATTTCATCCGATCGGGCTGAAATTTGGTACATGGTGTTAGTATATGGTCTCTAATAACCACGCAAAAATTGGTCCATATCGGTCCACTTTTACGTATAGCCCCCATATAAACGGACCCCCATATTTGCCTTGCGATTGCTCTAAGAGAAGCAAATTTTATCCGATCCGGCTGAAATTTGGTACATGGTGTAAGTATATGGTCTCTAACAACCATGCAAAAATTGGCCCACATCGGTCCATAATTATATATAGCCCCCATATAAACCGATCCCCCGATTTGGCTTGCGGAGCCTCTAAGAGAAGCAAATTTCATCCGATCCGGCTGAAATTTGGTACATGGTGTAAGTATATGGTCTCTAACAACCATGCAAAAATTGGTCCACATCGGTCCATAATTATATATAGCCCCCATATAAACCGATCCCCCGATTTGGCTTGCGGAGCCTCTTAGAGGAGCAAAAGTCATCCGATCCGATTGAAATTTGGTCCGTGGTGTTAGTATATGGTCTCTAAGAACCATGCAAGAATTGGTCCATATCGGTCCATAATTATATATAGCCCCCATATAAATCGATCCCCAGATTTGTCCTCCGGAGCCTCTTAGAGGAGCAAAAGTCATCCGATCCGATTGAAATTTGGTCCGTGGTGTTAGTATATGGTCTCTAACAACCATGCAAGAATTGGTCCATATCGGTCCATAATTATATATAGCCCCCATATAAATCGATCCCCAGATTTGTCCTCCGGAGCCTCTTGGAGGAGCAAAATTCATCCGATCCGGTTGAAATTTGGAACGTGGTGTTAGAATGTGGTCTCCAACAAACACGCAAGAATTGGTCCATATCGGTCCATAATTATATATAGCCCCCATATAAACCATTCCGGCGCCTCTTAGAGTAGCAAAATTCATCCGATCCGATTGAAATTTGCAACGTGGTGTTAGTATAAGGCCGCTAATAACCATGCCAAAATTGGTCCATATCGGTCTATAGTTATATATAGGCGATCCCCAATCACACAAAAAGTGGTCCATATCGGTTCATAATCATGGTTGCCACTCGAGCCAAACATAATCTATCAAAATTTTATTTTTATAGAATGTTATTTCTATAGAAAATTTTGTCAAAATTTTATTTCTATAGGAAATTTTGTCAAAATTTTATTTCTATAGAACATTTGGTCAAAATTTTATTTCTATAGAAAATTTTTTCCAAATTTTACTTCTATAGAAAATGTTGTCAAAATTTTATTTTGTCAAAATTTTATTTCTATAGAAACTTTAAACTTAATTATATACGTATTTAATCGGCCTTTTTTTTGTTTAATATATACCACGTATGGACTATGTGGTATATATTACGGTGTTAGGAAGTTTTAAGATACCTTGCCATCGGCAAGTGTTACCGCAACCCAAGTAATTCGATTGTGGATGACAGTAGATAAGCTTCGGCCTGGCTGAACTTACGGCCGTATATACTTGTTTTGATTGATATTAATGTATTGTATTTATATATAATATTTTTATACCCACCATCATAGAATGGTGACGGGGGTATAATATGTATGTCATTGCGTTTGTAACACATCGAAATATCGATTTCCGACTATATAAAGTATATATATTCTTGATCAGGGAGAAATTCTAAGACGATATAACGATGTCCGTCTGTCTGTCTGTATGTTGTAATCACGATAAACAATCGTGCTGAAATTTTGCACAAACTCGTCTTTTGTCTTCAGGCAGGTCAAGTTCGAAAATGGGCTATTTCGGTCCAGGTTTTGATATAGTCCCCATATAAACCGGCCTCCCGATTTGGGGTCTTGGGCTTATAGAAATCGAAGTTTTTATCCAATTTGTCCGAAATTGCATATCTAGAGGTATTTGAGGACCATAAAGAGGTGTGCCGAAAATGGTGAGTATCAATCCATATTTTGGAATAGCCCTCATAAAAACCAATTTCCCGATTTTACTTCTTGGGCTTCTAGAATCCGAAGTTTTTATCCATTTGCCTGAAATTGGAAATCTAGAGGTATTTTCGGGTCATAAAGTGGTGTGCCGAAAACGGTGAGTATCGGTCCATATTTTAGTATAGCCCCCATAAGAATGATCTCCCGATTTAACTCCTTGGGTTTCTAAATAGAAACCGTAGTTTTTATCTGATTTGCCTGAAATTGTAAATATTCTGGTATTTTTGGCTCACAAAAACGTGTATCGTATTAACTTTTTATCGGTCCATTTGGTAATGCCTCCATATAGACCGACTTCACTTCTTGAGGGTGCAGAAGGCGCACTGATCATGAAAATTGCTTGAAACTCAATGTAAAATTTCCAGATTTTATAATTTTTTAATTTTCTTGCACACTTACAAGAGATGTTAATGATTCCTCTAAAACTCAAACAAAAATGGTTCTTATAAATCCAGAATCTGGTATAATCCTCATAGGTGAAATCTTTAAATGTATCTTCGGGAAGTGTCCTCAAGCCCTCCTGAAATTTCAAAGGAAACCCTAATATTTGGTTCATGGTGGTGGGTATTTAAGATTCGGCCCGGCCGAACTTAGTGGTTTGGGTATAATAAGTTTGATCGGCCAAAAAATGTGCCTACCAGAAATATTGATTTTAGACCCCATAAAATATATACCGATCGACTCAGAATCACCTCCTGAGTCGATCTAGCGCTTGGTGTCCGTCCGTCTGTCGTCACCAAATTTGGCAAAAGGTAATCTTTTCCGTCGCCCTTCAAGTCTGCAAAATTTCATCCAAATCGGTTCAGATTTAGATATAGCTCCTGTTGACAGCAAACAGGTCTAGCTAGCAATTTCCGCTGGACTTTGAATAAAGTACGAAAAGTTTCGGCTTTAAAATTTATTGGCACAATTCGCACTTATATTAAAATTCCTACAAACAAGGTTCGTTAAAAATGGCATACAATAAATAATTAAGGAGACAACATACTTTTTAGTGCAAAAACTGCTAACAATTCTTAAAATCTCGTGGTCTTCTAAAAACTGCACAATTAGGCAATTATATCTACCAAGCAAGGACTAAAAATAGCGTATTAAAAACCACGCTTCTTGACAAGATATACTGTTTCGTTAAAAATAGTTGACAATTAAAACAATCATTCTTTAAACATGCACAATTAATTGTTAACAAATTGAGATGCCAAAATAGACTAAAATCCTTATGGGGTCTCTGTATGTGGCGGCAACAGCTCCCATATATATGCACCGCCCGATTTTTCTAAATTTGGCCATAAAACCTTTATTTATCAACCGATCCAAATTTGGCTAAATGTAGTCTTCTATAGCACTTACTATATGTGCAAAAAATCATCGAAATCGGTTCAGATTTAGATATAGCTCCCATATATATGTTTAGCCCGATTTTCCCAAATTTAGCCATAGAACCCTTATTTATTAACCGATCTTACTAAAAGTTGGCTAGATCCAGTCCTCTATAGTTCTAACTATATGTGCAAAATTTCATCGAAATCGGTTCAAATTTAGATATAGCTCCCATATATGTATCGCCCGATTTTGAAAAATTCGCCCTTATAACCTTATGTTTGACCGTACAGGCCTCATTTCTTAACTGATCTTACTCAAATCTTGCACAAGGTAACCTTTTGTGGTATTAATCAAACCCGATAAATATTATGCAAATTGGTTCAGATTTAGATATAGCTTCCATATATAGGCATCGCTCGATTTTCCCAAATTTGGCTATAGTACTCTTATTTATTAACCAATGTTACCCAAATTTCAAATTTTGATGTACTAGCCGATCGTACTTATACGTACTTGTAGCTCTTACATAAGAATATTGCTCGATTTTTACAAATTTGTATTTATTACCCACACTAATTTAACGATTTTCTCTTTTTTAATAATGGGCTCAATATTAGTGGCATACTAACTCCGTAGGTGCAATATCAACACAGCCAGTGTTGCTAGAAGTAGGGGAAATTCCCTATATGTAGGGTTTTTCTAATATTTAGCGTCTTGTAGGGACGTAGGGCCACAATGTAGGATATTTTCACTCAACATAATTTGTAATAATTTTTACATTTTGGTGGCTCTAGAGGAGGAAATTAGAAGCCGGCAAGGCTTGATCTTAAATAATGTGTGGTAAACTTTATTCCTGTAGAAAATTTTGTCAACATTTTTTTTCTATAGAACATTTTGTCAAAATTGTATTTCTATAGAATTTTTTTCAAAATATTATTTCTATAAAAAATTTTCTCAAAATTTTATTTCTGTGGAATTTTTTCTCAAAATTTTATTTCTATAGAATTTATTGTCAAAATTTTATTTCTATAGAAAAATTTCTCACAAAAATTTGTTTATAGAAACTTTTCCCAAAATTTTATTTTTATAGAGATTTAACAAAAAAGGTTACTAATTTGGGTAGAATTCTACCAACTGTGGCAACCGTGGTGGTAATACAAATTTGTACTGTAAGTTATATACGTTGCATATTTATGTTTTAAGATAATAAAGTACTTAGAACTATTTTTGTTTTGTAAAATTTTTTAAATTTAACGAAAAATATAGTAGGAAAATTGTTTGGGAATGTATGGAAAAGTAGGGAACTTTTTTGTCCTTGTAGGGAAAACCGAACATTTTCCCTGGCAACATTGACTATGAGCTATAGTCAGATTGACACAAAGCACCCATAGACATGTACCCCTTAATTTTCTTAAATATGTAACTGCGGTTTATCTCCCAGACCTATATGTTACCCCACAAATGCCTATAATTACTAATTCTGTAATGGTGGTTTAGGGTATGATATAGTCGGCCCCGCCCGACTTTCTACTTTACTTACTTGTTTTTTTTTTTAATATAAAATACAGAAATTTGCGGAAACAACATTAATTTACAGTTCGGTTGCGGGTGCTATTTAGGTTGGGAGATACAACCGAATGAAGAAGGAAGTAACGACCAATTCCATAGGTTGATACAACCAATTCCATATGTGTGATTTACTGTTTGTCTGTCTAGTCCGGTAGTAGGGCTGCTACCTTGTGGCTTCCAGACCTGTTTTTTTTTTAGCCGCCGACTCCCAATGTTCTATTCCAATTTATACAAACTGCCTTAATATCATTTATTAGGTTTATTCTTATTCGAAATAATATAATTTCTGAATTAAAAACTCTAGATATCAGCACATCATTAATCAAAATATCACAGTTATTAAAATCTGCAAACAAGCGAAATACGCTTATCAAATTAAATCTGCGTTGACTAAAGAGGCGTAACGAACTAGGGATTTTCGTGCCAACATCGTTAGCTTTAGATTAAAAACACAGCAAATGTCAATTTACATCCTCAAAAGGTCGGAGTAACACTATTTGCTTCCGTATTTAAATATCATTACAATGGTTGGCCTTAAAGCCAATGATGAAGAGAATAAAGGCAACAATGGCAAACGGATATGGAAAAAAATCTCACATGTGTTGAATTTCCCAAAAGTATTGCAAAAACTTTCACCAAATCACAAACACAATGACAGAAATATATGAAGATAGAGACACGCCACGCATTACGGGAAACTGTCGGAAAACATCATTAATTTTAAAGTGAAAAAATCTCAAACACAGGAATTCCATTCTTTAGATGGGGCGAGGGAGAAATAGCAACAATCGCGAATGTCAAATGAAAAAAAAACTTATTTTCCATATTCAAGTGTTGCAGGATAATGATGCTGATGACATATCAACACTTATGTCGCAAGCCCCTTAACGTATGCTACACTTTCTATAGCCCCCTTTTTAAGGAATCTCTTATGAAGTCTTGGATCATTGTAAAAAAAACTTTTTGCAAAATAAACGATTTATTTTATTTTTTAGTGACAAACAAATGATGATGCCTCCATCAAGTGGATCATCATCTTCCCTTTTCCCCCCACCATCAAAAAATACATGACGCCTAGGATGACATGTAATGGAGGCAGTAAGCATATGTTGACATCATTTCCATGAAGGGGTGTTTTAGAAAACTCAATACCATGATGCCTTCTTGTTTGCCTTCTACATTGGCATTGAGGAGACGGATATTCAAAACTCTCATTCAATCAACATCCGGCGGATATAAATGTTACAACTCCATGTGACTACCATTAACCATTACATTTGCAATCGCAGAGAGTGTTACACTTAAAGTGTGAACATAAAGTTCGCGTTTCTTGATGCCATGTTTTGTCAAATTTGATAAGGTACATCCTCTGACTTCTCATCTCAGAGTATGGTCCTTGTTGGTATTCCATTGAACGGAAGCTTCTTTTTGCAAAATTTATGCAAATTTCACTTTTGTAAAGATTATGATTTCTTTATTAACATTTTGCTTGACACAAATTTATTTAAAGCTGTCAATATGCTCGTGCACTGTACAAACACGTATTTGTTTTTCTTTTTTTTTTTCAAAAACGTTTCCTTTTGATTTTGCAATTGACAGGTTTTGTTGATTGCCAGCGCAGTGGGAGGCTTGCAAATTGTGTCTTTTTTTAGTTTTCTCAACAAGTGCTGTAAATGACAGATTTTGATCTTGAAAAATTGTTTTTTTTTTCAAACTTAATTTGTATAGTCAACAAAGTGTTGGTGTAATTTGCAATATCTGAGGTGGAAAAGGGTGAATGTAGGTCTGTCGAGCATTGACCCAAAATTCCATTACTTCTATAGTGAATTGAATTAAGTACGAAAGACTCAAGTCGGTATTATTAGAAAACATTTGGGTATTATTAGAAAACATAAGTAAGCTCGACCGGGTGGAATCAGTTTGTTTTTTTTCCTGTATCCTTAGTGGTGATGAAAAGTGGATCCAAAGTTTTGATACAATTTTCTATAGAAATAAAAGTTTTGACAAAATTTTCTCTAGAAATAAAATTTTGACAAAATTTTCTATAGAAATAAAAGTTTTGACAAAATATTTATAGAAATAGAAATTTTGACAACATTTTCTATGGAAATAAAATTTTGATAAAATTTTCTATAGAAATAAAATTTTGACAAAATTTTCTTTAGATAAAAAATTTTGACACAATTTTCTATAGAAATAAAATTTTGCAAAAATGTTCTATAGAAATAAAATGTTGACAAAATTTTCTATAAAATAAAATTTTGACAAATTTTTCTATAGAAATAAAAACTTTATAAAATTTTCTATGGAAAGAATATTTTGACAAAATTTTCTATAGAAATAAAATTTTGACAACATTTTCTATAGCAATAAAATTTTGACAAAATTTTCTATAGAAATAAAATTTTGACAAAATTTTCTATAGAAATAAAATTTTGACAAAATTTTCTATGGAAATAAAATTTTGACAAAATTCTCAATGGAAATACAATTTTGACAAAATTTTCTATAGAAATAAAAGTTTTGACAAAATGTTCTATAGAAATAATATTTTGACAACATTTTCTATAGAAATAAAATTTTGACAAAATTTTCTATGGAAATAAAAGTCTTGACAAAATTTTCTATAGATATAAAATCTTGACAAAATTTTCTATAGAAACAAAATTTTGACAAAATTTTCTATAGAAATAAAATTTTGACAAATTTTTCTATAGAAATAAAATTTTCACAAATTTTTATATAAAAATAAAATTTTGACAAAATTTTCTTTACAAATAAAATTTTGACAAAATTTTCTTTACAAATAAAATTTTGACAAAATTTTCTTTACAAATAAAATTTTTACAAAATTTACAATTTTCTATAGAAATTAAGTCTTGACAAAATTTTCTATAAAAATAAAAGTTTTGACAAAATTTTCTATAGACATACAAGTTTTGACCAAATTTTCAATAGAAATAAAATTTCGACAAAATTTTCTATAGAAATAACATTTTGGCAAAACTTAATATAGAAATAAAGTTTTGACAAAATTTTCTATAGAAATAAAATTTCGACAAAATGTTCTATAGAAATAAAATTTTGACAAAATTTTCTATAGAAATAAAATTTTGACAAAATTTTCTACAGAAAGAAAATTTTGACACAATTTTTGATAGAAATAAAATTTTGACAAAATTTTCTATAGAAATAAAAGTCTTGACAAAATTTTCTATAAAAATAAAAGTTTTGACAAAACTTTCTATAGAAATAAAATTTTGACAAAATTTTCTATACAAATAATATTGTGACAAAACTTTCTATAGAAATAAAATTTTTAAAAAATTTTCTATAGAAATAAAACTTTGACTTTTATTTCTATAGAAAATAAAAGTTGTGACACAATTTTCTATGGAAATAAAATTTTGAAAAAATTTTCTATAGAAATAAAAGTTTTGAAAAATTTTCTATAGAAATAAAAGTTTTGACAAAATTTTGTATAGAAATAAAATTTGGCAAAATTTTGCATAGAAATAAAATTGTGAGAAAATTTTGTATAGAAATAACATTTTGACAAAATTTTCTATGGAAAGAAAATTTTGACACAATTTTCTATAGAAATAAAATTTTTAAAAAATTTTCTATAGAAATAAAATTTTAACACAATTTTCTATATTTTCTTTTATTTCTATAGAAAATAAAAGTTGTGACACAATTTTCTATGGAAATAAAATTTTGAAAAAATTTTCTATAGAAATAAAAGTTTTGAAAAATGTTCTATAGAAATAAAAGTTTTGACAAAATTTTGTATAGAAATAAAATTTTGACAAAATTTTGCATAGAAATAAAATTGTTAGAAAATTTTGTATAGAAATAACATTTTGACAAAATTTTCTATGGAAAGAAAATTTTGACACAATTTTCTATAGAAATAAAATTTTTAAAAAATTTTCTATAGAAATAAAATTTTAACACAATTTTCTATAGAAAGTAAATAGAAGTAAAATTTGACAACATTTTCTATATAAATAAAATTTTGACAAAATTTTTTAAAATTTTGCCAAAATTTTCTATAGAAATAAAAGTGACAAAAATTTCTATAATAAATAAAATTTTGACAAAATTTTCTGTAGAAATAAAACTTTAATTTTTGTTTCTATAGAAAATAAAAGTTGTGACACAATTTTCTATAGAAAAAAAATTTTGACAAAATTTTCTATAGAAGTAAAATTTTGAAAAAATTTTCTATAGAAATAAAATGTTGACAAAATTGTCTATAGAAATGATATTTTGACAAAATTTTCTATAGAAATAGAATTTCGACAAAACTTTCTATATAAATAGAATTTCGACAAAACTTTCTATAGAAATAGAATTTTGACAAAACTTTCAATAGAAATAAAACAAAATTTTCCATGGAAATTAAATTTTGACAAAATTTTCTATGGAAATGAAATTTTGACAAAATTTTCTATAGAAATAAAATTTTGACAAAATTTACCATAGAAATAAAATTTTGACAAAATTTACCATAGAAATAAAATTTTGACAAAATTTTCTATAGAAATAAAATTTTGACAAAATTTTCTGTAGAAATAAAATTTTGACAAAATTGTTTAAAAAAATAAAATTTTGCCAAAAATTTCTATAGAAATAAAATTGTGACAAAAATTTCTATAATAAATAAAATTTTGAAAAAATTTTCAGCAGAAACAAAATTTTCTATAGAAACAAAATTTTGACAAAATTTTCTATAGAAATAAAATTTTGACAAAATTTTCTATAAAAATAGAATTTCGACAAAACTTTCTATATAAATAGAATTTCGACAAAACTTTCTATAGAAATAAAATTTTGACAAAATTTTCTATGGAAATAAAATTTTTACAAAATTTTCTATAGAAATAAAAGTTATGACAAAATTCTCTATAGAAATAAAATTTTGACAAAATTCTTTAAAGAAATAAAATTTTGCCAAAATTTTCTATGGAAATTAAGTTTTGACAAATTGAATTAAAGTTTGCAAATTAAGAGTTTTTGTTTGGTAGTGTATTAGTAAAATTTTCTTCAAATTTTTGTAGATTATTTTCATTGTTGACTGTCCATCGTTATTCAAATTTTAGTCTTCATTGACCGCTATCTAAAAAATGTTTGATATAGGACTTTCTAAACTATTTCAGTTGAGTTGGAAAAAATCATTTGAACTGAAAAAGGTTGCATTTGATTAAAAAAAATCATTTGAAATCTGTAAAAAGATTCATTTAATGTGAAAATACTGTATATTACATTTTTATTATTCTGGACATTTTTTCACATTTGATGAGAACTAGCCCTAAGCCCTATCCATGCAGGATATTTTACATTCCCATCAGTAAATTATCGTTCAACTAAATCCCATTACATGTGCTCCAAATCCCTAATGTGAATTATTTAGAGAACACACACATACATTACAACAAAGAGAAATGAGAAATTATTATTGTTATTGTTGCAATAATTACATTGGCGTGTGTCATTATCCTTCGCGAGGGAAGAACACCAAACAACCAAGGATGTAAATCCAGTGGAGTTTGTTTTTAATTTCATCCAAAACAAATCATTAATCAAAAAACGGTTACCTTTTGTTAAAAAATTAATTTCAATTGTATGGTACGGAGGAGGACGCATGCAAGCAGGCAACTTTCTATCTGGATAGTGAGGAGAGAAAGTTTTAGATAGCCTGGCTTGTATGTTTGTCAATGAGCCGGCAACAAGGACACCTCTGGGACCAGATGGATGAAACTGAACACTCAGTCCGCTGACATAGACGCATATGCATACTGCGTGCAGAGTTCTTGCTCTTGACATTGTCTTGTGTATTGATTCAACGGCTTTCACAGGATAATGAAACCGCATACACACAAGGACTCTATGGCTCACTGACTGAGTTGAATGCCTTTGACACATGCCGTGAAGTGGATGGAGAGGATGGTGTGCCATTGGTGTGGGGTGGATCTAGTATGACGCATGGTAACCTGGTGCGTCGGGAGGGAAATCGAAGAAAAACATTCATTTTTTATTATTCATATGAGAAGTGAACATTGTTGTGCGACCAGGATCTGGTAACAAAACGATTCCTTAGTATTTTCACACATTGCTCTTTGGCCACGAGAAAGGAAGGAGGGGATGAGAACGCATGATAATGGGAAAAGGAATATGTAGCGTATGCACGCAATGCTACAAGTATTTGTTGTTTGTTGTTGTTCTATAATTCTGATATTAGTCTAGTATGTGTGTGTGTATGTGAGTGTGCGTGTGCTTGTACCAGAATCCTTTTTCCACATCCAGTCATCATCACCCCATGCAGTCAAGTATTCAGCACCTCATAAGCCACCACCTTTACTGCCATCAAGCTAAATTGCAACAGTGCGACTTATCATGTAGGGAAAACGATTTAATGTCCCGTTTATAGCGTCACTCGAGAAAAAAAAATGAATTTATATGAAAAGAAGTTTAGATTGAGGATGCTTTTGGGCTCAAGCATCTGGAGAGATATGTGAATAAATTATACATATTGGGAAACCTCTTAGAAATAGACACCCACGGTCGCCTACATTTTGTCTACGTCCACGATACTTGTCCAGTTTTGAGAGGGGCCCGATTTGAAGAGTCTTCACGCACAGAAAAAAATCAATAAAATTTTTCCAATTAAAGTCTTAATTGAGTTTTAAAAAATATTCAATAAAAATTTAATTAATACAACAAATTTTTTAATTGAAACAAGAATAAATCACAAAAATTAATAGTATCAAATAATTTTTTAAATGGATCAATTAAGTTTTTAATTGACTTTCAATTAATTTTTAATTTATGCTATCATTTCTGTGATTGAAGACATTTCAATTAAAAATTAATTGGATCAATTAATTTAGTGATTGAAGTGTGCGTTGGAGAGGCTTCTCTGCACCCTAAAAAAATGCTTCTGTAACATATACTCCCAAACACATTCTGGTTCAAGCATATATATTTTCAGGATTGGTCCAAAGAAAATTAAAAATTGTATTTCTTTAGAAAATTTTATCAATTTTTTTTTTCTATAGAAAATTTTGTTAAACTGGATTATATACGTATTTAACCGGCCTTTTTTAGTTTAATATATACCACGTATGGACTAACTTACAATTTAGAAGACGGTGTTAGGAAGTTTTAGGGAGCCACCGTGTTGCAATGGTCAGCATGCCCGCCTTGCATACACAAGGTCGTGGGTTCGATTCCTGCTTCGATCGAACACCAAATAGTTTTTCAACGGTTTCCGAGGGTTTCAAAGCTTCTCTAAGTGGTTTCACTGCAATGTGGAATGCCGTTCGGACTCGGCTATAAAAAGGAGGTCCCTTGTCATTGAGCTTAACATGGAATCAGGCAGCACTCAGTGATAAGAGAGAAGTTCACCAATGTGGTATCACAATGGACTTAATAGTCTAAGTGAGCCTGATACATCGGGCTGGCACCTAACCTAACCCAGAATCAAGTACGCATAACTTAAAATTAAAAGGGAATTGCGTCTTAAAAGTATCCTTAACATACTTGAATTCTCCGCTTCTTTGGCTCGGAATCAATACCAAAATCATTAGGGTAAAGACAAAATCTTTGGAACCGGGCATGCTTTTTTTTCAGTGTGTGAACAATGGCCATTACAAAGCTCTCATGACTTTTGATTGCATTTAGATAGCGATAGGGTGCAATGGTTAGCATGCCCGCCTTGCATACACAAGGTCGTGGGTTCGATTCCTGCTTCGTCCGAACACCAAAAAGTTTTTCAGCGGTGGATTATCCCACCTCAGTAATGCTGGTGACATTTCTGAGGGTTTCAAAGCTTCTCTAAGTGGTTTCACTGCAATGTGGAACGCCGTTCGGACTCGGCTATAAAAAGGAGGTCCCTTGTCATTGATCTTAACATAGAATCGGGCAGCACTCAGTGATAAGAGAGAAGTTCACCAATGTGGTGTCACAATGGACTGAATAGTCTAAGTGAGCCTGATACATCGGGCTGGCACCTAACCTAACCTAACCTAGATAGCGATAAAATATTCGGTGATCGTTTTGTTTTACCAGCTTCATAATATTCACAAAGGTCATTAATTCAGGTCTAACATTTTTCTCCGAGTGTCGTTGTCTCTAAAGCACTCAAACAATGCCTGCACAAAACCCTTCAGTCTCTCACATACAGAAAGGAGGCGTAAATGACTTTGTGCAATTTTTTTTTCTCTTTCGCTAAAAACGTATGCAAATCGTTTTTATTTGAAAAATGATTGTCTTTACATCATCGTTTCCGCAACGTTTTCATCATCGTTAGCGAATGATATGCACTATCGCTGTCAAAATCATTCTGTGTGGAAGGAAACGCCTGTTTGCCAAGGAAGTCCCAAAGGATTTCACAATTCCCAGAGTTTCCAAGATTCAACAAAAGTAAAATTTTAAACTCTTTCAATTCTCAGCATGAAACTCCCAAGTCATTTATTTTGCAATGCATTCGCAAATTACATATGAAAAACAGGAGGAGGGGTATAGTAAGAGGAGGAGGAGGAGGAAAAAACACTAATACGGAAATCAGCATATGTAGAAGTTTGTAAGGATTTTGCGGAAAATAAGCCACCATTTTTATGTGGCTGGCTTTTGTAATGCTACTCAAAGGTCTGATAATCGCATCTTATCTTCAAAGGCCGCCAGAAAATGAACGAACACTCGTTACAGTGACATTCCACCCACAACAATGCAACAGTGACACATCGTCGTCATCATCATCGCAATCCCCCGAATTGATTGATGTTGTGATGAAGTGTGACAAACACAATTTTTTGACAGATCCCATTCAGTTTTTTTTTTTCTTCGTTTTTGGCAAACCTTTATGTATGGCCCTATTCTTTATTAGGGCGATAGGTTTGAGACCTTTTTCCATATGTGTGAAAAATAATGGATTTATTTACTTCACTCCAGCACCCCATAGTTTCACATGCATGTTTGAGTAATGAAGGAAGGATTTTAACGATATGTGTACTGTGGCGGAGGGGGTAAAGTCTTCAAAATTTTAAAATTTTTCAAAATCCTTTCGTTTCATCATCATTTCTTATTCATATTCATTTGACACGCTTTTGATTGAGTTAACGATGGTATTAGAACAGATTTTGGTGTCATATCATGTGGTTTAACTTTTCCCAAGCGTTGCCCCCTCTTAGAAATCCAACCCTCTCTTTTCCATTTGCATGTCCAAACACTTGTAACGTGTGGCATGGTTAACAGAATGGGGGTGGTGTTGATCCTGAAGTAGGTTTTTACATGTTGCTGAAGATTACATTTCATGGTATCACAGATTTAAAATTTTGCATATCCTCGTTTTTTGTGTGAAAAATGGAAAATTTTTCCATTTATTATCCTCGTAATGAAAACAAACAGCTTCAGTTGACGCAAAGTTGACAAGGGGGCGAGATTATAAAATTGAACTTGTCTAGCTGTATAGGTAGATGTTGACAATGTCAATCTTGTATGAAGCAGTGATCTGGGAGTAGTGCAAATTTGAATCACTTCCAATAAATTTTACATGGTCATACCCTGAAAAAACAATTACGAATCTAAATATTAGTACACGCAATTTACACAATATTAAGGACAAATGTCTTAAAAATAATAAAATTTTAAGTAAAAACAAGTATAAACGGCCGTAAATTCGGCCAGGCCGAATCTTATGAACCCTCCACCATGGATTGCGTAGAAACTTCTACGAAAGACTGTCATCCACAATCGAATTAATTGGGTTGTGGTATCTTAAAACTTCTTAACATCGTTTTCTAAATTATGGATATGGACTTTTGTACGATACGTAGAGAGCCAGAATTGAAATATGGGGTTCGCTTATATGTGGGCTATATACAATTATGAATTTGATATGGACCAATTTTTTGTGATTGGGGATCTATTTATCTGAGGGCTATATATAACTATAGACCGATATGGTCCTAGTTAGGCATGGTTGTTAACGGCCATATACTAGCACAATGTACCAAATTTAAACTGACTCGGATGAAATTTGCTCCTCCAAGTGGCTCCAAAACCAAATCTCGGGATCGGTTTATATGGGGGCTATATATGATTATGGACTGATATGGACTACTTTTGGCATGGTATACTAACATCACGTACCAAATTTCAACCGAATCAGATGAATTTTGCTTTTCCAAGGGGCTCCGGAGGTTAAATCTGGGAATCGGTTTATATGGGGGCTATATATAATTATGGACTGATATAAACCAATTGCTGTCTGGTTGTTGGATACAATATACTAACATCACGTAGCCACCGTGGTGCATACACAAGGTCGTGGGTTCGATTCCTGCTACGACCGAACACCAAAAAGTTTTTCAGCGGTGGATTATCCCACCTCAGTAATGCTAGTGACATTTCTGAGGGTTTCAAAATATCTCTAAGTGGTTTCACTGCAAGGTGGAACGCCGTTCGGACTCGGCTATAAAAAGGAGGTCCCTTTTCATTGAGATTAGCATGGAATCGGGCAGCACTCAGTGATAAGAGAGAAGTTGACCACTGTGGTATCACAATGGACTGAATAGTCTAAGTGAGCCTGATACATCGGGCTGCCACATAACCTAACCTAACCTAACATTACTTACCAAATTTCAACCGAATCAGATGAATTTTGCTCTTTCACGAGGCTCCGGAGGTCAAATCTGGGGATCGGTTTATATGGGGGCTATATATAATTATAGACCGATGTGGACCAATTTTTGCATGGTTATTAGATACCATATACTAACACCATGTACCTAATTTAGGTCAGATCAGATGAAATTTGCTTCTCTTAGAGGCTTCGCAAGCCAAATCGGGGGATGGTTTATATGGGGGCTATATATAATTATGGACCGATGTGGACCAATTTTTGCATGGTTGTTAGTGATCATATGCTGACACCATGTACCTAATTTCAAACGGATCGGATGAAATTTGCTTCTCTTAGAGGCTCCCCAAGCCAAATCTGGAGATCGGTTTATATGGGGGCTATATATAATTATGCACCGATGTGGACCAATTTTGCGTGGTTGTTAGAAACCATATACCAACACCACGTACCAAATTTCAGCCGGATCGGATGAAATTTGCTTCTCATAGAGTCTCGGCAAGCCAAATGGGGGGATCGGTTTATATGGTGGCTATATATAATTATAGACCGATGTGGACCAATTTTTGCATGGTTGTTAGAGATCATATGCAGACACCATGTACCTAATTTCAAACGGATCGGATGAAATTTGCTTCTCTTAGAGGCTCCCCAAGCCAAATCTCGGGATCGGTTTATATGGGGGCTATATATAATTATGGACCGATGTGGACCAATTTTTGCATGGTTGTTAGAAACCATATACCAACATCATGTACCAAATTTCAGCCGGATCGGATGAAATTTGCTTCTCTTAGAGGCTTCGAAAGCCAAATCGGGGGATCGGTTTATATGGGGGCTATATATAATTATGGACCGATGTGGACCAATTTTTCATGGTTGTTAGAGATCATATGCTGACACCATGTACCTAATTTCAAGCGGATCGGATGAAATTTGCTTCTCTTAGAGGCTCGGCAAGCCAAATCGGGGGATCGGTTTATATGGGGGCTAAATATATAATTATGGACCGATGTGGACCAATTTTTGCATGGTTGTTAGACACAATATACTAACACCATGTACAAAATTTTAGCCGGATCGGATGAAATCTGCTTCTCTTAGAGGATCGGCAAACCAAATTTGGGGGTCCGTTTATATGGGGGCTATACGTAAAAGTGGACCGATATTGCCCATTTGCAATACCATCCGACCTACATCAATAACAACTACTTGTGCCAATTTTTAAGTCGATAGCTTGTTTCGTTCGGAAATTAGCGTGATTTCAAAAGACGGACGGACAGACGGACATGCTCGGATCGACTCAGATTTTCACCACGACCCAGAATATGTATACTTTATTGGGTCTTAGATCAATATTTCGATGTGTTACAAACCCTCCTCCTATGGTGGAGGGTATAAAAAAGTTTATTATCATTCCCAGCAAACAACAGCGTCGCCAAAAAAGTGCAAATTGGCGCAAAAGCGATGAATTTACCATGGGCTTGTCATAGTACGGATTTCCACCATTACACCAGTGTTTTGGATGTGAATTGAGAAATTTGGTGGTATTTTGCCAAATATTTAATTTTTATAAACTTTTATGATTTTTATACCCTTTACCTTAGGAATTAGCTTTGTCATTCCGTTTGTAACACATCGAAATATTTCTCTAAGACCCCATAAAGTATATATATTCAGGGTCGTGGTGAAATTCTGAGTAGAGGTGTGCACGTGACACGAAATTGTCGTGACTCACGCGTGAGTCGTAAGTCACGCTCATGGCAACGGCGTGAGTGTGCGTGAGCTTGATTAACAAACCAAAATTGTCGTGCGTGAGCGTGAGTCACGAAAATATTATCTTCGTGAGTGTGTGTGTGTGAGTAAAGATTTACGCTCACGAAAAAATCCCGCTCACCAACATAAAACGCTTAAGAGTTAAATTAATTTACAATTTAAGTGACACCTGGGATGTTAAGAGTGTAATAACGCTTTCGATTTCAATAATGATCATGTTTTCAGACACGTCGCTATGGTAAATTACTCAAAAAATTGTTCGTGAGTCACGACATTTTTCGTGAGTCACGATATTTTTCGTGAGTCACGTCATTTTCGTACGTGAGTACAAATTTTCTTTTCGTGAGTGTGCGTGAGCGTGAGTCCTACCAAACAAACTGAACCGATTTCAACCAAATTTGGCACACTACCGATACTATTAAACGTACTCCTTGTGCAAAATTTGAAGCAAATCAGGACAAAACTCTGGCTTTTGAGGCCATATTAGTCGAAATCGGACGAATGATATATATGGGAGCTATATCTAAATCTGAACCGATTTCAACCAAATTTAGCACAATTAACAATACTGTTAAACGAACTTCTTGTGCAAAATTTGAAGCAAATCAGGACAAAACTTTGGCTTTTGAGGCCATATAAGTTCAAATCGGACGAAAGATATATATGGGAGCTATATCTAAATCTGAACCGATTTGTCTGGTATTTTGCATATCTTACGAAAGCCCCAAAAAATTTGGCTGCACAGTAGTGGTGAAGGGTATAAAAAGTTTGTTTAGAGAATACAGGGCTGCCAATTTTCTCAACTTTTCACCAAAAACAAGTAAGTAAAGTCTAAAGTCGGGCGGTGCCGACTATATTATACCCTTCACCCCTATGTAGGCCAAAATTTGTGTTACCATCTCAACTACTTCACATTTGCTGGAAGCTATATAACATAAAGGAGACAATTTTTTTACTTCTACAAAATCTCTAGAATTAACATTTAAATCGGCTAACGCTATCCAGTTAATTGGAGGACACTTCCATTGAAAATAGGTCTAAAATGTATAACAGTCTACCCTATTTCCCCAACTCTGGTGTACGTATATATGGGAGCTATATATAATCTGAACCGATTTTGACTAAATTTGACATGTATAGTTAGAATAATAATTCTGCTATCTACACGGATGAAAAAGACTGTTTTTCATATGTTTGGCTATAAACATTATATGTTTGGAACACAAATTTTTAAACACAATATTTTTGAGTGTAAGCATATAATGTTCATAAACTAGCATAACATGTCTGGGACATATATGTTAATATGTTAGAACATATTATGTTTGGGACATAAAATGTTTGTAAATATAATATGCTTGGATGCAAACATATATTAATTTAGAAATAGCCTATAAACATATATGTGTTTAGTAGCTTGGAGCGCTATTTAACAGGGAGCGATATTGAATTAAGTTGGTGGTTGTTGCTTGTTATTACAAAATTAACATTTTATTTTTCCTTGGGCAATTGATCAGCTACTTCTTTGATCCTTACAAACTGTGTGGTCCGCTGTTCGAATCCCCGTCCGGCAAAAGGTAAAATTAAAATAAAAAAATCATAAAATTGAATAATTTCTTCTACAATGTTTGTATTACAGAAAAAGGTGCTAAGAAGTAAAAAATCTCGTGGAAGTGAGAAAGATGTCGGGGAATATACAATTGGGCAAAAACAAAATTTTGAGCATTCAGGTCGAAAACCTATGTTGTTAGCACCTATATTACCTGTTTATTTTCATAATTCATTATGATTGTAAATATATAAATAAATAAAATTTTGAGCACAATATTGTTTGGGAGAATTTTTTGAAGCATATAATATTTTTGGGTGCAAAATGCTTCCAAACATATTATATGGTCACATAATAACATATTGTTTTTTGGAAGACAACATTATTGAATTTGGATGCAAAAATACAAAATGTTTGGAACTTAGACTACCCAAACATATATTGTTTAGACCAATATGCTTTCAAACATATTATATATTGGTAGAGATCAAACATATAAATGTTTGTGCAATACCCAAAAATGTATATGCTTGAAGCAAAATATGTTTGGGAGTATATGTTACAGAAGCGATTTTTTGTAAGGGTGTATGCGAAATTTTACGTAAATGGCAGTATAACTTTGGCCCCCTGGTCATATGAGTGCAAATCGGACGGAAGATATATATGGGAGCCATATCTAAATCTGAACCGATTTCAACCAAATTTGGCACAATTACCGATACTACCAAACGTACTCCATGTGCGAAATTTGAAGCAAGTCACGGCAAAACTCTGGATTTTGAGGTCATATAAGTTCAAATCGGACGAAAGATATATATGGGAGCTATATCTAAATCTGAATAGATTTTGACCATTTGGCACATACAATAGTATCGTTAAAAGTACCGCTTGTGCAAAATTTGAAGTAAGTCAGGGTAAAACTCTGGCTTTTGAGACCATACAAGTCCAAATCGGGCGAACGATATATATGTGAGCTATATCTAAATCTGAACCGATTTTAACAAAATTTGACACACTTAACGATACTATCAACCGTACCCCGTGCAAAATTTGAAGCAAATCACTTCAAACTCTGGCTTTTGTGGCCATACACCTTCAGAAAAAATCGCTTCTCTAACATATGTTCTAAACATATTTTGCAGGAAGCACATATATTAGTGGATACTGCCGAAACATTAATATGTTTGTTTTATGTGAACATATATGTTGTGAAGCATTTTGAGCCCAAAAATATTATATGCTTGGAAGAATTTTCCCCAAAGAAGATTGTGCTCATTCCCTCACATAATTTTCACTTCCACGAATTTTTTTAGTTCTTGGCACCTTTTTCTGTAATACAAATAATGTTGAAGAAATTATTCAATTTTATAATTTTACCTTTCGCCTGGACTGAGAATCGAACCGGGACCCATGCAATTTGTAAGCCAACACACTACCACTGGGCTACGTAGCTGGGAACCATGCAATTTGTAAGCCAACACACTACCACTGGGCTACGTAGCTGTTATAGTTACCAATAGACAATTATCGTTATAAGTTACATTTATATAGCATAGTTTGCAGCGCCCACGAGCCAATGCAAACAAAACATTATTCAACAGAAACATATATTTTTTGACCACGTGGAGCAGTGGTTAGAATGTCCGCCTTGCATGCAAAAGGTCCTGGGTTCAATCCCCACTCCGACCGAACACCAATTTTTTTTTTTTTTTAATTTCTGTATTTATATTTTTATACCCTCCACCATAGGATGGGGGGTATATTAACTTTGTCATTCCGTTTGTAACACATCGAAATATTGCTCTAAGACCCCATAAAGTATATATATTCTGGGTCGTGGTGAAATTCTGAGTCGATCTGAGCATGTCCGTCCGTCCGTCCGTCCGTCCGTCTATTGAAATCACGATAACTTCCGAACGAAACAAGCTATCGACTTGAAACTTGGCACAAGTAGTTGTTATTGATGTAGGTCGGATGGTATTGCAAATGGGCCATATCGGTCCATTTTTACGTATAGCTTCCATATAAACGGACCCCCAAATTTGGCTTGCGAGGCCTCTAAGAGAAGCAAATTTCATCCGATCCGGCTGAAATTTGGTACATGGTGTTAGTATATGGTCTCTAACAACCATGCAAAAATTGGTTCACATCGGTCCATAATTATATATAGCCCCCATATAAACCGATCCCCCGATTTCGCTTGCGAGGCCTCTAAGAGAAGCAAATTTCATCCGATCCGGCTGAAATTTGGTACATGGTGTTAGTATATGGTCTCTAACAACCATGCAAAAACTGGTCCACATCGGTCCATAATTATATATAGCCCCCATATAAACCGATCCCCCGATTTGGCTTGCGAGGCCTCTAAGAGAAGCAAATTTCATCCGATCCGGCTGAAATTTGGTACGTGGTGTTAGTATATGGTCTCTAACAACCATGCAAAAATTGGTCGACATCGGTCCATAATTATATATAGCCCCCATATAAACCGATTACCAGATTTGACCTCCGGAGCCTCTTGGAAGACCAAAATTCATCTGATTCTGTTGAAATTTGGTACGTGGTGTTAATATATGGCCTCACACTCCCTTGCAAAAATTGGTCGAAATCGGTCCATAATTATATATAGCCCCCATATAAACCGATCCCCAGATTTGACCTCCGGAGCCCCTTGGAAGAGCAAAATTCATCCGATTCGGTTGAAATTTGGTACGTGATGTTAGTATATGGTATCCAACAACCATGCAGGAATTGGTTCATATCAGTCCATAATTATATATAGGACCTATATAAACCGATCCCCAGACTTGACCTCCGGTGCCTTTTGGAGAAGCAAAATTTATCCGATCTAGTTGAAATTTTGTACGTGGTAGTAGTATATTATATTTAAGAACCATGCCAAAAGTGGTCCATATCAGTCCATAATCACATATAGCCCCCATATAAATCGATCCCGAGATTTGGTTTTGGAGCCTCTTGGAGGAGCAAATTTCATCCGAGTCAGTTGAAATTTGGTACATTGTGCTAGTGTATGGCCGTTAACAACCATGCCTAACTAGGTCCATATCGGTCTATAGTTATATATAGCCCTCAGATCCATATCAATAATTGTATATAGCCCCCATATAAGCGACCACCATATTTCAATTCTGGCTCCCTACGTACCGTGCAAAAGTCCATATCGATTCGTAATTATTTGTAGACTTACCTACACATACTTTTTTTGCCTAATGGACTAACTCACAATTTAGAAAACGATTTAATATACCACAACCCAAGTAATTCGATTGTGGATGACAGTCTTTCGTAGAAGTTTGTACGCAATCCATGGTGGAGGGTACATAAGATTCGGCCTGGCCGCACTTACGGCCGTTTATACTTGTTATATTATTAAATGAAATTTTTACAATGAAACTTCGAAATGTGTGTTATTAAAGATTTACAGTCAGAAAAGAACAGTGCTTGATATAAACGAAATGGACTGAGCTTTTGGATAATTTTTTTTTATTGCAAAAATAACATTTTTGTAGCAAAAAACTGTTTTTGGTATAAAAGTTGGAAGGAATTCAAAAACTCTAACAAAAGAAGAACGTGGAGTCGAGTATAAACATACATAAATAATTTTATAATATACACATAAATTTAGTTAGTCGTGAACAGTTTTTTACTAGCATTTAACACCATTTTAAATGCATTTAAAACTTATCGTATTTTGTACTTAATTTCATTTTTACCCTTAAGGCCGGTATTAAGTTGGCATTATCGTTCTAAAATGACCCTGTTTTGCCTTTTACTTTTCTTTAATAATTCATTTTAAAGAAAATAACCTTTTTCAATTTTTTAGCAAAACTCGAACTTAATGCCCGCTTCCGAATGTCTATTCTCTTTACACGAGTATTCAAATTAAATAATATTTGGACTTTCCGAAACAACATACAAGCAGTTTCACAGAAATTGCTCTCTTTTGATTCTCTCGCTGTGTTATGTTGATATCTTTCGTCAACCCTCCCGGTTTCCATCTCTATTTCTTTCTCTACACACTCTCTCTCTGTCGCTCTCTGAATAAAATATCACAACATATATATGTTTACTCGAAATTTGAAAATTTATATATGTTTACATTCACACATATTATTTTTATGAAACATTCATGCCCCAAACATAATATATTCTAACATATTAACATATGTGTCCCAAACATTTAGTGTTAGTTTAGGAACATTATATGTTTGCACTTAAATATATTGTGTTTAAAAATTGTGCCCGAAACACATTTTGTTTATATCGGAACATATGAAAAACATATTTATCTAACAGTGTATAAGTTCAAATCGGACGAAAGATATATATGGGAGCTATATCTAAATTTTAACCGATTTCAATCAAATTTACCAAGCATTGGTAGAATGTCAATTCTGCCCTCTGTGCAAAGATCGGTAGTAAACTTTGGCCTCTGTGGTCATATGAGTCTAATAGGACGAAAGATATATATATATATATATATATATATATATATATATATATATATATATATATATATATATATATATATATATATATATATATATATATATATATATATATATATATATATATATATATATATATATATATATATATATATATATATATATATATATATATATATATATATATATATATATATATATATATATATATATATATATATATATATATATATATATATATATATATATATATATATATATATATATATATATATATATATGGGAGCTATATCTAAATCTGAACCGATTTGGCTTTTGCAAGATTTTTCAAGAAAATCGGTTGATAAACACGCTAACTATGACCAAATCGGGGATAAATATATATGGCAGCTATATCTAAATCTAAACAGATTTTTTCCAAAACCAATAGCGATTGTCTGTGTCCCAAGAAACGGCCCTGTGCCAAAATTGAGGACGAGCGGACTTAAATTGCGAGCTGTACTTTGTGCACAAAATTACGTATACAGAGAGACGGACAGACAGACAGACAGACGAACATCGCTAAATCGACTCATAATTTAGTTCTAAGCCGATCGGTATACTAAAAGAAGGGTCTATGACCACTATTTCTTTTCGTTACATACAAATGCACAAACTTATTATACCCTGTACCACAGTAGTGGTGAAGGGTATAAAAATAGAAAATGCCGATTTTTCGATTTTTGCCTCGAAAATGATGTTATATTACCTCTGTTCGCATTCCCTATAATTTTTGATAATTATCATACATTTTTACTGGAAATCGTTCATTTACACCGATAAAGCCAGCACGAGAGAGCTAGAGAGCAAATGGGCTTTGTTTTGCGTGTGGACTAACGGACAGATGGCCACAAGAACAGAGAGGACCAACTTGACCCAGGAGTTCTTTTTCAAGACCTTCACTAAATCCTGAATAATTCAAAAAAAAAAGTTCTTGTGACCTGAATTTGATTAACTTCCACATTTCACCATTTCATTTAATTCGAAACTTGTTTACCAGGGTCGTTATACTTTTCCCATAAGATGATAAGACAAATTTGCATATTCAATGGCTTCTATGGGACCGTCCACTGTTACAAACCACACGTGCTCATATGTGACCCCGTGTCCTAGAGTAAACAACCCTAAAGGTATGGCAATGAAATTTTCACAAAAATTGTTTGTTGTAATGCTATTATCAGTAGTGGGATTGGGTCCCCAAAAAACCATCCAATCAACCAGTCAAGTTACTAGCAATACTACAGCCCTCCTTCCTCTCCCCTGCAGACTTTGATCTTAGAAAGAATTAGAAAATTTGTCTTATCACGATGATGATGCAGACATGAATGACAACAAGAGGAACATCATCACCCCTTTGGCAAATTTTAAAATGAATTTGATGAAAAGCCAATGGAAACTGTCAAATGGAAAACGTATTTCGCAAAAAAAACTCTCTCTTGGAGATTTAATTCCAGAGATTGCAAAATAAAGAAGCAAATGGAAAAAAGGCCACTAAATAAAAGACCAAAGCCGAGTTGTTTGCTTTTATCAGGGAGCTTAACGCTTTATTGGTTTTTCTGTTTTTTCATGGTTCCGTGGAAATCGTGTATTGACAACATCCTATGGGCTGGAGTAAACACGGAAGTGAAACTTCAAACCAGGAAACGGATGTGGCCATGCATACACCAAGCTATGATGACTGGTATTTGTAGTGGCTAATTTGCAAATAATATTCTAACCATATCACTACAAACAACAACAACAACAAGGCAATAGAAATGACATTGGCATAGAAATCGACAACAGCAACAACCAACAATTGAGGATTTTCATTTTAAAGCAGTAACGACTGATTGCAAAAAACAAGAAGAGGGTTATGTCACATTCACATATGCAAATATTTAGTTTAATTTGGAAAAGGGGATATAGTAACGTAAGGCAGCGGCATTCTATCTTCTTTTGTTTGCCAAATTGCCAACTTTTTTTTTGTAAAATTAGATTTTTTGCCGAAAGTCTTTTGCTATACTCCGTCGATTTTCTTTTGAAGTAGTCCCCCCTTTGTTGTATTTTCTTTACGGTTATTTGATTTTTTACTTTCATTTAAACAAATTAAGGTCACATTTCTATTGGATTTTTTGAGTTTCAAAAAAAAAATAGTAATGATGAAAGGATTTTCAGAATTTCTTGTAAGACAGTGGTAACTACTCAAAGAATTTTCATATCAGTGAAATTTTTCAGTCAGATTAAAGAAGATGAAACATTGAACCGATAAGGACCAACTTTTGCATGATTAGTTGAAAGCATATACTGGCATCACCTACTACATTCCAACAAGATCAGATAAATTATGCACCTCCAGGAAGCTTCGGAAATCAACTATAGGTCCCATATAAACTGGCGGAGCCGGAATTATTAAACATCTTGTAACCGTTGTAATACGTTTGACATCATCCTACAATTTTTAATCACATTCAATATATCCAATTTAGGAAGGTATTTTCAAGGATTAGATGATTACAATTTTTTCATTGCTGAGAGAATTTTGATAGTCAGTGTTCAAATATATTAAAAAAATACACTTTAACAAGATTTCATCTCTGATTTTGAGTATAATGTGTTGGGCCTTTTATGATTCCTTTAATTACTGCAACCCTTACAGTTAGTAGAAAAAGAATACCTTACCGTTATCCACTTCAGGCTATTTCATCAAAGCAATAATAAAATTTTTTAGGACAAAGTGTTAACCAGACAAACTTTTTCTAGTACTGATTGAATGCGATAAAGTAACAAGTAGATTTTATTTGAAATGTTAATTAAAATATTTACCAGCCAAAGGCCATAGTCGTCTAATCATCCCATCCCCCTTCATGGATCTTTACGCTTGACCACTGTGAAGGGGTTGTTGACCAAGTGTTACAATTTTAAAAAATTTTAATTGTGACACTTATCCCCCGAAAGTTAACAAACCATGAAATGTCCAAAACTTGATGTGTGGTGTTATGGAAATAAGCCAACGTTAGGCTAGTTTCGAAAAAATGACCATTTGTCATTTGCCCAACGGCTATACCCTTCAAATAGGCAGCTAACACTTGTCCACTTTATTTTGGAATTTATCATTAATTTTTTGTATTCTTTGCACAGCAAATATTGTAAAATCATTGAGAGATAATTATGGAAAAAAACAATTTTATAAAACGTCATGCTTCAATATCATTGAATAAGTTGACATCTGGTGTAAAAATGTTTTAAATTTCATGTCCTGCTGTTCCATTTTAAAGTATTTCTATGTTTCAATAATTTAAACTATTTTTATTAATTTGTGGGTGCTGGTCAAAAAAATAATGATGAGTTAAAAACAAGTATATACGAACGTAAGTTCGGCCAGGCCGAATCTTATGTACCCTCCACCATGGATTGCGTAGAAACTTCTACGAAAGACTGTCATCCACAATCGACTTAATTGGGTTGTAGTATCTTAAAACTTCTTATCATCGTTTTCTAAATTGTTAGTTAGTCCATACGTGACAAAAAAGGTACGTATAGGTACGTCTACAAATAATTACGAATCGATATGGACTTTTGCACGATACGTAGATAGCCAGATTTGAAATATGGGGGTCGCTTATATGTGGGCTATATACAATTATGAACTTGATATGAACCAATTTTTGTGTGATTGGGGATCGATTTACCTGAGGGCTATATATAACTATAGGCCGATAGGGACCTAGTTAGGCATGGTTCTTAACCGCCATATACTAGCACAATGTACCAAATTTCAACTGACTCGGATGAAATTTGCTCTTCCAAGGGGCTCCGGAGGTCAAATCTGGGGATCGGTTTATATGGGGGCTATATATAATTATAGACCGAATTCGACCAATTTTTCCATTGGTGTTTGAGGCCACATATTAACACCACGTACCAAATTTCAACTGAATCAGATGAATTTTGGTCTTCTAAGAGCCTCCGGAGGTCAAATCTGGTGATCGGTTTATATGGGGGCTATATATATTTATGGACCGATGTGGACCAATTTGTGCATGGTTGTTAGAGACCATATACCAACACCATATAGCAAATTTCAGCCGATTCGGATGAAATTTGATTCTCTTAGACGCTCCGCAAGCCAAATCGGAGGATCGATTTATATGGGGGCTATATATGAAATGGACCACTTTTGGCATGGTTGTTAGAGATCATATGCTGACACCATGTACCAAATTTCAACCGGATCGGATGAAATTTGCTTCTCTTAGAGGCTCCGCAAGCCAAATCTGGGGATCGCTTTATATGGGGGCTATATATAATTATGGACCGATGGGGACCAACTTTGCATGGTTGTCAGACACCATATACCAACACCATGTACCAAATTTCAGCCGGATCGGATGAAATTTGCTTCTCTTAGAGCCTCCGCAAGCCAAATCGGGGGATCGATTTATATGGGGGCTATATATGATTATGGACTGATATGGACCACTGTTCGCATGGTTGTTAGAGATCATAGGCTGACACCATGTACCAAATTTCAGCCGGATCGGAAGAAATTTGCTTCTCTTAGAGGATCGGCAAGCCAAATTTGGGGGTCCGTTTATATGGGGGCTATACGTAAAAGTGAACCGATATGGCCCATTTGCAATACCATCTGATCTACATCAATAACAACTACTTGTGCCAAGTTTCAAGTCGATAGCTTGTTTCGTTCGGAAGTTAGCGTGATTTCAACAGACGGACATGCTCAGATCGACTCAGAATGTCACCACAACCCAGAATATATAAACTTTATGGGGTCTTAGAGCAATATATCGATGTGTTACAAACGGAATGAGCCTCCACCATCCTATGGTGATTGCAAATTCAGTGCAGTGATGCAAATTCAGTGCACCGGCTGGAGGACTTCCATCCTATGACAAGCCCATGTTAAATTCATCGCTTCTGTGTCAATTTTGCACGACTTCCGGATCCAAAAATAACAATTTTCATTACTTTTTTGGCAACGCTTTTTTTACTGGGACGTTATTTCTGGCTGACTTAGATGATTCATACGCTTGTGATACCACAGTGCTGCCGATTCTATAGTTAGCTCAATGACTCCCGTGCGAGTTACCGTGGTGCAATGGTTAGCATGCCCGCCTTGCATACACAAGGTCGTGGGTTCGATTCCGAACACCAAAAAGATTTTCAGCGGTGGATTATCCCGCCTGAGTAATGCTGGTGACATTTCTGAGGGTCTCAAAACTACTGCAATGTGGTTTCACTGCAATGTGGAACGCCGTTCGGACTCGGCTATAAAAAGGAGGTCCCTTGTCATTGAGCTTAACATGGAATCGGGCAGCACTCAGTGATAAGAGAGAAGTTCACCAATGTGGTATCACAGTGGACTGAATAGTCTAAGTGAGCCTGATACATCGGGCTGCCACCTAACCTAACCTAGCTCAATGACATATTTATCTTTTACCACATAGAAGGTTTGAGACAATAAAAACCCCACATTGAAAAAAAGTATGCCCGGATCCAACGATTTTGACTTTATCCTAATGATTTTGGAATTGATTCCGAGCGAAAGAAGCGGGGAATGCAAGTAAGGATAATTTTAAGACGCAATTCTCTTTTAAAATTGGGGTTTGTTTACTTGATTCTAGGAATAAAATTTAAATTTTTCGTTTTTTTGAAGTCCTTTACAAACGTGTTAACGACAACATAAATTTTCAAATTCAGACTCGACTTCCAGTAGAAATTATGCTATGTTTCAAGTAAAAAATGTCTTTAAAATAAAGTGTTTGAAAAATATCTCCTATTTTGGAATACTTTGTTATCAAAATGCAAAAAGGCAACAAATTAAAAGACAATTTCATTAATTTTAAAGAATTTTTCTGAATTATTAAAGTCAAGTTGACCTTAGTCCAAAAAAAAAAATTCATGTTCTGATACTCATTTTTAAGTTGAATCACTTAATTAAAAAAACAAAAGGATTTCATTGAACATTTTATTGACTTTTAGAAAAGGAAAAAATCTTTATATAAGAGAAATGCGTTTTCTCTGCAAAGCAAAATTCACATTCGTATGTTAAGGACATGAAATCTTTGGCCTCACCACAATATTTTTTCCAGTGTATGTAAGAACGGCGTATAGTACATCCGACCGAAGCACGTAAGGTGGCTGATACGTAATCCGACAAATATATATATATTTTTTTTAAGAAAAAAATTTTAAATTTTACAATCAATTTAGATTTGTTCAAATAGGCTACCTTTGACACGAATTATGATCGACAACGCCGTCATACGCTGCACGAAATTGGATCTGCGGTATTTTAGACCATTCCCGACGAAGCATCGTCTTGAAATTGTAGACACTTTGGTATTTTGTAGGGCCTAACTTACTCTCCAAAATTTCGCTGGGGCCTAAGTCCAACGGATTAAGATTAAGAGATTTTGTTGGCCATTTTGTGCCAGAAATGAAACGAGAAACTCCCTTTTAAAGCCATTCATGGTTGATACGCATTGAGTTCGATGGTTCTGTTGGGATGTCCATGATCATCGGCCAAAATGTTTGTTTGGTCGTTACGGTGGCGTATGAACACTGGTGGCCAATCGGAGGTGTACGTTTTCATCTGATTTCTTTCGAAAGTAACCCCGATCATTTTGTTTTCACATAAACAGCTCAATTTGGTATGTCTTATGATTGGAGAAAATCAAATTCGGTAACTGGTCAATGGTTGTCTAAGCGAAGCAACTCATTGGCTCTTTCCAGCCTAATTTGTTTTTGTGCATCGGTGAACTCTTGCACTTTTTGGAACTCCCACGGCCAGAGAATGAAGCCGACCCATTTTTGTCGGCGGCGGCGGACACTAAATTTTTACCTCCGGCGGCGGCGGCTTGGCGGCTGAGCCAATATAAATTTGTTCACTCGGCGGCGAACGATTATCCATTATAAAATCAATTTAAAGTTAATTGAATGGTAATGAGATTAGTTGTACAACCTATCTTACAAACAAATTTACTTTTCGTTAAAATTTTCTGAGCTAAATTTTTGTAAAATTATTATAGCAGCTTAAATGATTGGTTGTGTTCAAAATTTTGGAAAAAATACGACAATTATATATAAATTTTTCTGATTTAAATCGATATTTTTGATTAATTGGCGGCTAAATTTGAGTCGAGATGAGTCGACATATTCGGCGGCGGCGTCGACTGGCGAAAAATGATCGGCGGCGACTGAAATCGGCGGCGCGACTCGGCGGCTTCATTCTCTGCCCACGGCTTTAGTTTGAAGTAATTTTTCAATATGTATTGATTTTTTTCTCGTGATATGTTCAGCTCACGAACAAATTTTGTACTGTGAAACTCCGTCAAGGACCAATTTTTTCGTTGGTATGGTGGATTCAAAAAAAAAAAAAAAATCGTTCGCATTGGATCCCACACAATTTATCAATCGCTCAAAAAAGGCTCGTGTCGATTGATTGAAAACAAGTATATACGTCCGTAAGTTCGGCCAGGCCGAAGCTTATGTACCCTCAACCATGGATTGCGTAGAAACTTCTACTGAAGACTGTCATCCACAATCGAATTACTTGGGTTGCTGTAACTTTTGCCGATGACAAGGTATCTTAAAACTTCCTAATACCGTAATATATACCACGTAGTCCATACGTGGTATATATTAAACTTAAAATGGCCGATTAAATACGTATATAATTAAGTTTGACAAAATTTTTCTATAGAAATAAAATTTTGACAAAATAAAATTTTTACAACATTTTCTATAGAAGTAAAATTTGGACAAAATTTTCTATAGAAATACGATTTTAACAAAATTTTCTATAGAAATAACATTTTTACAAAATTTTCTATAGAAATAAAATTTTTACTAAATTTTCAAAAGATTTAAAATTTTGACAACATTCTTATAGAATTAAAATTTTGACAACATTTTCTACAGAAATAAAATTTTGCCAAAATTTTCTATAGAAATAAAATTTGACAAAATTTTCTATAGGAATAAAATTTCGACAAATTTTGCTAGATTATTTTTGCTCGAGTGGCAAGCATGATTATGAACCGATATGGACCAATTTTTGTGTGATTGGGGATCGGTATGGTTATTAGCATATGGTTATTTGGCATGGTTATTAGCGGTCATATATTAACACCACGTTGCAAATTTCAACCGGATCGGATGAATTTTGCTCTTCCAAGTGGCTCCGGAGTTCAAATTTGGGGATCGGTTTATATAGGGGCTATATATAATTATGGACTGATATGGACCAATTTTTGAATGATTCTTAGAGACTATATACTAATATCATGTACCAAATTTCAGCCGGATCGGATGAAATTTGCTTCTCTTAGAGGATCCGCAAACCAAATTTGGGAATCGGTTTATATGGGGGCTATATATAATTATGGACCGATATGGATTTTGCTCCTATAAGAGGCTCCGGAGTTCAAATCTGGGTACCGGTATATATGGGGGCTATATATAATTATGGACCGATATGGACCAATTTTTGCATGGTTGTTAGAGACCATATATTAACACCATGTACCAAATTTCAGACGGATCGGATGAAATTTGCTTCTCTTAGAGCAATCGCAAGCCAAATTTGGGGGTCCGTTTATATGGGGGCTATACGTAAAAGTGGACCGATATAGACCAATTTTTGCATGATTGTTAGAGACCATATACTAAAATCACGTACCAAATTTCAACCGGAGCGGATGAAATTTGCTTCTCTTAGAGCAATCGCAAGCCAAATTTGGGGGTCCGTTTATATGGGGGCTATACGTAAAAGTGGACCGATATAGACCAATTTTTGCATGATTGTTAGAGACCATATACTAACATCACGTACCAAATTTCAACCGGAGCGGATGAAATTTGCTTCTCTTAGAGCAATCACAAACCAAATTTGGGGGTCCGTTTATATGGGGGCTATACGTAAAAGTGGACGGATATGGCCCATTTGCAATACCATCCGACCTACATCAATAACAACTACTTGTGCCAAGTTTCAAGTCGATAGCTTGTTTCGTTCGGAAGTTAGCGTAATTTCAACAGACGGACGGACGGACGGACATGCTCAGATCGACTCAGAATTTCACCACGACCCAGAATATATATACTTTATGGGGTCTTAGAGCAATATTTCGATGTGTTACAAACGGAATGACAAAGTTAATATACCTCCATCCTATGGTGGAGGGTATAAAAATGCTCTAAAAATGCGATACACTAATAAAAAAAATTGCGTTCCAAAATCGTGAACGGACGCTAACAAAATGAAATGGAAACGTTCACAAAAATCAAAATGGAATGTTCACGGTTTTGTTCACGGACGTTCACGATTTTATGAACGACTTTCGATTTTCTTTGGCTATGAAAAGTCGTAAAACTCGTTTAGAAACGTGCATGCCGTAGATTTACGCGTATCTCAAAAGTAAACAGCAGTCAAAAGTTCGGTCCCTGACGAATCGATTGATACGTCCAGAATGCATGGTGAGCATATACCGAAGTTAGAGTGGCAAAAGTACTTCGACAATTGGTTCAAACGCGTGCAAATGTGTGTAGATCTTAATGGAGAATATTTTGAAAAGCAATAAAGGGATTTGCTCATATTTATAAGAATTATGAAGAAATATGTCCTACTGCTCGATTTGCCTGAAATAGGGCTTTTAGATCCTTAACATGAAAATTGGGAAGGAGATGTTAGACTAAATTTCAAAACCTTTTACCCGTGTACCCATTATTGAAAGTTTGCCTTGGCTCCATGTTCATGATTCGGGGTAAATACTCTTCTTGCCATTACAATTTTGCCCACTTTTTAGAAAAAAACAAGTATATAAAGCAGTAAGTTCGGCCGGGCCGAATCTTAAATAACCACCACCATGAATCAAATATTATAGTTTCCTGTGAAAATTTCAGGGGGAATTGGTGACAAGCAGATCAGTTCAACCAGTACACTTCCCGAAGATAAATTAAAAGATTTTACCTATGAAGACTAGATCAGATTCTGGATTTATAAGAACCATATTTGTTTCGAGTTTTGGAGGAATCATAAACATCGTGTGCAGGTGTGCAAGAAAATTAAATGAAAATAAAATAACGCCTTGATTTAAAATCTATCATCCGTAGATTTTTACCCCCATTATTTAAATGATTACCAGAAGTAAAATCTGGAAACTATAATTCAGTTTCAAGCAATTTTCATTATCAGTGCACATGGACCGATATTCCCCATTTTCGGCACACCTCTTTATGTTCCTAAAATACTTCTAGATTTAAAATTTCATGCAAATTTGATAAAAAACTATGGTTTCTAAAAGCCCAAGAAGTAAAATCGGGAGATCGGTCTATTTGGGCAATAAACCAAAACATGGACCAATACACGCCATTTTCAGCTGTCATATTTAATAATATGAGATCGGTCTATCTGAAGGCTATATAACCAAACATGGACCTATACTCACCATTTTCGGCATACCTTTTTATGGTCCTAAAATACCTCTAGATTTCCAATTTGAGGCAAGTTGGACAAAAACTACGGTTTCTATAAGCCCAAAAATAAAATCTGGAGATCGGTCTATTGGGGGCTATATAAAAACAAGGTCCGATACTCATCATTTTCATCACACCTCTTTAGGGTTTTAAAATAAGTAAAAACTGGAGAGCGGTCTATATGGGGGCTATACCAAAACATGGACCGATTCTCACCATTTTTAGCACACCTCTTTATGGTTCTAAATACCTCTAGATTTCAAATGTCAACCAAATTGGATAATAAATACGGATTCTAGAAGCCCAAGAAGTAAAATCGGGAAATCGGTCTATATGGGGGCTATACCTAAACAACAACCGATAGTCACCATTTTTGGCACACTTCTTTATGGTGCTAAAATACCTCTAGATTTCCAATTTCAGGCGAATTGGATAGAAACTATCGATTCTAGAAGCCCTAGAAATATAATCGGGAGAATTTCTCCCTGATCAAGAATATATATATACTTTATATAGTCGGAAATCGATATTTCGATGTGTTACAAACGGAATGACAAACTTATTATACCCCTGTACACCATTCTATGGTGGTGGGTATAAAAAAAAACAATTAAATCTTAAAATATAAAACTTTTTATAATTTATGGTATTTATTTGCTTATTTCTTGACCTTGACATTAAACCTACACCCGATTTGGAAAACTTTATGGAAAACATATCTATAGTACAAAGTTATTGGTTTCACAGGAAATTCTATGAATAGTATAGGCCATTAAGGAAAGTAATAACCATAAATTGGAGAATATTTTTGGATGTCCCACTGAATACATTCATTGGGGGGTAATAATGCATACGAAACGATATTGTGGCGTCACAGGACCATAGATGATTTTCCCATTTCCTTCAATGGGGGTGGAGAAAGGAAATCACATTTTTCCACAAGACTAAGAAAATAGAGTTCCACAAAGTCTATCAAGTGCCATCTATCACCTATGACAATATAGAGACACATACTTAAACATTGGCATTCTCTTTATCCCCCAAAAAGGCAATTTAAGGTCATATCCCTTTGGACCACTATCACTATACAAGACGAAGCTACATTAACCTAATGTCCCTTATATCCGTTTTATTTTGAATCTGTTCAATTCTGAAGATGAGAAGGAAAGAGGATAGCTGCCAGCCTTGTGCTTGGTGTCATAATTTTTCCATAAAAATATTTTCACTTTTCCTCTTCACCAATATGGAATATGAATGCAACGAGGCTTCGTCCTTCGTTGTTTTTGGTATGGCAATGGATTTTGGCAATTATAAAAGGAAATGAAAATCCATAAAAATCCTTTCCTATGGTGATTAGTTAACATATTCTCCTTTCAGTCTTTAGATTTTCCCACATCTTCCTGAATGATATAGATGGACACTTATGTTATATGCCATCAAGGGTTGCATTTGGAAAAGATTTGCAAAAAGGGAAGCAATTATTTATCTGGGAAATATTATTTATGAGAGACATTTCCCTGTGTTTTGCAAAATGTAGGCCACATCACTGGATGTTGTGATTATGTCCAATTCTTAGGTAATAAAAATATTTCTATAAAAACTATGTTTTACATTGTGCCAATATGAAGGCTTCATTATCGTAAATTTTATTTGTGTTTGGGGTTTTTTCTCAGCATAAGAATATTTCTCATATTGAGAGCTTAGATTAGTTGTAAGTGGTTTAGCATAGAGGACTTTTATTAGTCATAAGCCATTTAAATGATTTGTTGATATTGAGTGGACACGCGGATATCGAATGTGGCTTTATTGCGTGTTTGTCAAATCATTGAGGTTAGGTGAGAATTTATATTGCCAAGTATATACAGCAGTAAGTTTGGCCGGGCCGAATCTTAAATACCCACCACCATAAATCAAATATAAGAGTTTCCTTTGAAAACTCTTCATTGTAGCGGGTTAATAATATACAGAATTTCAGGGGGGAATGATGACAGATATTCTCCCAAGCAGTCCAATTCAACAAGTACGTTTCTCAAAGATAAATTTAAAGATTCTACCTATGAAGATTAACAGGTTGTCTGATAAGTCCCCGGTCTAACAAAGAAAAACACATTTTTTTGTCAAAATTCATTTTTATTTTTCAACATATTTCCCTTCAAGAGCGATACAACGATTATAACGACCTTCCAATTTGTTGATACCATTTTGGTAGTACTCCTTCGGTTTTGCCTCAAAATAGGCCAGAGTTTCGGCGATCACCTCTTCATTGCAGCCAAATTTTTTCCCTGCGAGCATCCTTTTGAGGTCTGAGAACAAGAAAAAGTCGCTGGGGGCCAGGTCTGGAGAATACGGTGGCTGGGGAAGCAATTCGAAGCCCAATTCATGAATTTTTGCCATCGTTCTCAATGACTTGTGGCACGGTGCGTTGTCTTGGTGGATCAACACTTTTTTCTTCTTCATATGGGGCCGTTTTGACGCGATTTTGACCTTCAAACGCTCCAATAACGCCACATAATAGTCACTGTTGATGGTTTTTCCCTTCTCAAGATAATCGATAAAAATTATTCCATGCGCATCCCAAAAAACAGAGGCCATTACTTTGCCAGCGGACTTTTGAGTCTTTCCACGCTTCGGAGACGGTTCACCGGCTCTCAGGATCCGATCCGGCTGAAATTTGGTGCATGATGTTGGTATATGGCATCTAATAACAATGCAAAATTTGGTCTACATCGGTCCATAATTATATATAGCCCCCATATAAACCGATCCCCAGATTTGGCTTGCGGAACCTCAAAGAGAGACAAATTTCATCCGATCCGGCTGAAATTTGGTGCATGATGTTGGTATATGGTCTCTAACAACCATGCAAAAATTGGTCCACATCGGTTCATAATTATATATAGCCCCCATATAAACCGATCCCGAGATTTGACCTCCGGAGCCTCTTGGAGGAGCAAAATTCATCCGATCCGGTTCAAATTTGGAAGGTGGTGTTAATATATGGTCTCTAACATCCATGCAAAAATTGGTCCACATAGGTTCATAATTATATATAGCCCCCATATAAACCGATCCCCAGATTTGACCTCCGGAACCCCTTGGAAGGGCAAAATTCATCTGATTCAGTTGTCATTTGGTACGTGGTGTTAACATATGGCCTCAAAAACCCATGCAAAAATTGGTAGAAATCGGTCCATAATTAAAGGGTGGTTAAATTGTAAGCGCCGATGTTGAATGTGAACCACACCTTAACGCCAAGTTTTTTTCCGAATTTTATTTAACATTTCTCTATTTCAGACTTACTCAATTTGAACCATGGAGAGATACACAATCCAACAACGTGTTAAATGGTTCCAAGAAATGCCAACAATGGATAATCAATTTTCGAAGAAAATCATCTTCAGTGATGAGGCACATTTTCACCTCAGTGGATTCAATAAACAGAATTTCCGCATTTGGGCGAATGAGAATCTAAGAGTGATTGTCGAAAAACCAATGCACCCACAAAGAGTGACTGTTTGGTGCGGTTTATGGGATGGCGGCATCATCGGGCCGTATTTTTTCCAAAATGAGGCCGGTCAGGCAGTTACTGTGAATGGTGTTCGCTATCGTGAGATGATAACGAACTTTTTATGGCCCGAATTGGAAGATATGCATGTGGACGATATGCGGTTTGAGCAGGACGGTGCCACTTGGCACACACCTAACGAAACAAAGGCTCTTTTGCGCAACAAATTCAATGGCCGTGTTATCTCACGTAATGGCGATGTCAATTGGCCGCCAAGATCATGTGATTTGACACCGTTGGACTTTTTTCTTTGGGGTTATTTGAAAGAAAAGGTGTACGTCGATAAGTCAGCAACAATTTAAGAGCTAAAGGATGAGATAATTCGGCACATTAACGGTATAGAACTTTCATTATGCCTCAGCGTCATCGAAAATTTGGACCATCGGATGAAGGTGTGCCACCGAGGTTGCGGCGCCCATTTGGCCGATATTTTGCTCCATACATAATTGAATAATAACAATATATCATAATAAAATAAAATTACAATAATTTCTTAAATAGTTTGTGTTTTATTCAAAATCAACATCGGCCCTTGAAATTTTAACTACCCTTCATATATAGCCCCCCTTTAAAACGATCCCCAGATTTGACCTCCGATGCCTTTTGGAGAATCAAAATTCATCCGATATGGTTGAAATTTGGTACGTGGTGGTAGTTTATGACATTTAACAACCATACCAAAATTTGTCCATATCAGTCCATAATCATATATTGCCCCCATATAAACCGATCCCGAGAATTGGTTTTGGAGCCACTTGGAGGAGCAAATTTCATTCGAGTCAGTTGATATTTGGTACATTGTGCTAGTATATGGCCGTTAACAACGTAAGTTCGGCCAGACCGAAGCTTATGTACCCTCCACCATGGATTGCGTAGAAACTTCTACTGAAGACTGTCATCCACAATCGAATTATTTGGGTTGCGGTAACTTTTGCCGATGACAAGGTATCTTAAAACTTCCTAATACCGTAATATATACCACGTAGTCCATACGTGGTATATATTAAACTTAAAATGACCGATTAAATACGTATATAATTAAGTTTGACAAACTTTTCTATAGAAATAAAATTTTGACAAAATTTTCTATAGAAATAAAATTTTGACAAAATTTTCTGTAGAAATAAAATTTTGACAAAATTTTCTATAGAAATAAAATTTTGACAAAAGTTTTCTATAGAAATAAAATTTTGACAAAATTTTCTATAGAAATAAAATTTTGACAAAATTTTCTATAGAAATAAAATTTTAACAAACTTTTCTATAGAAATAAAATTTTGACAAAATTTTCTATAGAAATAAAATTTTGACAAAATTTTCTATAGAAATAAAATTTTGACAAAATTTTCTATAGAAATAAAATTTTGACAAAATTTTCTATAGAAATAAAATTTTGACAAAATTTTCTATGAAATAAAATTTTGACAAAGTTTTCTATAGAAATAAAATTTTGACAAAATTTTCTATAGAAATAAAATTTTGACAAAATTTTCTATAGAAATAAAATTTTGACAAAACTTTCTATAGAAATAAAATTTTGACAAAATTTTCTATAGAAATAAAATTTTGACAAAATTTTCTATAGAAATAAAATTTTTACAAAATTTTCAAAAGATTTAAAATTTTGACAACATTCTCTATAGAACTAAATTTTGACAACATGTTCTATAGAAATAAAATTTTGCCAAAATTTTCTATAGGACTAAAATTTGACAAAATTTTCTATAGGAATAAAATTTCGACAAAATTTTCTATAGAAATAAAATTGTGACAAAATTTTCTATAGAAATAAAATTTTGACAAAATTTTCTATAGAAATAAAATTTTGACAAAAGTTTTCTATAGAAATAAAATTTTGACAAAATTTTCTATAGAAATAAAATTTTGACAAAATTTTCTATAGAAATAAAATTTTGACAAACTTTTCTATAGAAATAAAATTTTGACAAAATTTTCTATAGAAATAAAATTTTGACAAAATTTTCTATAGAAATAAAATTTTGACAAAATTTTCTATAGAAATAAAATTTTGACAAAATGTTCTATAGAAATAAAATTTTGACAAAATTTTCTAAGAAATAAAATTTTGACAAAGTTTTCTATAGAAATAAAATTTTGACAAAATTTTCTATAGAAATAAAATTTTGACAAAATTTTCTATAGAAATAAAATTTTGACAAAACTTTCTATAGAAATAAAATTTTGACAAAATTTTCTATAGAAATAAAATTTTTACAAAATTTTCAAAAGATTTAACATTTTTACAAAATTTTCAAAAGATTTAAAATTTTGACAACATTCTCTATAGAACTAAATTTTGACAACATGTTCTATAGAAATAAAATTTTGCCAAAATTTTCTATAGGACTAAAATTTGACAAAATTTTCTATAGGAATAAAATTTCGACAAAATTTTCTATAGAAATAAAATTGTGACAAAATTTTCTATAGAAATAAAATTTTGCTAGATTATTTTTGGCTCGAGTGGCAAGTATGATTATGAACCAATATGGACCAATTTTTGTGTGATTGGGGATCGGCTATATATAACTATAGACCGATATGGACCAATTTTGGCATGGTTATTAGCGGCCATATATTAACACCACGTTGCAAATTTCAACCGGATCGGATGAATTGTGCTCGTCCAAGTGGCTGCGGAGTTCAAATCTGGGGACCGGTTTATATAGGGGCTATATATAATTATGGACTGATATGGACCAATTTTTGCATGGTTGAATGGCTCTTAGAGACTATATACTAATACCATGTACCAAATTTCAGCCGAATCGGATGAAATTTGCTTCTCTTAGAGGATCCGCAAACCAAATCTGGGAATCGGTTTATATGGGGGCTATATATAATTATGGACCGATGTAGACAATTTTTGCATGGTTGTTAGAGACCATATACTAACACCATGTACCAAATTTCAGCCGGATCGGATGAAATTTGCTTCTCTTAGAGCAATCGCAAGCCAAATTTGGGGGTCCGTTTATATGGGGGCCATACGTAAAAGTGGACCGATATGGCCCATTTGGAATACCATCCGACCTACATCAATAACAACTACTTGTGCCAAGTTTCAATTCGATAGCTTGTTTCGTTCGGAAGTTATCGTGATTTCAACAGACGGACGGACATGCTCAGATCGACTCAGAATTTCACCACGACTCAGAATATATATACTTTATGGGGTCTTAGAGCAATATTTCGATGTGTTACAAACGGAATGACAAAGTTAATATACCCCCATCCTATGGTGGAGGGTATTTTTATATAATTTTCCTCTAAAAGTTCGTTTCCTTAAATTTTCATTTGGGGAGGAAAGTATTTTGTGGTGGTGATTATAACAAAACAAAAATAATTCACACTTTTAAATAACAATAATTTATATTATAATGAATTTATATCAAATACAAACAATCTAATTTATCGAAAATAGTCCAAATCGTTTTATTATAGAATCTTTAAATAATCGTAATTCAATTACAGAATTTGTACGGACAGCCATTTGGAAGACACTTCGTACGCAACACACCAACCAATAGATGACAAAGGGTAACGCAATGGAAATGGAACCACGGAGATTCATTTTCCGGGGATCCATATAAATATCCATAATCCATAAGATTGTGTCCGAGACCAAACCAACAAAATTTACCAATAACCAAGGAATCATATTGGATGGTAAGACCTATGGAGAAAGGATAAAGAGGTGCTAATTTCATTATAATCTCAATGGAGGTAGTAATAAAATCAATCCAATAGATAATGATCAATATGATTTTTATTGAATTTTGCAGGAAAACTTATTTTAAAAAATATTGCTGAATATACCATTCCCCAAATTCTTATCAAAAATCCCAATAATCCCCAAAGTGGGGATATATGTAAAAAAAACGCCATTTATTGAAATTAGCATATTTTTCATTATGGTTTTTGGTAGAGTGTTGAAGCCTTCTACAGTTATATTAACATCTTTCACCATGATTTCGTAACACAATATACTTACATTAATCAGAGCATAACACAATGAAACCCAGGATATAATCATGACCAATGCACCCAATAAACGAAACTTGCGCAGTACAGAATGCGACAGCAATTTATAGATCCGTTCCCGTTTCATCACGAGGGGTTTGTTTTTTATTCGTAAAACGGTAAAGAATTCAGTCAAACTGTAAATCTAATTTAAAAATCAGTCGTCTCACTATTATATTCATCGAAATTAATACTTACCAAACCCCAAATACTGGACGCCAATACTGTCCAATAGATAATCGGAAACCATGTAGTGGTGCACAGTGGTAGTGCATAATAAGCATTTATGGATTTCCAATGCCGCTTGAAATCGAACCATATGGAATAATAGTCACCGCAATCATCATTATAGAAATTTAAATTATGCCTAACGAAATGGCACCACTTATCACCAAAGGAGGAAAATTTATACATCTAAGCAATGAGAATGAAGTTGTCTTTGCCAAAATTCTAAAGTCCAATGCTGAATAGGATAAACTTTCCAATTTGTATGTGTTAATTGTAGGTAAACTTTTAAATCAAAGCCAACTAGTTTCTTACTGAACTGTCAAAAATGTGTTATAAATTTATAGAAATAAAATTTTAATACAATTTTCCATAGAAATAAAATTTTGACAACATTTTCTATAGAATTAAAATTTTGACAAAAAACTTCTATAGAAATAAAATTTTGACAAAATTTTGTAACGTTTTCTATGGAAATAAAATTTTGACAAAATTTTCTAACGTTTTCTATGGAAATAAAATTTTGACAAAATTTTCTTAAAAGTAAAATTTTACCAAAATTTTCTATAGAAATAAAATTTTGACAAAATCTTCTAACGTTTTCTATGGAAATAAAATTTTGCCAAAATTTTTATAGCACTAAAATTTTGACAAAAATTTCTATAGAAATAAAATTTTGACAAAATTTTCTATAGAAATAAAATTTTGACAAAATTTTCTAACCTTTTCTATGGAAATAAAATTTTGACAAAATTTTCTATAAAAATAAAATTTTACCAACATTTTCTATAGAAAAAAAATTTTGCCAAAATTTTCTATAGAAATAAAATTTTGCCAAAATTTTTTATAGCAGTAAAATTTTGACAAAATTTTCTATAGAAATAAAATTTTGACAAAATTTTCTATAGAAGTACAATTTAAAAAAAAATCCTATAGAAATAAAATTTTGCCAAAAATTTTTATAGCAATAAAATTTTGACAAAATTTTCTGTAGAAATAAAATATTTACAAAATTTTCTATAAAAATAAAATTTTAACAATTTTTTTTATAGAAATAAAATTTTCACAAAATTTTCTTTAGAAATAAAATTTTGACAAAATTTTCTATAGAAATAAAACTTTTACAAAATTTTCTATAGGAATAACATTTTGACAAAATTTTCTATAGAAATAAAATTTTGACAAAATTTTCTATAGAAATAAAATTTTGACAAAATTTTCTATAGAAATAAAATTTTGACAAAATTTTCTATAGAAATAAAATTTTGACAAAATTTTCTAGAGAAATAACATTTTGATAAACTTTTCTATAGAACTAAAATTTTGATCATATTTTCTATAAAAATAATATTTTGACAAAATCTTCTACAGAAATAATTTTTTGCAAATTTTCTACCAAAATAAAATTTTGACAAAATTTTATATAGAAATAAAATTTTGTCAAAATTTTCTATAGAAATAAAATGTTGATACAGTCTTATATGGAAATACAATTTTGATAATCTTTTCTATAAAAACAAAATTTTGACAAAATCTTCTACAGAAAAAATTTTTTGCAAATTTTCTACCAAAATAAAATTTTGACAAAATTTTCTATGGACATAAAATTTTGACAAAATTTTCTATAGAAATAAAATTTTGTCAAAGTTTTATATGGAAGTACAATTTTGACCAAAATAAAATTTTGACAAAATTTTCTATGGACATAAAATTTTGACAAAATTTTCTATAGAAATAAAATTTTGTCAAAATTTTCTATAGAAATAAAATTTTGACAAAGTTTTATATGGAAGAACAATTTTGACATTTTGAAATTTTGAAAAAAATTTATAGAAATAAAATTTTTTCAAATTTTCAACAAAAGTACAATTTTGAAAAAAAAAATTATAGAAATAACATTTTGACAAAAAGTTCTATAGAAATAAAATTTTGACAAAATTTTCTATAGAAATGAAATTTTGACAAAATTTTCTATTGAAAAAAAATGTTGACAAAATTTTCTATCGAAATAAAATTTTGACAAAATTTTCTATACAAATAAATTTTTGACAAAATCTTCTATAGAAATAAAATTTTGACAAAATTTTCTATAGAAATAAAATTTTGACCAAATTTTCTATAAAAATAAAATTTTGACCAAATTTTCTATAAAAATAAAATTTTGACAAAATTTTTTATAAAAATAAGGTTTTCACAAAATGTTCTATATAAATAAAGTTTTAATAAACTTTTCTGTAGAAATAAAAATTTGACAAAATTTTCTATAGAAAATTTTGACAAAATTTTCTCTAGAAATAAAATTTTTACAAAAATTTCTCTAAAATAACATTTTGACAAAATTTTCTATAACAGCTTGTTTGATAAGTCCCCGGTCTGACACATAGATGGCGTCTCTAGTATTAAATGCATATTATTTTTATATAGTCCCAATCTTCCAAGGATTCGTGTCAAAATTTGACGTCTATAAGTCAATTAGTTTGTGAGATAGAGCGTCTTTTGTGAAGCAACTTTTGTTATTGTGAAAAAAAATTGAAAAAAGGAATTTCGTGTTTTGATAAAATACTGTTTTCTGAAGGGAAACAATACGGTGGAAGCAAAAACTTGGCTTGATAATGAGTTTCCGGACTCTGCCCCTGCGAAATCAACAATAATTGATTGGTATAAAAAATTCAAGGGTGGTGAAATGAGCAAGGAAGACGGTAAACGCAGTGGACGCCCGAAGGAGGTGGTTACCGACGAAAACATCAAAAAAATCCACAAAATGATTTTGAATGACCGTAAAATGAAATTGATCGAGATATCAGAGGCCTTAAAGATATCAAAGGAACGTGTTGGTCACATCATTCATCAATATTTGGATATGCGGAAGCTCTGTGCAAAATGGGTGCCGCGCGAGCTCACATTTGACCAAAAATAACAACGTGTTGTTGATTCTGAGCGGTGTTTGCAGCTGTTAACTCGTAATACAGCCGAGTTTTTCCGTCGATATGTGACAATGGATGAAACATGGCTCCATCACTACACTCCTGAGTCCAATCGTCAGTCGGCTGAGTGGACTGCGACCGGAGAACCCTCTCCGAAGCGAGGAAAGACTCAAAAGTCCGCTGGCAAAGTAATGGCCTCTGTTTTTTGGGATGCGCACGGAATAATTTTTATCGATTATCTTGAGAAGGGAAAAACCATCAACAGTGACTATTATATGGCGTTATTGGAGCGTTTGAAGGTCGAAATCGCGGCAAAACGGCCCCATATGAAGAAGAAAAAAGTGTTGTTCCACCAAGACAACGCACCGTGCCACAAGTCATTGAGAACGATGACAAAAATTCATGAATTGGGCTTCGAATTGCTTCCCCACCCACCGTATTCTCCAGATCTGGCCCCCAGCGACTTTTTCTTGTTCGCAGACCTCAAAAGGATGTTCGCAGGGAAAAAATTTGGCTGCAATGAAGAGGTGATCGCCGAAACTCAGGCCTATTTTGAGGCAAAACGAAGGAGTACTACCAAAATGGTATCAAAAAATTGGAAGGTCGTTATAATCGTTGTATCGCTCTTGAAGGGAACTTTATTGAATAATAAAAACGAATTTTGACAAACAACAAACGTGTTTTTCATCCAACCTGTTAGAAATAACATGTTGGCAAAATTTTCTATAGAAATAAAATGTTGACAAAATTTTCTATAGAAATAAAATGTTGACAAAATTTTCTATAGAAATAAAATTTTGACAAAATTTTCTATAGAAATAAATTTTTGACAAAATTTTCTATAGAAATAAAATTTTGAAAAAATTTTCTATAGAAATAAAATTTTGACAAAATTTTCTATATAAATAAAGTTTTGACAAAATGTTCTATAGAAATAAAGATTTGACAAATTGTTCTATAGAAATAAAATTTTGATAAACTTTTCTGTAGAAATAAAATTTTGACAATATTTTATATAGAAATAAAATTTTGATATTATTTTCTCTAGAAATAAAATGTTGACAAAATTTTCTATAGAAATAAAATTTTGGCAAACTTTTCTATAGAAATGAAATTTTGACAAAATTTTCTATAGAAATAAAATTTTGGCAAAATTTTCTATAGAAATAAAATTTTGACAAAATTTTCTATAGAAAAAAAAAATTGACAAAATTTTCTATAGAAATACATTTTTGACAAAATTTTTTATAAAAATAAAGTTTTGATAAAATTTTCTATAGAAATAAAATTTAGACACAATTTTCTATAGAAATGCAATTTTGAAAAAAAATTCTATATAATAAAATTTTGACAAAATTTTCTATATAATAAAATTTTGATAAAATTTCTATGGAAATAATATTTTGCAAACATTTGCATAGAAATATAATGTTGACAAAATTTTCTATGGAAATAAATTTTTGACAAAGTTTTTTGTTTTTTTAAACAAAATATAGTTTTGACAAAATTGTCCATAGAAGTAAAATGTTGACAACATTTTCTATAGACATAAAATTTTGACAAAATTTTCTATAGAAATAAAATTTTGTTGTTGTTTGATAGTTGACCTTTAAATGGTTAATAATAGTTGTTTAGTTCGGCTCGACGCCATGTGAATAAAAACAGATGTTGGTGTTTTTCTGAGTTGTAATTTTTATTTAAAAATATCCAATATTTCGAAACATCTCCGATGGTCGTCCCTAGGAAAATTACTTTAAACGTAAAGAAAAAACATTTAACACAATAATTAACAATATATATCTCAAGACTTGAAAAACGGGGGAGATTACATTTGGAATTAAAAACAATTAACTTATCCACAAGACAGTATATTTACAACTAAAAGCTAATTTGTCTTTTTATATGTTTGTACAATATTTCTATAAATATGTGCACAATGGTCCGTATCAGTCTTAATATTCATCCGTCTTTCTGCAGGTACATTTATAATGTGTATGCTACATATTATAAATGTAAATTTTCTTTTATAATTGGCGTCAAAAATAAATACGTCCTTAAGGTTTGGCTTGTGTCTGTTAAAGTGTAATGTGCTGAAAGTGGCGTCTTTTGCTCCAAGGGATTTCTGATCAGATTTATGCCTGAGAGTCTCGTTTTTAATTTGGTTTTCGTTGTACCAACATATACTTTTGGCAAGTATACGAATCGTTTCCATCGCATTTGATCTTATATACTACGTTTGACTTGTCTTCTTCGTTAATTTTGGATTTTGTCTTGCCGAAGAAAGTATTTACTGTATTATGAGTCCTTTGTGCAATTTGAAATTTGTTCTTATTAAACATATTTGATGATTTCCGAGAATAGTGGAACATATGTCAAGGGTTTGACAAAAATTTCTATAGAAATAAAATTTTGACCAAATTTTCTATAGAAATAAAAATTTTACAAAATTTGTATAGAAATAAAAAGTTGATAAAAATTTCTATAGAAATAAAATTTTTACAAAATTTTCTATAGAAATAAAATTTTGACAAAATTTTCTAGAGAAATAAAATGTTGATAAATTTTTCTATAGAAATAAAATGTTGACAATATTTTCTATAGAAATAAACTTTTGAAAAATTTTTTTGTAGAAATAAACTTTTGACAAAATTTTCTATAGAAATAAAATGTTCTATTATATATATTTTTATAAAATAATTCTATAGAAATAAAATGTTGACATAATTTTCTATAAGAATAAATTTTTGACAAAATTTACTATAGAGCTAAAATTTTGACAAAATTTTCTATAAAAATAAAAATTTTACAATTTTTTGTATAGAAAAAAATTTTGATAAAATTTTCTATAGAAATAAAATTTTGACCAAATTCAATTTCTTTAAAAAAATTTAATTTGTGTATTATTGCATACGATACATTGTAAGTAAGTTCTCTCTTTTTGTATAGAAATAAAATTTCGAGTCCCGTTGTTGGTGCAGGTTAAAATAGTTAGTACAGTTAAAATTAGACACACTTGCAATTCAAATCAAAATCATCAAAAAAATTGAATTTGGTAGATTTGTGGCACTAGTGGCAATCGTTTTTCTGTGACGAAATGAATTAAATTATATTTCCCTTTAAGAATTTGGAAATAAACTAACAATATGAAGATTAATTTTAAAATAAATGTCTTAAAAATCGTTGAATCATTACATGAAGCCTAAATGAAAATTTATTAAAACGCATTGATATTTAAGTTTAAAAAAAAAGTTGAAGCATACTTCACGGATGTCATTAACAGTTTCCGTTTCCTTGGCATTCGGCCTAAATGCCACGACAGAGATTTAAATTTTATTTCCCAACAAAAGAAAAGTATCAAAATGCATAATGACACCATGGTGGTCGGTCCATTCTTCTCTCATTGCTGGCTGTTGCTCACTGATAATAATGACATGGACAAAGGAATCATTGAGGCTTAAATCACCTTCCGTTCAAAATACGAAGAAATATTCATAGCCCCATGCAAACTGTACGTAAATCATTCAATTGGCAATTGTTGTCCAACAACACTTTATCAATTTACCAATACCTAGGCAACACCGCAGGATATACGCTGGATACACGGGATACGCATTATTCATTTAGATTTGATGGTGCTCAGTTTGGTTTTATGACACGAGACCATCGAAGAATAAATGCGTTTGCCACTGACACGGCGGACATCAATAGCGACTAGGGCCAAGCAAGGGAGGGGTGAGAATGTAATGCGAATGCCTGGCTACTTCACACAGTCCTCCATGTATTGACATACGGAAGCTAATTGTAAAAAATTTAAATTAGAATATCTTATGACAGCATCACCAATGTCAGTCATGCCAGGGGAGGGACTCTTCTCGCCTTGGGAACAACATGATTTGAGTATTAGGAGGAGAAAATTTGAATATTACAACCCACACTTTGTGAATAAAAATGTTGTGTGGGACGTTGTGGGGAGGTATAAGAGCCCCTCATACCAAGCCAACGGTGAGTACTTTTATTACATTTCTAGATGAGATGCTTGTCATTGCATTTCAATATCCCATCAGTCCATCCATGTAATTCTGGCCAAAGCGATAAGCATGATGGGGAATAAGAGTCTAAGGATTGTTTTTTTTTTCGTTTTCTGGAATTTCGATAACCATGATAATGACATGAAATATTTTACGCTTCGACAAACCACTGAATATGGCCTTTCAATCAAACATTGATTTGAAGTACACTTCCACCCTATATTTACTAGCTGTATTCCTCGATTCGAGTTGATTTCGACTTGCTGCTAATGTTATTCACATTTTATTGTTCACTATAGTGTGAGGTTTGTTTTTCATTAATCTCTAAAGTGATATCGTGGCATTTGTTTGCATCACTTCTATTTCGCCAAGGAGCTATTGTTAATATTCTTCGTTTGGGTCCTTTAAAATGTATTTGAATTGTTGACTCCATTTCTCATATTGTATGATTTCTGTTTGGAGTCATGGTTTTACTTAGTGTCTTTAGAGAGTTCAGAAAAATTGAAAAAATAGCAACGTCGGTGGATGATTCAATTTTTATTTTGGGAGGTAAATCGTCCGAACTGGGATTCGGACGGGCCTCTCGACACAGAGGGACTGAACTCGGCGAACTCTGTGGTAATTGTATTTTGGGATTGGGTCACAAGTATTCATCCAAATCGACTACTGCAATAAGAGTAATATCTGTCGATGAGACGTGTTTTATTTTGGGAGACTAATCGCGTGAAACCGATCCAATGGAATTTACGGACGGACCGTGGTCACCGTATTTTATGACTCAAAAGGTTTGTGGATCAAACCTTTTGAGTCATAAAATCGACTACTGGAGAAAGGTAAAATGATCGTAGGGCTGAACTTTAATTATTGATCAGTGTGCAAGCGAGGGAGTCTTAGGATTCACAATGGACTGAATAGTCTAAGGGAGCCTGAAACTTAATCGGGCTACCACTTTAACCTAGGATTCTAGGAAAATTAAAAATGAAAAAAAAAAATCCATTGTTACACAAGGACGGACCTGTTGAAGCAGTGGACTAAGCCCAGCAAACGTGCTACAAAGAAAACAAAGAGTGCCCTATCCACGACGAGCGTGTTATAATGAAAACGAAGACTATGCCATCGACCGGAAAGGAGGTGGTCAATGAGTTATGGGAATTACATGATTTGATCCGCATTGACTACTTTAATTATTGAGTGATGCGCATTCGAAAGTGCCTTAGGGTTTCAGGAAAAGGAGCAATATCGGTCGATAATTATACCCTGCGCCACACTGTGGAACAGGGTATTATAAGTTAGTGCATATGTTTGCAACACCCAGAAGGAGACGAGATAGACTCATGGTGTCTTTGACAAAAATGCTCAGGGTGGGCTCCTGAGTCGATAAAGCGATGTCCGTCTGTCCGACTGTCCGATTGTCCGTCTGTCCGTGAACACATGTTTGTAATCAAAGTCTAGGTCGCAGTTTTAGTCCAATCGACTTCAAATTTGGCACAAGTATGTGGTTTGGCTCAGAATAGAACCCTATTGATTTTGGAAGAAATCGGATCAGATTTAGATATAGCTCCAATATATATATATATATATATATATATATATATATTTCGCCCGATATGGACTTATATCGCCCCCAGAAGCCAGAGTTTTACGCTAATTTGCTTCAAATTTTGCACAAAAAGAACAATTAGTACTATAGTCAAGTGTGCCAAATTTTATTGAAATCGGTTCAGATTTAGATATAGCTCCCATATATATCTTTCGCCAGATATGGACTACTATGGTCCCAGAAGCCAGAGTTTTACACCAATTTGGTTTAAATTTTGCACTAGGAGTACGATTACTAGTGTAGTCAAGTGCGCCAAATTTGGTTGAAATCGGTTCAGATTTACATATAGCTCCCATATATATCGTTCGCCCGATTTACACGCATATGACCACAGAGGGCAACTTTTTTCTCCGATTTAGTTGAAATTTTGCAGAGGGAATAGAATTTGCGTTGTAGCTATGCGTGCCAAATTTGGTTGAAATCGGTTCAGATTTAGATATAGCTCCCACATATATGTTTTTCTGATTTCGACAAAAAAGGACTAAATACCAACATTTTCCTTGTAAAAACGCCACTGCTTAGTCGAAAAGTTGTAAAAATGACTCTAATTTTCCTAAACTTCTAATACCTATATATCAAGCTATAAATCATAAATAAATTTTTGCAAAGTTTCCTTAAAATTGCTTCAGATTTAAATGCTTCTCATATTTTTTTACTAACATTAGCCGACTTAAATTTTGAGTCTATAGATTTTGTAGAAATCTATCAAATTCTGTCCAGATCGAGTGATATTTAAATGTATGTATTTGGGACAAATCTTTATATATAGCCCCCAACACATTTTCCGGATGTGATATGGTATCGAAAATTTAGATCTACAAAGTGGTGCAAGGTATAATATAGTCGGCCCCGCCCGACTTTAGACTTTCCTTACTTGTTTAATTTTTATATTGCGTGGTCCATTGCGCAAAACTGGTATCCACCGATAAACACAAGGACGCATCTGTTGAATGTCGGTCCATAATTATATATAGCCTCCATATAAACCAATCCCCAGATTTGATTTCCGGTGCCTCTTAGAGGAGCAAAATTCGTCCGATCCGGTTGAAATTTGGTACATGGTGGAAGTATATGGTCTCTAACAACCATGCAGAAATTGGTACATATCGGTCTATAGTTATATATAGCCGATGACCAATCACAAAAAAATTGGTCCATATCGCCAAAAATAATCTAAAATTTTATTTCTATAGAAAATTTTGTCAACATTTTATTTCAATAGAAAATTATGTCAAATTTTTATTTCTTATTCCTATAGTAATAAAATAAAATTCTTATTTATTTTATTTATTTTGTCAAAATTTTATTTCTATAGAAAATTTTGTCAAAATTTTATTTCTATAGAAAATTTTGTCAAAATTTTATTTCCACAGAAACTTTTATCAAAATTTTATTTCTATAGAAAATTTTATCAAAATTTTATTTCTATAGAAAATTTTATCAAAATTTTATTTCTATAGAAAGTTTTGTCAAAATTTTATTACTATAGGAAATTTTATCAAAATTTTATTTCTATAGAAAATTTTGTCTAAATTTTATTTCTATAGACAATTTTGTCAAAATTTTATTTCTATAGAAAATTTTATCAAAATTTTATTTCTATAGAAAATTTTATCAAAATTTTATTTCTATAGAAAGTTTTGTCAAAATTTTATTTCTATACAAAATTTTGTCAAAATTTTATTTCTATAGAAAATTTTGTCAAAATTTTATTTCCACAGAAACTTTTATCAAAATTTTATTTCTATAGAAAATTTTATCAAAATTTTATTTCTATAGAAAATTTTATCAAAATTTTATTTCTATAGAAAGTTTTGTCAAAATTTTATTACTATAGGAAATTTTATCAAAATTTTATTTCTATAGAAAATTTTGTCTAAATTTTATTTCTATAGACAATTTTGTCAAAATTTTATTTCTATAGAAAATTTTATCAAAATTTTATTTCTATAGAAAATTTTATCAAAATTTTATTTCTATAGAAAGTTTTGTCAAAATTTTATTTCTATACAAAATTTTGTCAAAATTTTATTTCTATAGAAAATTTTGTCTAAATTTTATTTCTATCGACAATTTTGTCAAAATTTTATTTCTATAGAAAATTTTGTCAAAATTTTATTACTATAGAGAGTTTTTTCAAAATTTTATTTCTACAGAAACTTTTATCAAAATTTTATTTCTACAGAAACTTTTATCAAAATTTTATTTCTATAGAAAATTTTATCAAAATTTTATTTCTATAGAAAATTTTATCAAAATTTTATTTCTATAGAAAATTGTATCAAAATTTTATTTCTATAGAAAATTTTGTCTAAATTTTATTTCTATAGACAATTTTGTCAAAATATTATTTCTATAGAAAATTTTATCAAAATTTTATTTCTATAGAAAATTTTATCAAAATTTTATTTCTATAGAAAATTTTATCAAAATTTTATTCCTATAGAAAATTTTATCAAAATTTTATTTCTATAGAAAATTTTGTCAACATTTTATTTCTATAGAAAATTTTGTCAACATTTTATTTCTGTAGAAAATTGTGTCAAACTGAATTATATACGTTAAATACGTATATAATTCAGTTCGATCGGCCATTGTTTTTGTTTTTTTTTTTTGTTTTATATATCCCCCGTATGAACTAACTTACAATTTAGAAGACGGTGTTAAGGAATTTTTAAGATACCTTGTCATCGGCAACTATTACATTCGATTCATGGTGGGTGGTGGTATATAAGATTCGGTTTGGTCAAACTTACGGACGTATACACTTGTTTTTAACTAGCTTTGATATAGGCTCCATAAAGCTAAAATTAGGATTCATTTATCTCCTTCATTCTTCTTTTGCGCTATATTAACAAAGCTATTTATTTGAAAACAAGTAAGTAAAGTCTAAATTCGGGTGGGCCGACTATATTATACCCTTCACCACTATGTACACCAAAATTTGTGTTACAACTCAACTCCTTCAAATTTGTTAGGAGTTATTATGAATGTTTATATTCCCATATACAGAAATTTATATATTAACCGATTTGGAGACAATGTTTTCCAAATCGGCTTACGCCCTGGGATGAAACGCACTGTCACAGAATTTTGTGTAAAATGTGGGTATTTTGGCCATATTTGTATTAACCGGAAGAAAAAATATATGTAGGCTTTATCTGAAATCTGAACAAATTAGATCAAGATGACACACTTAAATAGCATATTAAATATATTCTCTTTGGAAACTATTGAGTCAATTGTAGGAAGCTCCCATTGATAATGGGTCTAAAATATGAGACATTCTATTCTATATTTCCTCAACTCTGGCGTACATATATACGGGAGCTATATCTAAATCTGAACCGATTCAACGAAATTTGGCATGCATAGTTAGAATAATAATTCTGCAATTTCCGCACAATTTCACGTAAATGGGACAATAACATAGCTTTGTCCTCCGTGGTCATATGAGTGTAAATCGGCCGAAAGATATATAACATATGGGAGCTATATCGATTTCAACCAAATTTGCCACACTTAAATATACTATTAAATGTACCCCTTGTGCAAAATTTGAAGCAAGTCAGGGCAAAACTCTGGCTTTTGAGGCAATATAAGTGAAAATCAGACAAAAGATATATATGGGAGCTATATCTAAATTTGAACCGATTTCAACCAAATTTGGAAAATTAATTATACTATTAAATATACTTCTAGTGCAAAATTTTAAGAAAATCAGGGCAAAACTCTGGTTTTTGAGGCCATATAAGTTCAAATCGGACGAAAGATATATATGGAAGCTATATCTAAATCTGAACCGATTTGGCTGATATTTTGCACATTGTATGATATCGCCAAAATATTTGACTGAACGAAATATTAGGACAATATGTCCATAAATACGTCAATTATGACCAGATCGGTGATAAATATATATGGCAGCTATATCTAAATGTGAACCGATTTTTTCCAAATCAGTAGCGATTGTCTTTGAGCCAAAGTAAAACTCTGGGCCAAATTTGAGGACGATCGGACTTAAACTGCGAGTACTTTGCACACAAAATTACATATACAGACAGACGGACGGACAGACAGACAGACGGACATCGATAAATCGACTCAGAATTTAATTCTAAGACGATCGGTATACTAAACGATGGGTCTCAGACTTTTCCTTCTTGGCGTTACATACAAATGCACAAACTTATTATACCCTGTACCACAGTAGTGGTGAAGGGTATAACGAATGTCACTATATGAATAGAAATTTTAGAAGATACTTGAAAGCAAGAAATATTTTCATAATTTCATCCAAATTTTTAATCCAAAGATTACATTTTCCAGTGAATTTAACATTATTTCTTTAAATCAAAATTGTTTGTCTTTATTTTAAGAAAATTCGACTGAAAGACATACGACTTTAACGGGATAGACACACATTTCAGAAATGTTTAGTTTAAATTTAATGAAAACAATTAAAGAAAACATTATGAATAACGTTTTAATTAACATTTCTTTATTTTAAGAAATTGGTCCATAATGCAATAAAATGTAGGTTGCATAATTATTAGTATTATGTCATCATTATACCCTGCGCCACACTGTGGAACAGGGTATTATAAGTTAGTGCATATGTTTGAAACACCCAGAAGGAGACGAGATAGACTCATGGTTTCTTTGGCAAATATGCTCAGGGTGGGCTCCTGAGTCGATATAGCGATGTCCGTCTGTCCGTGAACACATTTTTGTAATCAAAGTCTAGGTCGCAGTTTTAGTCCAATCGACTTCAAATTTGGCACAAGTATGTGTTTTGGCTCAGAATAGATCCCTATTGAAATCGGTTCAGATTTAGGTATAGCTCCCATATATATCTATCGCTCGATATGGACTAATACGGTCCCAGAAGCCAGAGTTTTACCCCAATTTGGTTGAAATTTTGCACTAGGAGTACAATTAGTAGTGTAGTCAAGTGTGCCAAATTTTATTGAAATCGGTTCAGATTTAGATATAGCTCCCATATATATCGTTCGCCCGATTTACACTCATATGGCCACAGTGGCCAATCTTTTACTCCGATTTAATTTAATTGGTGCAGGGTATAATATAGTCGGCCCCGCCCGACTTTACACTTTCCTTACTTGTTTTTTCAGTGTATAATCCATATTTGATTGCCTTGAAACATATGGAAACTAGAAAGTAATCAGTAATCAATAACGATTATTATTTATTTGAAAAGCTAATCCAGAATATTTGTTACTGTTGAACCAATCATTTTCGATCCGTTTAACATCAGAATATTCACAAATAAAACCAAATTTATTTAAGCACTGATGATCATTCCATTGCATTTCTTTACCCCATCCTATTTGTGCACAATATTCATTGTTGCCGGCCCAATCTGGTTGAGAGGGATTCCAATAGGTGTAAACGAAAGGATTGCCATTTGAAATCCAAGTATATTGACGGGAGGGTCCAATTGCATAACCACCAACCCAAAGAGGTATGTTTTTACCTGTTATTGAGAATGGAATTTTTTAAATATTCCCTAAACTTTCGAAAATCTAGAGATACTTACCAAATGATTTTAAAACCAAAGAATTCACATCATCCGATTTCTCTTTAGTTTCGATAGTCAGGAGTTGCATTTTCAAACGAGCACAAGCAGTTAGGGCTTGAAACCAATCATGCTGCGAAATTTTATTGATTAATATTTCATTTTTTTTATCATATATGAGTTGAATCCTTACATATTGTTCATGTTCTATATAGAAAACTTGACCCTTATCCGATCTATAGTATTTAGATTTTTGTTGGCCATAAATTAGATTTATTACTTGAAGCAATAGCAAACCAGTTAGTATTTTTTTCAAACACATTTTTGATCAATTAATTTTATTTTAAAAATAAACTGCCTTGATCAATAGTAGAAGAAAGAATATTTCGCTTTGATTCCATTGCGAGCTTTATAAATTCACTTGTGTTCTGTTGATGTTTTCTTATCATTCATTCTCACCAAAAAAATTGTGAATGGTATTTCCCCAAAAACCAAGATTAAATTTGCAAATATCCTCAACGTTCTCTATGCTGGGAATATGTGATGGAATGAGAAAAGCATTGCTTTTGTTGTTATTTTTTTAATTTTTTTTTTAATTTTCCAAATGCGCTTATCATCTGTGATGCACATTCGAGACTTATTTTGTACGAAGTACACATATTGTACTTTTGTACATGTAATGACACAATGGCTTATTTATTATTAGCATGTTAATCATTGCACCACGGGAGCCACCGTGGTGCAATGGTTAGCATGCCCGCCTTGCATACATAAGGTCGTGGGTTCGATTCCTGCTTCGACCGAACACCAAAAGTTTTTCAGTGTTGTATTATCCCACCTCAGTAATGCTGGTGACATTTCTGAGGATTTCAAAACTTCTCTAAGTGGTTTCACTGCAATGTGGAACGCCGTTCGGACTCGGCTATAAAAAGGAGGTCCCTTGTCATTGAGCTTAACATGGAATCGGGCAGCACTCAGTGATAAGAGAGAAGTTCACCAATGTGGTATCACAATGGACTGAATAGTCTAAGGAAGCCTGATACATCGGGTTGCCACTTACACTGATAAAAATGCATGCCCGGTTCCAAAGATTTTGTCTTCACTTTAAAAATTTTGGTATTGATTCCGAGCCAAAGAAGCGGAGAATACAAGTAAGGATACTTTTAAGACACAATTCTCTTTTAAATCTGGGTTTTGTGTACTTGCTTCTAGGAAGCAATTTTTAATTTTTAGACTTTTCAGCTTGTTTTCTTCATATGCTATCAAAGTCCTTTAAAAACGAGTTAACGACAACTTTATTTTCTAAATTAAGACTCGGCTTCCAGTAGAAATTATGTTATGTTTCAAGTAAAAAACGTCTTTAAAATAAAGTTTTGAAAAACATGTCCTATATTTTAACGTTTTTTTGCTTTGTAGTCAAGATGCAAAAAGACATCAAATTTATAGACAATTTCATTAAATTTAAAGAACTTTTCTGAATTATTAAAGTCAAGTTGACCATAGCCCAAACATTTTTTCTTTCATGTTCTGATACCCATTTTTAAGTGAAATCACTTAATTATAAGGACAATACGACTTCATTGAAAAGTTTATCGACTTTTGGACAAGGAAAAAAACTTTATATTAGAAAAATGCGTCTTCTATGCTAAGCAAAATTTGCGTTCGTATTTTAAAGACATGAAGTCTTTGATCTCAAGACAATATTTTTTTCAGTGTAACCTAACCTAACCTATTAGCCTATCATTAGAAGTTTTTCTTGGTGTTTGGAAAGTAAAAATGTCCAACATTTTTGGGAATTTGTATTTCTTTTTACCTTGTTCTCCGACATTAGAAGAACGCTTTCCCAGCAACAGAATATGGAAGTTCTTCTAAAGACACAACTTTAAAAGTACATCCAAAAATATCCTCCCAAAGATGTTCTTTATTTTAACTACAAAGAAAGTTCTTTTAATTCAATTTTTATACCCCGCTCCACACTGTGGAACAAGGTATTATAAGTTAGTGCATATGTTTGCAACACCCAGAAGGAGACGAGATAGACACATGGTGTCTCTGGCAAAAATGCTCAGGGTGGGCTCTTGAGTCGATACAGCGATGTCCGTCTGTCTGTGAACACATTTTTGTAATCAAAGTCTAGGTCGCAGTTTTAGTCCAATCGACTCCAAATTTGGCACAAGTATGGGTTTGGCTCAGAATAGATCCCTATTGATTTTGGAAGAAATCGGTTCAGATTTAGATATAGCTCCCATATATATATTTCGCCCGATATGGACTTATATGGCCCAGAAGCCAGAGTTTTATCCTAATTTGCTTAAAATTTTGCACAAGAAGAACAATTAGTACTATAGTCAAGTGTACCAAATTTTATTGAAATCGGTTCAGATTTAGATATAGCTCCCATATATATATTTCGCCCGATATAGACTAATACGGTCCCAGAAGCCAGAGTTTTACCCCAATTTGGTTGACATTTTGCACAGGGAGTAGAACTAGTATTGTTGCTATGCGAGCCAAATTTGGTTGAAATCGGTTCAGATTTAGATATAGCTCCCAAATATAGCTTTCGCCCGATTTACACTCATATGATCACAGAGGCCAATTTTTAACTCCGATTTAGTTGAAATTTTGCACAGGGAGTAGAATTAGCATTGTTGCTATGCGTGCCAAATTTGGTTGAAATCGGTTCAGATTTAGATATAGCTCCCATATATAGAATTAGTATTGTTGCTACACGCAAAAAAATAATTCTTTCCTCCCAAACGAAATTTTAGACAAACAAAGTTCGTTTCTCATTTGCTTTTCGCTGTAAGGAAGTGTATTTGGAAGAAAAGTATATACTTTTTGTGATAAACGTTTATTCTTTTCCAGGATGTAAAAACCATTTCATAAAGACTAGCTCAAAAAAAAAAAAACATTATTTTCTTGCTAATTGCATTGTCCCTCACATCTTTCTCACATCCACGAGGATTTTTAGTTCTTAACACCTTTTC